>NC_090446.1:636679466-636990716 GCF_031143425.1 Pleurodeles waltl | reverse complement strand
AGACAGCAGACTACCATGTCTGTCACTGCTTTTTTAATAAAGCACTTTTTCCTTAAAGAAAAATGGGATGCATTTAAAAAAAAAAAAAGTGAAAAGTTTTCTTTTCATTTCTTCAGAGTAGGCAGTGGTCTGTGGGACCACTTTCTGCTCTGAAAAAATATCTTTGCCTCCATTCACAAAGGGAAGGGGTCCTTGGGGAATTCTTCCCATTTGCAAATGAGTTAATACCTATTTGAAATTGATGTAAACTGCAATTGTTTTGCGACCACAGTCATGGTCAGAAAAAAATCATACATACCACTGTCGCTCGTAGTTAGGAAGGGACGTCCCTTCCTAATTGCGACTCGCAAACCTTTGTTGTGAGTTGGTAGATAGTTTACTGAATTGCAAGATTGGGTTTGTACTTTGAGAAATGCTTTTTTCTTGTGGGCCGTTTGCGAAAAGAAAAAATCTTTTTACATCTGGCCCTAAGTCTCTATTCTAAAAAGTAACAAGTGAGGCATTTCATGCTTTTCTGTTTAGATCTTGCTTTGCTTTCTATGCTCTTCAAGCCATTCTGATATACTTTAGACCACATTGGAAGGTGACTGGATAAATCACCTCACTGAGTTGCAAGTTGTGTTTTTTCCAGAATCCAAATGGTGGGTAAATCAAGATAAATGTCCTTAGTAGGTTTGGTCATATTTCCCTTCTCTACATCATCCAAAAAGTTCTTGAAGTGCTTTTCTCACATTAACTCCATTACTTCCAATCAGAGTAGTTAACACACATTAGATAGAAACTGCCCACTGTGCTTAAATGTACGCAATAACATAAATGACCTTCGATGTTGACTCCTTAAAAGGTGTGAAAACATATTTGATTAGTCAGAAATGGGTAAGACAGCTGAGTGGGTGAATGCACCTACTGCTAAAGTCTGTGTTCGGCTTAAATGTCACAGGTTTGAATCCTAGAACAATGAAGTTAGCTTTTCACTACTCAAGATCAATAAAAATGAGTATCAACAAAATGGTTAATTATGACACTCATTATTTATTTCACTGCAAAGCACAAACCTTTGCACTTAAGTCCTGCATATAGAACTAGTAAGGACTCTTTGCTTTAATAAAAGAAGGTCAGGAGAGTTGATTTCTACATAATATCTCCAAAGATTAAAGTGAGTAATGCGGCCAGTAGTTGTTAAATGTGGAAGTTGCATCTTTCAGGGTTCAGCGCTTTGAAGACGGCTATGAAAAGTCTGCATTTTTCTGTACACAGCATGCTGACCAGGCGAATATTTTTAAGTGTCCTTTGCCCCAGTTCCCTCTTAGAGATCTGAAAATACGACATACCTTAAAGCAAGCTGTACCCCGAAACTATAACAGATGCTAATAGCAGATAAGCATATTCAGGGCCAGCTTTAGTGCTGGTGGTGCCCCATGCCTGAATAATTATTGGCACCCCCCCCCCATTATGTCCTCCTTGGATTCCCTCACTACCATCCGGCAAAAGTGCCCATCATCTCTCAATAGCCCTTCACTCACATATATTTTATTTTTTTAAAGCACTGGTGTGAACGCTGAATTTATTACTAATTATTTTTATGTATTTTGGATTACGAATCTGCATAGAATTTGACTAACATAGAAAATAATGTGCGACATGGAAAGTGTGCCCTTTTAAGTGGCCGTCATTAATCATGAAGTGTCCTTATTAAAGGCCTATTAATATTAATTGAAGCGCCTATGTTTAGGTTATTGTAGTAATGTGGTATATTAATGATTTCACTTTATATATTTGCCTTAATAATTATAGGTCTTAAGTTAGCAAGGATTGGACCTAGTTTTACACAGCCTTATATTAAGTTGTACTGTTTTAAATAATATTGTGGGAATGTATGTCTAGAGAAATCAATTCATGTATTATTTTCACTGCGTTGACCAAACGTTAGCAGGTGTCTTTAACTTTCTCACGAGAACTGCTTGCTAGAATGTCTTGTATTAGACATCGATACATTGTATAATTTGATGTGTGAGACAGCGATGTTCCCAGGAGCTAACAATGGATGCACTGACTGAAGCACGGATGGATACAAAAAATGTTACCTGAAAAGCCTGACGGTGGGAACAGGAGAAGAGGAGCCAATCATCAACATGTGAAAGACAGTTTAGTTATATCTTAGATTGGGAAATTAATCCCTATTGGACCAATTGTAAAAGTACGATTTCCTAACCAATCACAATGTGGAAGGTTCTTTAGGTGATTTTACCTTAGCCCGGCTGCACAGAGAGAAGAGAGCTCATTCTTACTCTGATTTCCTCCGTGGAGGATTCTATCTTTACCTTTATTGCTTAGACTCCTGATGCTGTATGCTGATCCCTTAGATATGGCTTTCTAATGGTTTGAATAGCTTAGCGCCCCTATTTCTGAACCATTCCATTCCACAGCCCGTTGCTGATGCTGGCCGAACTGATGTCCAACTGATGAAGATAATCGCAGCTTGCTGATCCATATGAGGAGAGGTATAACAAAATGTTATTGTTCTTGTTGTAAGTTTGTCTTTTGTTTCTAGGTACCAACCGCTATTTTGATAGAACCCTAATTAGATGTTTTCCAAATTTATGTTGACTAAATTTTTTGCATGAAGTCCAAACATGCTATTCTAATCAGAAGGTTAGTAAGGGAAACTCTGAAATGCTAATAGGTTGCTATTAATAACAATTGATGTTGCTCAGTTGCTGAATCTAGATATATGATTTTTCTATTGTGCTGTTATTTTTGCTATTGATTTGTACTGTGTCTCTCGAATGCTTAGTGATCAATGCGTTAGCTAAATTGAGATACTTTAAAGATTTGTTTCAACCAGTGTTGTTCTTGTATGTATACCATTTGATTTTGAGACTAATTTATGTGACATTATCATTGTTAATATGGGGAATTAAACATTCTAACTTTTACATAAAGGTGTTGTTATTCATGGCCAAAAGGGTCATGGTGCGTGAAGATTTCTGACTCCAGAACAATTTTGATGTCTTTGATTGATGTTGTTGAAGATATTGTGTTGTAATTGGGATTTATGGTGGAACCACTCTAAGTGTAGTCAAAAGTTCAATCGAACCTCTAACACGTCCCCCTATGAATTAAACCTTAGAAGACCAAATAAGGACAGACACTTACAGAATTGGTAGCAGAGTAGGATGGTTAGCCTTCTTGGGGTGCCATCATAAAGTTTTCCACATGGTTATGTCTCATTAAGAGGCCATCTTAAAGAAAGGTTTTGTCGTTTGCTCTCTAGAAATGATAGCAGGGTAGGATGGTTTATCTCTTTAAGAGACCATCATAAGATCCCTTTTTCCTATAGAAATGGTAAGAGAGTGTGATGGGTAGTCTTAAGAGATCAAGATAATTCGCGGATTTGGTGAGAGGAATTGGTGAAGGTTAAGATTTTCTGATTTGATGACACAAAGTGGAGGGAAAAGGTTTCCCTAAAAACCTTCTATGACTTTCCCAGAACCTTGGAGCTTGCCAATGCTTGTTTGAGGATGTTCTCAGCGTTCTAGTGACAGAGTGAATGAAAAAGGTTTTGCACTTGCACAACTTAAGCAAATCGCAGGTGAATTGTGATATTTGTGAGGGATTAGGGAATCTGTGTACTCCAAATGAGGTTGTTTAGGGAGTTTGCGTACTTCAAATGAAGTAGTTGAAGGAGTGTGCGTACTCTGAAGTGTGAGACTAGGGAAGTCATCAAACTTCACATGTGTGTGGGGCTTTGTGATTAAAAATTGTCCACGTGGTTGTTGGTATACGGACCCTGCGTGGTCTAAGACTTCCGAGTATTGAATAAGTGTATGGGACACTTGGACTGATATTGTAATTTGTCTGTTTAATAGGTCAATCAGGCGTGGTGGACAAAATCGAGAGTATGTGCCAAAGTGAGTGAAAGATTTTTCAACTGAGATTTGACGAGTCCTATGTACACCAGGACAGACCCAATGATTGGTTAAGAGTGAAATTCGCGGGTCAAATTTTGCTTGCGAGTCAGGCAAACTGAGATAGAAAGAGTATTTGTTGGAGCGAAATGCCACACTGAAAAATCTGTAAGGTTTCTAAAGCGACTGTGTTACCCTACCTGTAGTAAGCAGACAAATGTGTGTATTAGCTTTTATTTAGTGCTCACAATATTTACATTTACTTTTGCATGAATATGAGTTAAGGCGGGCAAGCCGAAAGAGCTTGTCAGCCACTCTACGTGTGAATGTGACGTCCTTAGAGCTGAGCTGGGAAAGGCTGGTTAGTGAGAAGGGCTGCGAACGGATTGGTGGAAACCATGAAGCATAATTGGTTGAGAAAGTCGGCGAAAAGGATTTTGGGATTGAAAGTCACTTCATGATTTGATTCGTTAATTATCAAAGATGACATTTTTCATAGCATTAAAGAGTGCCCTAGGGGAGATACATTTATTCCAACTGGAATAGGAGAAATGACACTGCCAGAAGGTACACCCGCCTATATTGTATTTGAAAAACAGGGTGCTGTGCCATGTCTTTGGCTGAAACAACAGTGCAAAGAAACAGAGAGAGATGGGAGCTTAGCATTTCCTGCCCATGGAACATTTAATTTGAGGATTTTAGAGAAAGAGGAGAGTACTGTATGATCTGAAACCTCCTCCAAGACCAGCACAATTCGAGGCATTAGCGATTTGGGAACTAGTAATTAGACAGCAACAGCAATTGAAATTTGAGAGAAGAATGAGGAAAGCTGAGAAGACACTAGCAGAGGCTAGATGGGATAGTGAGCAGAAAGTTTGGAGAACTAAGACTTTACAGGGAATTAAGCTGTTTCCAGCCATTACACAAGAGAACAGGAATGAGGCTAGGAAGAATACCAAGAAGAGAGAGTGTTCCCTTTCAGATGACAGAGAGCAGAAGTCCACAGGGAGTTGAAAGTCTTTGACATACGATGAAGTGTCAGATGATAAGTTTATTTTACAGCTCTTGAGAAATCGTCCCCACCATATGAAGCACACAAGAGGAGCTCAAGAACCAGTATAGACCCTACAGCCCTGATACCAATTGACTCTGCTCAGAGACAGATTCAGGTTAGCTATAATATTCCAGCTACTTCAGAGATTCAAAGGGCCATGCCGCAGATGGATATTCCCAGAATTTATCCAGATGTACCTATTGTAGATACCACAACAAAGCTAGTAGTGCAGACAGGGCAGGTTTACCAGAAGCCAAACTTGGTCCAGATAGAGTCAACCCCAAACTTGATGTCTCCGATACAGACACAGACGATCCCGAGATACACCCCATAACAGGATCCCAGACAGAAATTTCTGCATTGATTAATCAGAATACAGGAGCAATGCACCCGAGAGATTCAAACGCCAGACTCAGTCCACATGCAGGGCAGTGCCAGTTACCATAGGTCCAGTTATATCATTGATCACCCAGGGAATTAACAAGAACAATGAGCAGAAAACCCTGAACCTGAGTATAAAAAGAGAGAGTGTTGTAAGTTCAATGTAGAGGCAGAAAGAACGTCAGGATACTCGAAGATGGTCCGGATTTCTTTATTTATTGAAGTTACAAGTAAGCTCAAGTGAGCTAAGCATCCCAGCCTCCGCACCTCCTCCCAACTGTCTCCAACTGCACACCGAACATTCTCCTGGAATCGTTCCCCAGGTTCTAATTAGTTAACATTCTAAAAGAGTCACAGATACAACACCTCTCCCTCCCATAATGCAAAACAAAGTATAAAAACATGTATAAGAGAGTAATAATTTTGGAAACTACAAATGTAAATAAAGACAAAAAGAAAGGTCACAAGATAAATAAACAGGAAATTCCTTCACAACAATTTATAGTCCTTAAGATGTGAAGGTGTCTTGACACTTCTGTTCAATCTCCTCAACTCTGGATGCTCTGTAGAATTATCAGTTCCATCGTTCGATCTTCTCAAAACTGCATTCTTTGTAAGAACATCAGCCCCTTCATTCTGTACATCATCTTTATTCAGAACAAAATGATCACCACCATACTTGACAACCCTATTCAAATTCCATATCCTGTTATCATCCGTTTTTATAGCTTTGGTGAAGAGTTTCAATACCTTCATAGGGAGTGATAATTTCCTCCCACTCCCTTTTCCAAGGGGTCTCTTGATCATAACCCAATCACCAAGCTTAATTACTGTCTTCTTTACAAGGTTCGCTCTATCAAAGCTCAGTTTACTCTTTAGCATCTTTTCTCATTCGTTAAGCCTCCAATTTTCATCCACCACCACTCTTCCCCTACTATCCAAGAGATCATTCACCCACTTTGGTTCCAATATCGTACATCCACGCCTAACTCGGAACAGAGCAAATGGTGTTTGACCAGTAGTAGAATGTGGGGTATGCCTATACACACTTAGGGGGTCATTTTGACCTCGGCGGTCTTTTTCCAAGACTGCTGAGGGACCGGCGTGCAGAAGACCGCCAGTGGTGGCGGTTTGCCGCTCAGCCTATTATGACCGTTGGCAGCTCTCCGTCCTTTTACGGACGGAGAGCCGCCAACATCCATACTGGTGGGAGGCGGGGAAATGGAGGTTGCTCCACCTCCTCCCAACAGAACACCACCCAGCGAATCACGTCCTGTGATTCGCCGTGGCGGTGTTCTGTTGACGGTGTGGTGTCGGCGGAGCTGCCCCCATGGCTCCCGTCCCCTCCCAGAGGATCGACGGACCAGGTAAGTCGATCGTCCGTTAGGGGAGAGGGGTGGGGGGGTGTTGTGTGGGTGCATGGGGGTGTGCGTGTGTGCGTGTGTGTATGTAGAGGGGGTGTGTGAGTGCGTGTATGCTTGCAGGTGTGTTTGGGAATGAGTGCGTGTATGTCTGTATGGATGTATGCATGTATGTTTGAATGTGGGTGTGCGTGTCTGACTGTGTGTGTGTATGTTGGCATGTATGTCGGTGTGTGTGCGTGTATGTGTGTTGGTGGTGCCTGCGTGCGTGTCGTGTGTGTATGAATGATGTTATGTTGGGGGTCGGGGTGGGGAGGGGGGTCCTGCCACCTTTGAAGGGTGGCAGGGGTGGTGGGGGGTGTAGGGGAGGGAGTCGGGGTGGGGGGTGGGGGAGACCCCTATCAGTACCAGGGATGGAAATCCCTGGCACTGATAGTGCTTACCGCCATGGATTTCATGGCGGTTCCAACCGCAGGAAATCCACGGCGGTAAGCCGGGTCAAAATACCGCCGGCGGTATAGTGACGGCCGCAGGGCTGGAGACCCAGGTCTCCAGCCCTGCGGGCGGAACGGAGAAGCGGCGGATGACTATGGCGGTAACCGCCATGGTCATAATACAAAAAAAAAGACTGCCAGCCTGTTGGCGGTCTTACCCCTGCATCTCCGCCTTCCGCCAGGGTCATAATGACCCCCTTAATTTTTTCAATACCTCTTGCCTCCAATTTAAATGACTCCCTTTAGCAGTAGAGATGGTTTCTATAAGAACTCGATTAAACCTTTCCACCATACCATTGCATTCAGGATGATAGAAAGCACACAGCTTATGCTTAATCCCACATCCACTCAAAAAATCATTCATTTCCTTGGAAACCAATTGCACTCCATTGTCAGTGAGAAGGGTAGAAGGAATACCTTCTCTAGTTATCAAATCTTTCATGAACTCTATAACCTTGCAAGTCCTGATACTCTTAGTAAAACACAACTCCGGCCATCTGGAATACATGTCCACAACCACAATTATGTACTCCACAGTATTCTCACTATAAATGGGTCCCAAAATGTCCAAAACACTGTAAACCTTACTGCAAAAAGGAACAGATACAGGAACTAACTCATTTCTATATTAATATCCTTACATACATCCAATCTTATCACTGAAAATTTTACCAAAATCTTGACGAAGAGACGTCAACAAATCTGAGGCTGTTCTTGCATTATCAACTTCATCAACACACATCTGCTCTTTTAGAACTATAGGGGGAGAACTGTTAGGATCGAGCATGACTCCCTGATCTTTCTTATGCTACCAGCCTAATATACTGTCACCCTTTTTTGAGACATAGACTTTCCCAGAGGCATACCATTTGTTATATTCAATCAAACCCAAAAAGTAGCCATGTAACTCATCAAGTTCTCCACCATATGAACACGGTCTGATATCAGGTTTCAATAAGTTGACTTTCCCTCTGAGTTGCTCCTGATAAAACTGATAAGAAACAATAGTGATTTTGACACCAGAATCAAAAAGCACCTTCGTTTTTTTCCTTCCACTATAATGTAATCTAAAGGGCCACTAACATTATTATCAGACACTTGCAGAACTATCTGACAACACTGAAACTCACCAACATCCTCATTGTTAATCGAGTGATTATCAACAGAGTTCACTGTTTCCTTAGCCTTACGTAGATTGCACACTGAGGAGAAATGACCCGTCTTTTTACAGAATAAACAAGAACTATTAACAGCTGGACACAATCTATCATTGGAAAATTGCCTTCTCTGCCACACCTGTAGCATTTTTTCTTTTTTACAGAGTTTTGAGACGTATGCTTGTAGACCTTCTTATTACAATTGGATTTGCTGTCTTTTACTAAAGAAACATCATTGGAACCATTTTTTCTTATCACTTCAACACACTTCACGGAATGTTCAATTCTCTTTGCAAGAGAAATAACTTCGTCAAGATGAGGATCATCCAGCAACAACAACTCATCGCGTACTTTATCAAAGTTACAACCCTGCATGAATTGATCATGAATTCTTTCATCCAAAGATGAACCAAACTTGCAATAGGAGGCTAAACATCTCAAACCGGTGACATCATTCTCAACAGTTTCACCGTCGACTTGAAGTCTTTTACCAAAATAATATCTTTCTAAGATCTTGCTAACTTTTGGTAAGTAATGCAAATCCAATTTTCTAATGCAGATTTCATATTCATTAAGACTAATTGCTTCACTGTCAGGAATATCAAGGAGATGATCAAAAACCTCTTGGCCTTCAGTACCCAGACAGTGTAACAATAAAGCAGTTCTCCTTTCCGTGCTCAACGAGGTTCCACAAACTCTGGCATACCTTTCAAAAACCTTCTTCCATTTCCCCCCACTTGATAAGGGGTTCACCAGTTGTGGAAAGGAAGAACGGGGGAGCAGCTACTTTCTGCATTATCAACTTTTCTAGAAAGGAAAAGGCTTACTACTACAAAAGAAACAAAGTACAATATTAATAAATATAAACGAGTCCGTTTTACATGGTAGACCGAGTGAATATGTGGCAAAAAAAAAAACGAAAGTTCAAAATGAGGAGAAAAGTTGTTGATAGCCTTACACTTTACCAGAATATGACCGTGCGCTTAAAAAAGAAGCGCACAGATACAGTGGAAATAGATGCGTGCCTATCGCAATAAAATCGACAGCGACAGGCTGAAAGGACAAAAGAGTTTCCCACAATGTTGCAGTTGATTTTTTTTTTTAGGCTGTGACAGCGCGCACAAATGTGGAAGCGTGTAGTCACGCTGGACCTGTGCCGATATAAGCGAGCACTCCATGAAGAACGAGGCGTCTGGGCACGTAGCATTGCTAGGAGATGAGGGCGCACGCTCGTGCTATTACGATGCAACACAAGACGGTGTGTTGTTTCCAGGAGGAAAGGGACGTCTGTGGTTATGCAGCATTGCTAGGAGGTGAGGATGCACGCTCGTGCTGTTACGAAGCAATACAAGATTGCTGCAACCTCGCGGGGTTGCCAAGGGACACAAGACGCTCGTTCCAATGAGGCTGCTCGAGAGGTAGGTACAGCACAACATTGCTAGGATACCGCAACGTTGAAGCAAAGTTCAAAGCCTCTCGGAGAAAGAAAAAAAATAAAAGAAAGAAAAAAGGAAAAAAAAAACAGGCCAAAAACATAAAGTCACCGAAAAGAAGGAAATACTAAGCGAAATGCAGCACTTCGTTGTCAGAATTAAATAGGAACCTCACGATCGGAGTTGGGATGCTTCTTTCCATAGCGTAGGCAATTCACCCTAGTCGCCAGTGTTGTAAGTTCAATGTAGAGGCAGAAAGAACGTCAGGATACTCGAAGATGGTCCGGATTTCTTCATTTTTTTAAGTTGCAAGTAAGCTCAAGTGAGCTAAGCATACCAGCCTCGGCACCTCCTCCAAACTGTCTCCAACTGCACACCCAACATTCTCCTAGAATCCTTCCCCAGGTTCTAACTAGTTAACATTCTAAAAGAGTCACAGATACAACAGAGAGATATAATGCAAACGCAAGAATGATAACTCCCAGGAGGCCGACATTCAATGGAACAGGTCCGTTAATTGACTTAAGTCCCTTCAGAACTCCTTCAAATAATGAGGTGAGATCATACATAGGTCCTAACTCAAGCATGGTGACACCAGAGACCCCGAATCTAACGATACAGCAAGTGCCTGGTGCAGGCCATAACAAAATTTTGTTACAAGTTTTGACAGCTCAGCAGTTCGAGAAGCTGAATAGCACTCAAAGTGATTCTACTGGAGGAAGTCCCCTGAATTTGACCAGTTTTAGATTAGAAGCAGAAGACCTGATTGAATGAACTACAGGGCTAGACTGAATAGGCTCATACTGAGAAGATGAGCTGCATTACTCGTGCAAACTGGTTACCAACAAAGCAGGAATAGTACATCAGAAATTAGCCAACTTCGCAGAAAAATATGACATAGAGATTGAGAAAACAAAGCACTTGAAGAAGAGTTACAGGTTAGATTTTGACTCAAAGGATTTTGAAAACATGAGAGTCCCGGGATTGAAAATCCACATTAGGGAAATAATTCAGAGCATTCAAACATGGGGAGCTTTGGAAAAATTAGAAGGCAGATGGATGTAGAAACGAGACAAGAAAAAAATGGATTGTGCGAACCTTACCTCAAATGTGCAGCAAGTTGAGTACCCAGTTAAAATTCTACCAATGAGAGAGATTCCCAGAGAGAAATTTGTCCATGTCCCTTGGAGCAGAAGTGACATTTTGTCACTTACAAATGTTTATCCAGATTGAGAGAGAAACCAGAAGAGTGATACCAGCAAAAGGATAGGTTTGTGAAACTCTCAAAATGCCTGTGGGAGGATTTGAACACCCTATTAGAGATAGCAGTTCCAGCAGACTTATGGGTCGAGTGCAAAAGGAGTGTAGATTGGCCAACAAGAGAACCTCAGAGAGATCCAGCAACAGGTGCACCATCTCCTGATGTAATGAAATATTATTATGAGGTGAATGAATTTTTAAAAACTAGGATTTCGCTGAAGAACATTGACTGGCAGAGAATAGACAGGACATCCCAGAAAGCGAAATAGTCAATACATGTATACTATGAGAGACTATCACAGGCGTTAAAACATTACAGTGGCCCAGAAACAATTGAGCCGAAAGGCGTGATTCTTTTTATGTTCAGATGTGTTCAAGGATTGAGACCCGAAATTAGCCAGATGATTAAGAGTCATTTGATTTGTTGGCAAGCAAAGCCAAATGATGAAGTATTGCAGTATGCAAGGTACTGTGGTGACGAGATTGAATTGAAGCAGAGAAAGTTGAAAGAAAAGGCAATGGTAATGCAGATTAAAGTGGCACAAACAGGCATGCAGGGAAGTTTTCCGCAACAGCAGGGAAACGTGTTGTTTCAGAATCAAGCTAGAGGTAGAGGTTGTGGTGGAATTGGAAATGTGAACTGTAGTCCTGATTTGAATACTGTGGTTGTTCAGAATGATGTGCAAGGATTGAAGACATTGTTGCCATGTCACGCTTGCGGAGGCCTCGGACACTGGAAACGGGAATGTCCGATAATAGTACAGGAAAGGAGTTGTTCAGCAAGTGAGCGAAATCAGTTTTCTTCCAAATCTGAGAGGACCAAGATTGAGAGATCACAATTCAAATTTTCAAAACAATATGTATAGGTGCAAGGTTTTCAGGCCATGCAACAGATGCAAATGTCACATTTGCAGATGCCCCAGTCGCAGCAGATGCAACTACAAGTTCAAATAGTACCTTGGAAGAAAATTCAAATACCTCAAGCCCAAATGGAGCAGCAGAAGGTGATGCTTCCACAGCAGGTCACAGGTCAAAGATTTAATCAGAGTAATAACACAGTACACCAATTCCCTTTACACAGTGAGGATGAATCGAATGATGATTGGGTGAGTGTGAGTTCGGATGAAGAGGAATGCGTGATAGCAGCTTCACTAGAGGTAGATCCGAAAGGTCCATTTGTCAAGGGAATGGTAATGGGTCACAAAGTCTCATCTTTAGCTGAAACAGGCGCTAATTGCTCAACAGTGAGAACTGCAGAAGTTCCAAACCTGCCCCTTTCAGGGAAAACAGTGCAGATTGTAGGAGTTGCAAACCAATATTTGACCAACCCAATTGCAGAACCAGTTCAGGTCAAAATTGGCAACTTTAAAGGATTACACAAATTTGTAGTTTGTGACTCGAGTACGGTATCCTTACTAGGAAGGGACTTGTTGCGCAAAACGAGATGTCCATTACTTGCTCGAACGATGGAACTGCCATTCAAACAGTGATGATGAGGATGACTTGTCCATTGAAACAGATTGTGATACAGTGAATGGAGTTTCCCTTGATTAGTTTCTTTCCAGTTTTCACAGTGAGAGATCTTCCTTCTAACTTACAACGAATGGTTAAAATTAAGTTGTGGGATCTTACAGGCAAAGAAATTAGTCTTATCAAAGGAGGTGAGCCAGTTAAAGTTCCAGTCAAGCCAAATGCGATTTTTCCCCAGATACCCCAATACCACATGACACAACAAACTACTGAAGGGATTGCACCCATAATTGCAGAATTTGTAAACCAGGGTGTTTTAAAAGAAGTGTTGAGCAATTCATGTAATTCACATATAATGGGATTCCGTAAGCCCTTTGGGAAGTTTCGAATTGTTCACGATTTGAGGAAAGTAAATGACATTGGGCCTGATTCCGACTTTGGCGGGCGGCGGAGGCCGCCCGCCAAAGTCCCGCCGACAAATGACCGCACCGCGGTCAAAAGACCGCGGTGGCCATTCTTACATTTCCGCTGGGCTGGCGGGCGCTCTCCAAAAGAGCGCCCGCCGGCCCAGTGGAAATGCCCCTGCAACGAGGATGCCGGCTCCGAATGGAGCCGGCGGAGTTGCAGGGGTGCGACGGGTGCAGTGGCACCCGTCGCGTATTTCAGTGTCTGCATTGCAGACACTGAAATACTTTGTGGGGCCCTCTTACGGGGGCCCCTGCAGTGCCCATGCCATTGGCATGGGCACTGCAGGGGCCCCGCGGCACCCCCTACCGCCATCCTGTTCAAACAGGATGGCGGTAGGGGGTGTCAGAATCCCCATGGCGGCGGAGCGCGCTCCGCCGCCATGGAGGATTCTGTAGGGCAGTGGTAAACCGGCGGGAGACCGCCGGTTTACTCTTTCTGGCCGCGGCTGAACCGCCGCGGTCAGAATGCCCTTGGGAGCACCGCCAGCCTGTTGGCGGTGCTCCCATGGTCGGTGACCCTGGCGGTCACCGGCCGCCAGGGTCAGAATGACCCCCATTGTGATTAAGGGCCTGATTCCGACTTTGGCGGGCGGCGGAGGCCGCCCGCCAAAGTCCCGCCGACAAATGACCGCACCGCGGCGGCCATTCTTACATTTCCGCTGGGCCGGCGGGCGCTCTCCAAAAGCGCGCCCGCCGGCCCAGCGGAAATGCCCCTGCAACGAGGATGCCGGCTCCGAATGGAGCCGGCGGAGTTGCAGGGGTGCGACGGGTGCAGTGGCACCCGTCGCGTATTTCAGTGTCTGCATTGCAGACACTGAAATACTTTGTGGGGCCCTCTTACGGGGGCCCCTGCAGTGCCCATGCCATTGGCATGGGCACTGCAGGGGCCCCGCGGCACCCCCTACCGCCATCCTGTTCAAACAGGATGGCGGTAGGGGGTGTCAGAATCCCCATGGCGGCGGAGCGCGCTCCGCCGCCATGGAGGATTCTGTAGGGCAGTGGTAAACCGGCGGGAGACCGCCGGTTTACTCTTTCTGGCCGCGGCTGAACCGCCGCGGTCAGAATGCCCTTGGGAGCACCGCCAGCCTGTTGGCGGTGCTCCCATGGTCGGTGACCCTGGCGGTCACCGGCCGCCAGGGTCAGAATGACCCCCATTGTGATTAAGGGCCTGATTCCGACTTTGGCGGGCGGCGGAGGCCGCCCGCCAAAGTCCCGCCGACAAATGACCGCACCGCGGTCAAAAGACCGCGGCGGCCATTCTTACATTTCCGCTGGGCCGGCGGGCGCTCTCCAAAAGCGCGCCCGCCGGCCCAGCGGAAATGCCCCTGCAACGAGGATGCCGGCTCCGAATGGAGCCGGCAGAGTTGCAGGGGTGCGACGGGTGCAGTGGCACCCGTCGCGTATTTCAGTGTCTGCATTGCAGACACTGAAATACTTTGTGGGGCCCTCTTACGGGGGCCCCGCGGCACCCCCTACCGCCATCCTGTTCCTGGCGGGAGACCCGCCAGGAACAGGATGGCGGTAGGGGGTGTCAGAATCCCCATGGCGGTTAAACCGGCGGGAGACCGCCGGTTTACCCTTTCTGGCCGCGGCTGAACCGCCGCGGTCAGAATGCCCTTGGGAGCACCGCCAGCCTGTTGGCGGTGCTCCCGTGGTCGGTGACCCTGGCGGTCACCGGCCGCCAGGGTCAGAATGACCCCCATTGTGATTAAGGGCCTGATTCCGACTCCGCCGCCCGCCAAAGTCCCGCCGACAAATGACCGCACCACGGTCAAAAGACCGCGGCGGCCATTCTTACATTTCCGCTGGACCGGCGGGCGCTCTCCAAAAGAGCGCCCGCCGGCCCAGCAGAAATGCCCCTGCAACGAGGATGCCGGCTCCGAATGGAGCCGGCGGAGTTGCAGGGGTGCGACGGGTGCAGTGGCACCCGTCGCGTATTTCAGTGTCTGCATTGCAGACACTGAAATACTTTGTGGGGCCCTCTTACGGGGGCCCCTGCAGTGCCCATGCCGTTGGCATGGGCACTGCAGGGGCCCCCAGGGGCCCCGCGGCACCCCCTACCGCCATCCTGTTCCTGGCGGGAGACCCGCCAGGAACAGGATGGCGGTAGGGGGTGTCAGAATCCCCATGGAGGATTCTGTAGGGCAGTGGTAAACCGGCGGGAGACCGCCGGTTTACCCTTTCTGGCCGCGGCTGAACCGCCGCGGTCAGAATGCCCTTGGGAGCACCGCCAGCCTGTTGGCGGTGCTCCCGTGGTCGGTGACCCTGGCGGTCACCGGCCGCCAGGGTCAGAATGACCCCCTAAGTGTTGTCTAGTAGTGCCAAATCCGGCTGTGATTTGTTTTCAGATCCCATGTGATGCTGAATGGTTCACCGTAGTGGACCTGTCACAAGCATTCTTTTCTGCACCTCTTCATGACAATAGCCAATTTCTTTTCTGTTTTAAATTATTGGATCGAGTCTACTGTTAGTGTAGAATTCCACAAGGTTTTCAGAGTCACCGTCCATTTTCAACAAGATCCTGAAGAAGAACCTGGAGTCATTGGAAATGCCTTTCCAATCGACATTGGTAGAGTACATTGATGATTTCTTGATTTCATCAAAGACAAGAGAGGCATGCAAATATGAAACTATTGCCTTACTGAATCATTTAGGGAAAAATGGGCATAAAGTGTGGCCAGATAAATTACAGTACTGTCAGAATGAAGTGAAAAATTTGGTACACCTGATTGAGAAGGGCATTAGGAAAATCTCCAGAGAAAGGGTCACAGCCATATTGCAGATGAACCCCCAGCAACACAGAGAGATGTCAGGTTGTTTTTGGGAATGGTGAGCTATTGTCACAAGTGGATTCCCAATTTTTCAGTCATTTCAAAGCCCCTACAGATGCTGACTCACAAAGAAGTTACTGATCCCCTAGTGTTAGACCAAGCCTGAATGAAAGCCTTTACTGAGTTGAGAGAAAGTTTGTGTTATGCCCTGGATTTGGGATGCCTGACTAGACAAAACCCTTCATGTTGTTTTGTCATGAGTGTGATGCATGTTCTTTGTCTGTCTTGACTCAAGTCCGTGGTGTTGTAAACCACCCAGTAGCATATTTTTCAGCTACTTTGGACCCAGCCGCAGCAGCTTTTCCCGGCTGTCTGTGAACAGTTGGTGCAGTTGGACTGAGCTGCACTCAGAGTGAGAGCATTGTGATGGGACATCATTTGACTCTCATGATCCCTCACTCCATTGAAGTTTTACTCACCAGAACCAAGACTCAGCATCTGACTACTGTCAGGCTGACACGTTATGAAACTGTCATCCTGGGTTCCCATTAGAACAGTATACAGTGCTTAACCCAGCATCTCTGCTTCCAAAAGAGAATATTGAAATTGACAAATTATGTTGTAATTTTTTATTTCCATATTCCAGAATGATACTCAATTTACAGAAAGCAAATAACAAACCTTCAATACTCTTATACAATATTTGACTTAAAATCTAGTAATACTACGCAGGGAGGGATGGAAAAGAGAAAGAAGAAAGAAACAGAAAAACAATTAGGAAAGGAAGACACTCAGATTTAGAATAACCTCTAAGAAAATCCTTAATTCTTCATATCTATACCTAAGACATCTAGCTATTACAGTTATGGAGCAAAAAGAGTAATCATATGGTGGGAGCTCAATAATACAGTAGTTCCTTATCCTAGTACAATGATACACAAATACAATTAACTTAATAACATAATAATAATAATGCAGTGCCACTATGCTTCAATAGCACTTCTCCTCAGTCCTGCATCAGTCCCTAATATCGGACTTGGTTATGGATATCCCTAGCAAGGCTAACCAGCCAGCCATTCTAGGCCACTGGTCCCCTTAGTGTTCCAGAATTCCAGTACCTGGTGTCTAAATTGAAAATAGGGGTTTGGGGAACATTAAGGTGTCACTGAAGTTAGTGAATTATGGGCTAAAGACAGTGATATAGGGCCTCCAGACAGGAAACACAAGCAGAGGGCGAAGAACGGTGGCCCCGATGGGTGTATGAAGAGGTGCTATCCGTCCTTTGGATAGAGGGAGCGGGGACTTAAGAGGGGGCATATAAGGGAATGAACGGAGGTGTAGTGATGCCCTTTTGATAGTAACACTGTGAGAAAGAGTAGGCGTCTCAGGGCAGCGACAGTGCTTAGCATGGATGAGGTATTAAAGGGAATATCTGAGGAAGAAGATATAGACAAAGCAAAAAAAGAAAAAAAGAAAAAAAAAAGGAAGAACCTACCTATGGGTGACCAAGAGGGGTGGAAACAGGAAAGGTGGGGACATGAGGGAGGATGAGAGTAAGGATATCAGAGCAACCCTCCAAGTTGGTGGGTGGGGAAGGATAGGAGAGGAAGAGGGGGCATTGACCTCCCCAGTATCTGGGGCGTGTAGAGAGCCGGAGGTACTCTGAGGTATGTCTTGTGGTGGGTCCCCACGATTGCTAATCTACAGGGTAAGTGGGAATAGAAGTACGGGGGAGGACAGTCAAGGAAGAGCCGGCGGCGCCAGAGGACGAGATTATAACCCAAAGCTGGAGGCAGATCGCATGATATGCATAGGGCAATCAATTCCATATAAAAACTGCTACTAACGAATAAATAACTCTAGAGAGACTATATCATAAGACATGGGACATAATACTTTAACATATCCTTATCTGCTATTGTTCAGTGTTTTTGACTATAATGTTACCCCCAAAATGACAAAATAACAAAATGTTCACTTAGGGGCTAGTCACGTAACTGACCCAAAAGCAGAGGTAAATCACAGCAGTTGCAGCTTGAACGTGTAAGCTAAGTACTGGCCCAGACCCCATCCCGACCTCTCCCAGCCGAGACAAAAAACAATCATAGTGAAAGTCTGATATGACACTTAGCTGTCTGATGAGGAAGAACCCATTGCTGGGTGAAGTGCAAGAAGTCCTCAGAGCACTGTGTGGTCCAGCTTTACGGGTGCTCTTCAAGGGTTGACTTCAAAGGGGGATCGGGACTTGTCTCTGTCCTGGTCCTGAGTACTGTCTATCACCGCTTGGAGGACATAGTCGCGACCCTCCTGTGATTTGAACGAGCGGTCATAAAACCTACCTCTCTTTTGCGAGGCTGCACGCTGAGGTTGAGACAGCGGGGCAGTGTAATGGGGGAATCTCCAGGAGTGAAGACGCTCGGTTCCGAGTGTGCGGAGGCGGAGTCCATAGGATGTGAAGCAAGGTCGCTCAGGAAGGAGCTGAGGTCCGCAGGTTCAGTGAAGTCTCTGGATTTGCCGTTGTATGTGATCCACATGCGAGCCGGCTCAAAAAGACCAAATTTAATGTCCAGGTTCCTGAGTTGTGGGCGAAGGGCCAGGAATGCCTTCCGCTTTTCATTTGTTAGTTTAGAGAAATCTGCCACCACCCTAATCTCCTGACCCTCTAGAGAGAACGGACCTTCAGATTTGGCTGCCGAAATGGTCTGTCTGGCCTGTTCATGGTGCAGGAAACAAGCGATGATGGGACGAAGTATATCGGAGGTCGCGTTATGTAAAGGGCAAATCCTGTGGACTCTTTGGAACTCCAATGGCGGTGAAAAATCCAGGCATGTGAGCTCAGGTAGGAGATTTTTGAGAAAGGATTTAATATAGGAGCCCTCCTTGCTTTCCGGAATGCCAAAAAGGCGTAAATTATCTCTGCGACTCCTATCCTCTAAGTCAATTACCTTTGCTCGCAAAGACCTCAACTCTGCCTCGTGGTCGAGCAATGCCGAAACCTGGTCTTCCACCATCGTGAGGCGTTGGTCTAGGTCGGTCACTGTCTCCCGAAAACTGGCGATGTCAGCCCGTATAGAGTTAGAGGCCACTGTCAAGCCTGAAATCTTGGAATCCATTGCCTCCAGACGACGCCCCACCACGGCGATCTCCTTCAGTATGCGGTCTGCCGCCTCCATTGAGTGGGAGTCAGCTGGCAAAGACGCAGAATATGGAGGGGTCGTTTGTGCTGCCATGGTTTTCAGTTGTGCTATGGCCTCAGAAAATAACAGTTGACAGGAGTGTTTGCCGGAGGACTTCCCACTTGGCATTGCCCCTGTGTGATTAAGTTCCTCAAGGGGAATTGCCTGGTGGGGACGTGACAAGTGAACTGTGGCATAGCCGTCCAGGCTTCCAGTACTACGGCTGTCGTAAGGAATCAAGCAAGCAGGTTGAGTCCAAGAGGAGTGTCGGTCTTGGTGGGTGTGCCACATGTTTGCAGGCATGGTCTCCTACTGGGGGTTATGCTTTCCCCTCCACCTACAAACAATCGAGCAGTGGCAAACCCCTCTTTCAGGACTATTGAAGGCAGTCCGTCCTGGTACAGGGCACAGCGCCAACCACCACGCTGGTACAGGAGTGGGGGGTAGAGGACAGAGAAGTGGTGGCTGCAATGAGGAGCCCCGGTAGGTCTAACTGATTGGGACCTCAGTCACTGCTCCGTTGGGGGCGAGTAGGTGAGCCCAACCATACAAAATGCCCCTCCGAAGGAACCAGCCTCGTCTCGGGGATGGGGTCCCTCCTGCCGTGTCACCTGAGTCTGGCCCCGGCCTCCTTCTATGGAGTTCTGAGCAGGGCTCCCTCCTGCTCACCTTATTTATATGCGCCCCTCAGCTGCCAAGATGGGCTCTTGAGGCTGTAATTCCAGTGCCTGTAGTCCTCTGGTGGGCCCCTGGCTTTCCAGTGTGCCAGGCTCAGCTGATGGGGTCCGTCCGCCTTGCTTCCAGGCACCTGCGGGGATCCTTTGTTTGGCCGCGATGACCAGCTGTGTGCCGTGCCGTTAGGTTTCCTGGTACATTAAGGGAGGTGCCCCTCGCCTCCCCCTCTCGGTGCCCAGGTCCGTTCAATGGGAGCGGGCTTCAATTGATCAGGGAGAGACACTCCCGGCCGCACATTCTGCGGCACCCTTTGTACCTTTTCAAATTTGAGGCCGCGGCTCAGCGCATCTCACCAGGCCTCACCCGGCCTTTGCTTATAAACAGCTGTTGCAGCTGTTGCACGCCTCGGGGCTCCTCGTTATTGGAGCCCGCCGCTCTCAGGATTCCCCGATGTCATGGGAGAGGCTCTTGGTGGGGGATAGCGTTCCTCTAAGCCCCGACCTGGCCCGGCGAGCGGAGCTCCTCTCTCAGGCGGCCCTTTGAAACGGCGGCCAGACCACGCCCCCGAAATTGACAAATTGAAAGAAGTTGAACATGATTATCTGTAGGTTTCTGACTTGTGCATTAAACCAAGACCTGACATTAAAAATACCCAAATGAAAGAAAATGACCACATTGTTTTTGTTGATGGTTCCTGTTTAAGAGACAACATGGGAACTCTGAGAGCACGATATGCTGTATGCACAATTTCTGGTATACTTAAAGTGTCCTAGCTTCAATGAGTGTATTCTGCACAAGTGGCTGAATTAGTGACTCTCACTTGAGCATGCCATGTTTCTGCACAGCCTTAAGTTACCATTAATACAGACAGCCAGTACGTATTTGGAATAGTCCATGATTTTGGCCAGCTATGGTCACAGAGAGGTTTCCTGACCTCTTCTGGTTCACCAGTCAGAAACAGTGAGAAAATTCATGAGCTGCTACTAGCTATTCAAATGCCTGAGAAGCTTGCTCTGGTGAAATGCCGTGCACAACAGAAATCACAAGACTTTGTGTCAATGGGAAATGGATATGCGGATTAAGTTGCAAGGTTTTGCACATTGAACTGTATATCGTTCAAAGATAAGTGGAAATTGTTACCTGAAGAAGAAATGTGTCCAAGCACGCATTATATGTTATAGATATCTTGGAAGAATTGCAAGCACTATAGGATAATGTTGACAAAGATGAGAAAAAGAATTGGATAAAGTTCAAATGTATTCAACAAGAAGATGACGTCTGGGTGTCTGTGGAGGGACAAGTGGTTCTGCCTAAAAGTTTGTTGACTCAAATGGCTAGATATTATCATGGTCAAGCACCTGTTGGGAGAGATGCCATGGTCTGTACCTTTCAAACAATCTTGGTTCAAACCAAAGTTTAGACAGGTTGCTGAAGCAGTTTGCCATTGATGCATTGTCTGTCAGCAAATGAACATGGGTAAAGGGACAGTGGTAAATTTGAGCCACATTGGAAGAGCAGGAGGTCCATTTAGCAGAATGCAGATGAATTTCACTGAGATGCCTGTGTGTGGAGGATTGAGATTTGTGTTGGTGATGGTTTGTATCTTTAACAACTTGATAAAAGCTTACTCTACACAAAGAAATGACAGCCTCATAGTAGCGAAATTATAGCTTAGGAAACTAATACCACGTTTTGGGGTTTTGGACTCTTTAGAATCAGATGGAGGAAGCCACTTAAAAAATGAAGTAATTAAATTACTATGTTCAGCTTTAAACATTGATCAGAAGTTGCATTGTAGTTACCGCCCTGAAGCCTCAGGACTGGTGGAGCAGATCAATGGTATCTTGAAATCAAGAATGGCGAAAATGTGTGTGTCCACGAATCTGAAATGGCATGACGCACTGCTGTTAGTTCTAATGACTATGAGAAACACACCCAGCAGGAAAACAGGACTGTCACCCCATGAAATCCTCATGGGCAGAGCAATGAGGTTGCCTACGGTTCCTGCCAATGCTCTTGTGACATGACAGAAGATATGCTGTTGGACTACTGCAAAGGTCTGGCTGATGTGGTTCGCTCTTTCTCTCCTCAGGTGGAAGATACCACACTACAACCGTCTCAGGATCAAAGCCACAACCTGAGAGCGGGAGATTGGTATGTGATCAGGAAGCACTTGAAGAAGATGTGTTTGTAGCCTCAGGGGAAAGGCCCTTACCAAGTAGTACTGATTACTACTACAGCTGTGAAGTGCACTGGAGTTCCAAACTGGATCCAAGCCAGCCATACTCGGAAAGTACTGTGTCTTTTGGACGATGAAGAAGGGTGGTTGAGAGTACCAACAATGTCCAGACCAACTCCAGAATTAGAGAGGGGAGAAGAAGAATCAGAGAATGAATCTGAGCAGACTGAAGCCTGTACAAACACTCCTGTGAGAGACAAAGTGGAAGTAATACAGGAGAATGACAGTGAACGTACCTCAACTGAGGTAGCAGGAGAGTCTAGTCAGAGGAGGTCTCTCCCAGAAGCAGACAGTCTTTAAAAGACAAACAGAGCAAACTAAAGACCCCGAGGGGAAAAGAGTTGAGGCGGATCAAAGCCAAAATGATCTGACTCCTCCTAAACCAGTTGCAGGTACGTCGAGAGGAAATCATGCCAAAGTTACAAATCCAGCACTGAAAAGAGCATTGACGAAAAGTCCACTGAAAGGATATAAGTGGCCGAAGTCACAAGCAAAGAGAAAACAAGCTATCACAGTGATAACAATTGAGGAAGAAACAAGAAGAGAAGATTTGAGTGATGGAAAGTTAAATGGAGATCAAAGATTGAAAAGAAAGAGAATTGCAAATCAAAGGAACGCAGATCCTGAATGGGTGTATGCAATGACAAATGAATGGCAATGTGATTTTTTGTCTTTTTGTTTTGATCAAGACATTCCAGGGCAATATTTTGGCGCTTGAAGAAGATCAATGAACTCAACTTTGAAAACTGTAAACCTGAGAAAAGTGCAAGAGAGAGACTTTTGAAATTAACAGGAAGAGAAATTTGAAATAACCTGATTTGACAAGCTGCTAAACCGATTTTTGACAAGCTACCTATTTTTGACAAAGGCTCCTGGAAAAAAGACTGAAAGCTGTAAATAACTGCTAAAGAAGATTGAAGATTTTGTTTTTGATTTTGCTGCATAGTTATACATTTTTTTCCTTCTACTTTCTGATTCTTTACAGATAATGAGTAACCTTAACCAACAGGGTAGGAAGGATAGGTGCTGTAAATACATGGTATTGGTTTGGTGATTGTATGTATAATATTGTGTCTAGTGTTGTTTGTGAGCATGACTTTTTTTTACAAGAGTGTGGCCAACCATACCTCTGCGTTAGAGACAACTACTGCACTCACAGTAGAAGATAGGTTTAGATGAGAAATATTTGCACGCAGGTAGTACTCAAGGAGAACTTACTTCTAATGTTTTCTATTGGTCATTGCATGAGTATGTTGAGACGATGGATGCAAGAGATTGTTATGTCTGCATGCAAATCCCTTCATCAGTAGAGTAATGAGTTGCTTACCATAGTTTTCCCCTTACTTATGGAATAATTAGGAATATATTCAGTACTTCTACTCAAACTATGATGTAGTATTTTTGTTTGTCCCTATAATTAAGAACCTGAGTAGAGTAGCGAAGGAAAACACTATAGAGTTAGTGAGAGGATTCTTTTAACCAACATTGACATTTGGCAATGCATATGCACACTATAACAACTTGACATGCTTTCTTACACCTGTAGAAAAGAGCTTCTTAGATCAGACAGATGATAGAAGAAAGGCATTGAAAGAAAGATTAGAAAAGGGCTTAGAGAAAAGGACATTTAGAAATGATCATGCATTTAGTGACAAAAAAACACAAGGGAGGTTAGCTTTAGATGCACAACACGTAGGAAAGCTTTGTGTATATAGCCTAAGTCTAGAACTGATACGTTGTTTGTGGAAACGAGTGAATGCAGATATGTGTTTTTGTTTCAGAGTAAATGGACGTTCTTGTAAATGGAGAAGACCCAGCAATTCCAGGAGTTTATTACATGTGTGGACCAAATGCATATTATCGTCGTCCTAGAGGACGGTATGACACATGTTACTTGGGGATAGTTGTCCCAAAGATTTATTAACTTCAGAATCTGAATAAGTTACCTAAAATGACGGAATTACATTACATTAGACAAAAGCGAGAATCATATTCGGGCATAGCTGGAGACATATTTGGAGCAATAATTCATTCAGTGGGAGTTATTCTGAATTCTTACAAATATGAAAGTTGTTTACTATTGTGGATAACATGCTGACAAATTTTCCAGGAGCCATGATCCTAATGGATACAGAAATGGCTGCAGTAAGATCTATGACTCTTCAGAACCACCTTGCGTTAGACATCCTTTTAGCAAAGGAGGGCGGAGTTTGTAAAATGCTGAATCTGCAGCATTGTTGCTCATATATACCTAACAATAGTAAAGAAATTAGGAACCTTATTAACGATTTGACTAATGATAGCGCTGATTTGAAAGAGCTGAAAGAACCTGGAGTTTGGGAAAATGTTGGCAAAGGTTTTGCTTCTGTGGGAAATTGGTTTGGCAACTTAAGAAAAGGGATAATATTGAAAATAATACAAGTAATAATGTTTATCGTGCCTTGTATAATTGGAGCATGGGGAATATGTAAATTGTATCATGTAATTAAAGTGAAGAAATTGAAAAATGATCAGAGGAGTGAAGAAATTAGAATGGAGGGAAAATTCAAAAAGGGAAAGAAGAAATAAAAGTTATTGGGAGGACACATTTTAGATGAACAAAATGTGTGTGGGTAAATGTAAAGTGTGATGACATATGTAGTCATCAGAGGAGGGATTGTGAATGCTGAATTTATTACTAATGATTGTTATGTATTTTGGTTTATGAATCTGCATAGAATTTGACTAACATAGAAAATAATGTGTGACATGGAAAGTGTGCCCACTTGAGTGGCCACCATTAATCATGAAGTGTCCTTATTAAATGCTTATTAATATTAATTGAAGTGCCTATGTTTAGGTTATTGTAGCAACGTGGCATTTTAATGATCTCGCATTATGTATTTGCCTTATTAATTATAGACCTTAAGTTAGAAAGGTTTGGGCCTAGTTTTGCACAGCCTCATATTAAGTTGTACTGTTTTAAATAATATTGTGGGAATGTATGTCAAGAGAAATCAATTCATGTATTATTTTCACTACGTTGACCAAACGTTAGCAGGTGTCTTTAACTTTCTCATGAGAACTGCTTGCGAGAATGTCTTGTATTAGACTTCGAAACATTGTATAAATTGATGCGTGAGACAGCTGTCCCCAGGAGCTAACAATAGATGCACTAACTGGAGCACGGATGGATACGAAAAATGTTACCTGAAGAGCCTGACGGTGGGAACAGGAGAAGAGGAGCCAATCATCGACATGTGAAAGGCAATTTAGTTATATCTTAGATTGAGAAATGAATCCTTATTGTATGAATTATAAACGTACGATTTCCTGACCAATGACAATGTGGGAAGTTCTCCAGGTGATTTTAACTTAGCCCGGCTGCACAGAGAGAAGAGAGCTCATTCCTACTTTGATTTCCTCTGTGGAGGATTCTATCTTTAACTTTAATGCTTAGACTCCTGATGCTGAATGCTGATCCCTTTGATATGGCTTTCTAATGGTTCAGATAGCTTAGAGTCCCCATTTCTGAACCATTTCGTTCCATGGCCTATTGCTGATGCTGACCGAACTGATGTTCAACAGACAAAGATAAACGCAGCATGCTGATCCATATGAGGAGAGGTATAACAAAATGCTATTGTTCTTGTTGTAAGTTTGTCCTTTGTTTCTAGGTGCTAATCGCTATTTGATAGAGCCCTAATTAGATGTTTTCCAAATTTATGTTGACTAAATTGTTTTGCATGAAGCCCAAACATGCTATTCTCATCAGAAGGTTAGTAAAGGAAACCTTGAAATGTTAACAGGTTGCTAGTAATAACAATTGAGGTTGCTCAGTTGCTGAATCCAGATGTATGCTATTTCTACTATGCAATTATTTTTGCTATTGATTTGTACTGTGTCTCTCGAATGTTTAGTGATCAATGCGTTAGCTAAATTGAGATTCTTTAGAAGATTTGGTCAAAAAGTGTTGTTCTTGTAGATATACCATTTGATTTTTAGACTAATTTACGTGACATTAGCATTGTTAATATAGGGAAATTAACATTCAAACTTTTACATAAAAGTGTGGTTATTCATGGCCAAATGGGTCATGGTGCGAGAAGATTTCTTACTCCAAAGGAATTTTGATGTCGTTGATTGATGTTGAAGATATTGTGTTTATGAGATATTGTGTTTATGGGATTTATGGTGGAATCACTCTAAGTGTAGTCAAAAGGTCCATTGAACCTCTAACGCGTCCCCTTATTAATTAAACCTTAAAAGACCAAATAAGGACAGACACGCTCATACTGGTAAATGCTGGCTTTGCTAATTAGAATGCATATTTACCCAAAAGAACACTTTTTTAGCAAAATTATGAACAGATAATAAAATAATGAGGAAAAAACATAGGTCCTGATTACGACTTCGGCAGAGGGGATTACTCCTTCCTAAATGTGACTGATATCCCGCTGCCGAATTACGAGTCCATTATATTTTATGGAACTCGTAATACTGTGTGCAGGATATCCTTCACATCTGGGATGGAGTAATCCCCTCTGCCGAAGTCGTAATCAAGCCCATAATGTCCTAACCTCTTTTATGCAGTTTGCGTGCAGCTCTTTGATGACAGCTCCTAACAGTCCCTGTTTAATATTAGGCTTGTATCCATGAACTACGCTAACAAAAGGATCTTTGTGACAACAGCCGCAATCCACTCGGCTATCCACATAAAATAATAATCTGTGGTTAGCATGGTGTGTGTTCTTTGCAGCATGCATAGTAACCCTCTGCGTTACATTTTGCGGAGTCAAAACTGCCACTTGACAAAACTCCCATCTCTCTTTCTAGCATAAACATTAACAACAAGAGTTATCGTGACATATTTTAATTGCTGCCTGAAAGCTAGACGCACATGGAACTCTACCTCATCAGTTATTGCTAAGCACAGCCTGAGGTATTCACCTCCTCCCCAGGTCAGCTCCCAGTGCGACCGCACCAGTTGCACCACCCTATAGCTAGACCTGATTGCTTTACGTCAGATACGTCGTCTGACAGTCTGTTTAATAACTGCACTGATGAGGTCTGCCACCTGCTGTGATCTTTACACTGAAGGCTTTCTCAACTGATGGGCCTCCTCGCTTTCATCAGAGCATAACAGAGATAATTCGATACCCAGCAGCTCATCTACAACATTCATACTCTTGGAATCATACATCACAGTCAACAGTGATGGTGCTACAGTAGCGGTGGGTGAACCAACAAATTAACAAGGAGAGCTGGGCCATCGTGGAGTCAAAGATCCATGCACGAGCTGTCCTGAAAATAGTTGGCATCTAAATCATGCAACAAATCATGTGAAAATATGATAATCTCTTTTTAAAATTGAATGAGGTATTATTTTAACATTTAGAAGCTTTTCACTTTAATACATTAGGGGCCAGATGTAGGTACTTTGGGTTTTGCGAGTCGCAAAACCTTATGTCCCTGACACTGTTTGCGACTCGCAAGGGGGTCGCAAATGCCCACCTCATGAATATTCATGAGTTGGGTCGCAATTTGCGACCCCTTTGAGAATCGCGGCACTCACAGGGATGGTGGCCTGCTGGAGACAGCAGACCACCATGTCTGTGACTGCTTTTAAATAAAGCATTTTTTTTTTTTTTAAAGGAAAACGAGATGCATCACAAAACTAAAAAATGAAATGTTTTCGTTTCATTTTTTCAGAGCAGGCAGTGGCCCATAGGACCACTGCCTGCTCTGGAAAAATGTTTTTAATGCCAGTCACAAAGGGGAAGGGGTCCCATGGGGACCCCTTCACTTTTGCGAATGGATTAGCACCCATTTGAAATGGGTGCTAACTGCGATTAGTTTGCGACCACGTTCGCAGTCACAAAGCAATCCTGCATTGCAGTGCGACTCGCAATAGGAAGGGGACACCCCTTCCTAATTGCGACTCGCAAACCCGTTTTACGATTCGGTAACCAGGTTACCAAATCGCAAAACGGGTTCTGTGCATTGCAAAGTGCAGTTTGCACGTCGCAAACAGCGAAATTCGCTGTTTTCGACGTGCAAAGTGCTTCCTACATCTGGCCCCCAATGTTTTTTGTACAGAGCACATGCTAACCTCGCCTATTGGAAGGCGCTAGTATGCCGTAATGAAAAAGATGGCTCTATACAATAAAATATTTGGCTGGAATCACACAATCCGGGGGAACCAGGATTGGTCCCAGATTTTCGGGTTTCACATTGTGCTGTTCACCCACAAGATAGCTACCGCGCTCTCTCATGTTTAACACCAAACGTTTAGGCTTTATTTTCCAATGTTGGTGCATGATGGTAGAGCTTAGATGGCAGGCAGAAGCCACATTAAAGCACGGCTCGTTTTGGGCTCCAGGTTCGAAGAGCGCCTCGGGCTGAGCCAGAGCCAGCCCAGCCTGGTACCAGCCTTAAGTGGCTCGCTCACCTCTAGCTGGAGGCCTGTCATCCATCGCCTCTGCCTATGGACTCGTGCAGTGCTGCTTGTCTACACTGCATCGGACAGCACGCTGCGAAAAATTCTGGGATTTTTGCGGGTGCCATGACGCCAGTGAGAGAGTCCTTCATAGAATTTCTATACTGCGCGCACATACTCATTAGCCGCCCATTTTCCTGCGGTTGCAACAAGCAAGTAATATCATGCCTCCACTCCGTATGGGTTGATACAAAACGTGTAGCAACTCTAAAGGAAAAAGTACCAAAGCAGCGCGGTGTATACATTTTTTCTCGATGTCACAGACCACGTCCACGTCTCTGTGGCACCTGACAGCCTCGGGTCCGGTGAGGCAAAAGGAGGACCACCAGACGTAAAGCTGCTTCGCGTGGCCCAGGAAGGACCTTCCCCACTGACGCCATTTCACCAAAGGGTGTGCATGTTAGGACACCACATTTTAAACTTAAGCTCTGGTTATCGGTTGCGACTTTTGAATGGGAGGTGCTCTGGCGATCATTTCAGCACGCGCGTCCGTTCTTCGTTTGCTAGACTTAGTACACCTTGTGTTGCTTTGCCTTAGTTGTCTAGTGTCGTCGACTTTGACATTTTCTGGAGCCTGGAAAGTGACATTCTCCAAAATGTTCAGCTTAAATTGTATTACACCCACACCAGTTGTTTGAGGCTTGAGAGTAGAATGGGGTGAATATTGTTTTGTGGTGCTGCACACATCAGCAAACAGCATAGGCAAATACAATACGCCCAACATACTAGAGCAGTTGGCTTTGCCAGTGCTTGGTATAAACTAATGACATCTTTTACTATTTAGCAAATATGTTTGACAAGATAAGTGTGTGATTCCTATCTCCGGAAACGCTGCCAGTCATTTACCGAATGCTGCATCCCAGCCCACAAGAGGTGGCTCCCTCCAACACAACCACATTCTTATACGCCTGTCTACGCACCACGCCTTCACCCCTTCAACGCTACCTCCCCCCTTCTTGGAATTTATGAAACACATAAAGCTGTGGGCTTCCGCCTTTTGTGGGTTGGGTTCTGGTATTCTATGACACGCTAGCCGGTAAACCAGTATTTCAAGCTTCAAAACGAGATGGCAGTGAAAAAAAGACTCCAGAGTGTTGAGAATATTTATGGAATTCTAAGCACTGTTATAATACGATTAAAGTATTTTTTGTCACTAGAATGAAATGGCAGTGGTAGCTTTTTTGTCAATCGATGGGGTGCGCTTGCCATGCCCGCATCATTTTGCTTGTCTGTTATTAAACCTTTGCGTCCAGCAGCAGAATCAAGTTTTTACATTTTCGGCTGTGTTCAGATTGCCTTTTGCTAAGCATGAGAGTAGCTGACACACATTCAAACATTAGGAGAAACCATGAAGGTTCAGACGCATATGGGCTGAACGTAAATACTTTCTGGTTAATTTGTGAATTCTAAAACCAAATCTATTCAGACTGATATTCAGGATTAGGGCAGACAGCTTAAAAAGGGGCGGAGGGGGGGGAAGAATCATATTACCTTTCACATGTTTATCATATCTCAAGGTTCGGTCCATCTACCACAAATGACGGCGGATTATTGCTCCAGCCTTGTGACCACAGCGGATCCCACTTTGCCAGACTGAGATAATGTATACTCCATCCGAACCTTAAATTAGGTTTTCAACCGTGATTTATAGCAAGACTCTTAGGTGTTGCACCATTTTTTATTCCTGTTGATTTTGTTGACGGTGGGCAGGGTGGTAGCTCCACATTAAATCAGTGTTTCCCTTTACCAAATGTTGTTGTTTTTAAAGTTTGATATGTGCAATTTGAGCGAAAGATGATGTTAACCATATGGAGCAAGAACATTGTTATGAAGTTCAGAAGTGGACTATTTGAGTGGATCTCAGTTAAATGGGCGAAAAAGGCTCTTGTCCAAGTTAGCCCATCCTTGAATCTTTCGAATGATGACTATATCAGGCAGGTCAATTAGAACTTCCAAATTTTAAGTAGCAGAGTGGCTAGTGAAGAAATCTAAGCTATCCTTATGATAATAAAGATTTTATTGAAACATCCAGTTTACATGAGGTTTACGCACACAATAGGACAACTGACAGAGAAAGAATTCCTAGACTCCTTCCGAGAGCACCATTCTAAATCTACGAAGATGGATGTATGATGGAACCATGCATGCACCAACCACGCATGCCTGTAGAACGCTGTCGGAACAAGACCGCGTTGTTTCCACGCATGCCTTTACCACGCATGCCTTTACAATGATTTTTCGTTGTAAAGACATGCCTAGTGAAGGCTTGTGTGGAACGGCATGCGTAGTTTTTGCATGCCACCCACATCCGCACTATAAATACAACTACCCCGACCCCCACCTGCCCTAAAGCACAACTACCCGACCCCCCAAAATAATACTACCCGACCCCCCCAACCGCACTATAAATACAACTACCCCGACCGCTCCACCCGCCTTAAAACACAACTACCCCAACCATCCCACCCACAAAATAAAACTTCCGGATACCCTCACCCACCCTGAGTCCTAAAACCTACCCCAACCCCCAACCGCCCTAAAAACAACCGACCCCCACCCCCCAAAAAAAATACCCCGCCCCTAAAAACAAAATTACCTCCCAGCCCCTGCTACTAAAAACACGACCCCCCCGCCCTAAATACAAAATTGCCCGACTCCTCCAGCCCCCCAGCCCTAAAAACCCATCCCCCCACACGCCCGCTACTAAAAACACGACCCCCCGCCCTAAATACAAAATTGCCCGACTCCTCCAGCCCCCCAGCCCTACCCTAAAAACAAAACTACTCGAACCCAATCCCCGCCCCTTAAAAAAAAAAAAACAACCACCGCACCCTTAAAACCTACCCTGCCCCTCAAAACTCCCCTAATCCTTTCCCAGCCACTCTTACATGACCGTGTCCTACCCAGACCCGTGCCCCTAAAAACAAAATTATCCGACCCCTCCAACCCCTGCCCCTAAAAACCCCACCCCTACACCACCCTAAATACACAATTTCCCTGACCCATCACCCCGTCCCATAAAACTCGATCCCCTCACCCACCCTAAAAACAAAATTACCCTGACCCCCACCCCTACCCTTAAAAACCCGCTCTCCCACCCGCCCTTAATACAAAATTACCACGACCCCCACCCCTTCCCATAAAATCCTGACCCCCCACCTCCATAAAAACAAAATTACCCCGACCCTCCAACCCCCGCCCCTAAAAACAAAATTACCCCGACCCCACCACCGAGACCTAAAAACAAAACTACCCTAAAAACTACCCCCCGCCCACTTAGCTGACCGCGTCCTCTCCTGATGCTGACTCCGTTTTTCTCTGCCTTATCCACGCATGTGCGTTGTTCAGCACATGCGTGGTTAAGGCAGAGAAAAAGAGTCGTTCCGGTAAGTGTGGCAACAGCATTACGGTAAATGCATCTCGTTGCATTTACCACGTTGCAAGTGATATTTCCCCATGAAAATTCCATTCTTTAGGGCAGTATTAACACACAAAGATTTCAAAAACACACATGATCACTCAGTATAATAGGTTGGTTCCAAATGCAATTGAGAAATCCCAGCATTTTCCATGTATGTCAGAGTCTTGTAACCTCACAGCATACAATAGTCTGCAAACCATACTACACATTAGCCATTAAATGTAAGGAGCTCATAATGAGAGTTATCTGAGATATATATATAGAGAGATGAAAGGTAAAGGCAGTATCATAACCTAAAGCAGGGTTTCCTAACCTTCTGACTTCTGGTTACCTCCACTTAATCAATATTGGAACCTAGGACTTCCCCCACCCCGAATCATTATTGGAATCTGTGGAATGCCAGGGTACTGGAATCCAGCGGACAGTCACGGCTCATGATATGCAAAAGGGGCAGGGAGGCACGTGGGGGGGAATTAAATAAAAAATAATAAAATGATGAAAAACAAAACCACTTACCTCCACCTGCTCCTCTGCAGGCACAGGCTCCCAGCACACAACAGTGATGCACCGCGGACTCTAGCATGTTTGGCCAAGATGTAGCCTCTTCATTTAACCCCATTCATCAGTGGGCAACATGCACTTTTCATTCCATTTTTAATAGTCAATTAAAATCCCTCTGCTTTTGGAGCCAGCTTGGAATAACAAAGTCTGAGGAAATAGCTTGATCACCTCAGTAGCTGAGACGTCACCATGAGGACCTCTTTCAGCAGAAATAAGATGTGGCCTCATGGGCAGAGCCGATGGCTTCGGAAGTGGGGAACCACATTTGTGTCCATCCTGTGATTCTAGGCAAAACACATAACCTCCCAATGCCTAAAAACTAAAATATGAACCTGACCTTATGTAACGTAACCCGGTGCTCGTGTAAAGCGCTCCAATGTTGGTTAAGTGTTATATAAAAACTAGCGCAAAGGAGAGACAAAAGAAACAATGTGATATAACTGGTAAGGCACTGCAATACCGCAGTCGAGTTTGCGCTGTATGAAACTTCTAAGTGCCATGGCCGCCATGCAGCGCCAAGGGGAGAGATAAATGAAACAAGTAGTTCACCGAGGCTAAATTTTATTGGCAATTGTGTAATTATCCATGAAACAGGGTCAGTCTGCAATGCGGTAACAAAACATAAAGCATTCACCAATAACATGAAAGGATTTTATAAAATCCAAGCCCAAGAATGAGCGAAAGTGAAGGGCGTGAGGTGGACGTGGTTGAAAGCCCACAATATTTACAGGTCAAAGCGCTTGCATGCTCGACCTAAAAACTACAGAACCAAGCATTCATCAAACAAATACACATGATATACTTTATTTAATTCACAAACAAATATTAAAAAAATCTCAATTTTAATATTCGCTAAATTCAAATGACGCCACTCATCTTTCACACTATAGTCTGTCTGATGCACTTGCATAGCTCCCACAAATGAGTCTGAGGATACTAACTTAACTTTTAACCACAAATTTCAAATTCCTTCACATTTGCAGGAGGTTTTAAAGTTTTCAGTTTTACATTTTTCTTTTTTACTAATATACACTTTATAAATCTTTTAATAGTGTTCAATTTTCTAAGCCGTCGCAGACCCCCTGAGTAGGTTTTCTGGACCTACAGGGGTCATTTGACCATAGGTTAAGAATCACTAATACTAAAGTTGCAATTAAGCACAAGTGTTGGAGGAAGCCTGGAGTCATAACAAACCACAACAATTGATACTCTACAGGTCATAGAGAGACACAGAAAGTGAGGGAGGGCAGTCTTCATAACTAGGCAGGCTGAGTAGATTCAGCCAAAACAATCACAGGCATTATTTTACATCAAGTGAGAACTCCCAACCCATGAACGATCTTCCTTTGACCCAACAACTGCCTGAATAATGCCGAATCTGCAACCTGTGTCCTGCCTATTTACAAATAGATTGTATCCCAACGTTTACTTAGTTCAACAAGACTCACCACGACTAATAAAGGCTACCCATGCTACAGAAAAAGCATTGTCTAGGGTCGCCCCACCATTTGGACCCTGGAACGCTCAAGGGTCCTGACCTTGAAATGGAGCAATCATTGCATCATGCAGTTTCTTCCACTTGTCAATCACAGGCTTGTTCCTTTTGATAAATGTCGATATTATTCATACTTTCAGGCTTATGCCCATGCGGGAAGCCTCAAGATTGTGAGAGCTGCTCCTGCCTTCTGGAAGTCCACATGCCCTCGGCAGAGCGAAGACCCTGCTCATTTTTGCTTGCCTACCTCTTACTGTTCACACCCTGTTTATGTGACTATAATAGTTGTCCTAGGTGTGTTACACTGAAGGAATGTTTGTTCTGAAGTTGATACATCTGAAGTGTGACAGGAATGTGTTTTTGAGTCCTTCCCTGTTTCTTTTACATGCTGAGCATTTTCACTTTGAAAAGACAGATGCCAATAAAGAGTGTTTCCTGTAAACTCATGGTATGATGTTTGAACCGTAATACTTAATTGCATCTCAGAAATCTTGAATTTCCTGTACAGAACCATCTGCCTGCATACGTTGCACACAATGGTACCAGGGATAGGAACATGCCAAAAGTCCAGGTTTAAAGAGGCTAAAGGCATTCATGTTCATCTAATTTCTATAGATCTAGAATTCATAAAACCTTACACATAGAATTAACCACAAATATCCAAGGAGAGCCACAGGTCAAGCCTTTTAACACTCCACCCTCTAGTTTGTTAAGCACCTCCTCAACTTATGTTGTTGCTGGGGGTCTGCAGTGAGTAGTTCACTGGGGAGCTATTTTTAGGTTGCAGCCTACCAGACAGCTCGGTTGCCTGGTTTGCTAAAGACATCTTTGGGACATTCAATAAGTAGACCGAGGGATGCATTCTGCCCATTGCTTGCTATTGGCTTTGTGGTTTGTTTCTCACATTTTCTTGCTTTCCATTTATGGGCTTTATTTGTTTTAGGTTGTCTAGCTTGAGTTTGTACCTTCCCTTGTTTACAGTATCCTTCCAAGTGCTCCTTTTTTGTAAACAGGCCTGTAAATCTTGTTCTTATCTTGTCACATATGTTGGTCATTCAAAGACTGAAGTCAAATGTTAGTCACCGTCTTCCGATGGTGCTTGTTGTCTTTTCTTTCTATGGCTTCAAAGTGAGAGGATTTATGTAACAATCTTGCTGTATACTGGAGGTAGAAAATCGTTTTTTTCTAGCACAAGACAACGTTCAAATGAACTGTGTAAGTATTTCAGAATATATCAGAATTAGCAACACAAGTGTAGCACATTTTCTGTTATTTTTGAAGTGTGTTGGAAACAAATACTTTAATATGATCAAAACAAATCATTACACTAGGTGATGCAATTTCCACACATGTTCGTCTGTGCACTGTGTAGTTTTATTAGTAAAAGTGTATGTCTGTGCAAATGTAATGGTCATTTCAATTGAAAATGTGTTGTCTATAATGGCAGGGTGCTACCACACATTTAAAACTCCACTCTACGCCACTCTACTTTGCACCACTCCACACTACCGCACTCTTCTCTGCACCACTTCACTTTACACCACTGCATGCCACTACACTCTGCATCACTTTACTCCATGCCACTGCACTCTATGCCACTTCACTCTACACCTCTCTATTCTATGCAAAGGCACTCTTTACCACTGCACTCTACACTACTCCAGTATAGGCCACACCAATCTATTCTGCACAACCTCACTCTATGCCACTGTATTCTGCACCACTCTGCACCAGAATAGTCTACACCAATTAACTTTACTCTGTGATATTCAACCCTATGCCTCTGCAATCTATGCCAATCCAATGTATACCACTCTAAACTACTATGCACCACGACACTCTATGCACTGCACTCTACACCACTTTATACCATTACACTCTATGTGACTATACGCAACTGCACTCTACCCAGCACCACTCCATGCTATGCCACTTCACTCTACTCTGAAAAACAATCTACACCACTACACTATATGCCACTCTACTTCACTCTGTGGCACTCCACTCTATGCCAGTGCACTCTACACAACTCCACTCTTTCACTGCACTCTACACCACTGCACTCTACTCTGCATCACTGTACTCTAGGCCACTGCTTTCTATGCCACACTACTCCACTCTACACCACTGCACTCTGGCACTCTACTCTGCAATACTGCACTCTCCACCACAGAACTCTATGTCACTCTACTCTGCACTACTCCACTCTACACTACTTAACTCTATGTCACTGCACTCTATGCTACCCCACTCCAAGGCACTATACTCTTCTCCACATCACTCTATGCTACTCTATTCTACACCACTCTATGTCACTGCTCTTTATGCCACTCAACTCTGCACTATAAGCCATACCCTCTATGCCACTCAGCTCTACTCTTTGCCACTGCCCTCTGCATCACTCAACTCTGCGCCACTCTACTCTGCACCATTCTACGTCACTCTACTCTATGCCACTGCAGTCTACGCCACTTCACTCTATGCCACTGCACTATGCACCACTCTACTCTGCGCCGCGCCATTCTGTGCCACTCTACTCTGCACTACTGCACTCTACTATGCAACATTCTAATCTCTGCCACTGCATTCTACGACATTGCATTGTACGCCGCTGAATTCCATTCCACTGCACTCAATGCCACTGCACGCTACACCACTATTCTCTGCAACACACTACACCAAAGCACTTTGCAGCAGTCCACTCTACTCTATTCCAGTCAAGTGTATTCCACTCTACATGACTCCACACTATGCCACTCCAATACATGCCACTCTCTACCACTCCACCAGACTCTACATTACTCTACTCTTCAACATTCCACTGTCTGACACTCCACACCACTCTCCTCTATGTCACTAACTTTTAGCCATGCTGAACAGTGGCCATGCTGGTGTACAAAATGGCTAAAACCCATTGGCAAAGCCAACAGCTCATGCATAGGCGAGTCCTATGCTTGTTCTTCCTCTGTTCATGGATATTAGAGTAGCGGAAGTGACATCATGGCCCTATTTCGACCCTGTGAATTTCACAGTTTTGATACATTGTTACATCTTTAGCCCCTCAGCAACCCCCAACTTGTTCTGAGCAGTGTGGGTAAGTTATGGTGGGTAAGTTATGGTGTGGCAACCCTTGAGATCAGGGTTCGTGAGGTCAGTGTCAAAAGTAACAAAGGTTAAGCAAGGGGTAGCTCCTGCCGACTAAGACTACTTGAGGTCCTACCTCTTACAGTTCACCAGCTGGAAACAGCTGAGGGTTTCGTGACAGGATTCTTTGGATTAAGAGTCACCAAAGGTCCGCGAGGCATCCACCCCTGCTCTGCAATGATGCTGAGTGAGTTTGGATGTGTAAATATCAAAGCTGGGAGGCAGCAGTACAGTAAGACTGATTTGCTGTTAACACCGGGCCACTATCTCTGAAGAAGAAGAATGGGAGCTAGGACCCAACAGTCAAGTCAGGGAATGGACAATGTTGTCCTTGAAGGACAATGACTACTTCCTGGAAAGGAGGGTGACAGGAAGTGGTGAAGGTGGGAATGGCTTCTCTCAGGGTTGATATACCAACAGGGTTGCATGGTTGGAGGCTAACCACCCATTCGCTGAGGAACAACTGTGAGAGACGGACTACATAGGAAACAAAATAGTATGTAATGATACCTATATTATGTGGAATGTTTGAAGCCCGCAAGAGATCTTGAAGATCCTGAAAACAGCAACTTCATAAAAAAAACATTAAGATGCCCTTTGAAGGGCCACCCTTCATGATTTTCTCACCCCTCTCACACTCACTGTTATTGCTCTTGAGCAGGTAGAAGTACACATTGTGAAGTTGCGCTCACATCCCCTGCTCGGGTGCTTTCATTTGAGCCAGCTTGCGAATGTCGCAAGTGAGTGTGAGCTTTGCCAGACAAATGATTAGGTATAAGGGTTCTATGAGGATAGAGGTTATCACCAGCGCTACACTTTCTTGCACAAATGTTCACAAATCATATCACGGATCTGAAGTATTTTATGAATTCCAACTGCTGTAGATTGTGCACAAATCTGATATGAACTAATAGAAGACACGCCTTGACTGTTTCATATATTTTGTGCATCCAGTCCTTAATCTTTATTCTTTAGAAATAACCCTTCATTGAAGGGTACTCCATTCTTGATATGTTGCAACTTTTCTTTACCTCGCCTCCCAGCGCTGTCTTACAACAACTGTTTAAGAATAATCAGGAATTCCACAATTTTTGTGGAGTAACTTATCTCACGTCTGCTTTCTTTTGATCCAGATGTGTACACTGTTGTCATTTCTCCCAAATCTTAGGAGTTTAAAAGAGTCCGCACATGAATGGGTAAGTAAATGGAGTCAATCCCATACATGGTTTTGGGAAAGAGAAGGTGTTACCCCTCTCTAGCTTTCCTTTTTTATATGGCACAAAATGGTGAAGTTCACCAAACATCCTAAGTAGCAATGACAAAGCCACTAGATGTGGCTTGTATTTTGAGTCTTGCTTAAAATATTTTTTTGAAGCCTGCAAAGTGGAAACAACGAGTGCTCTCTGTATTCACAGCCTCTATGAGATAGAGAATTTAATGTGTGATGATTCTATGTACTTTTGAGAAATTGGTCCCTTCAGCATTACAAAGTTAACACTGCCTAGGATGGGAGATGATACACCAAAGAATCAACAGCATGAGGTGAGAGAGGGAAATACTCTCCTGGTAACAACAGGACAGGCAGAAAGCCACACTGACAAGTGCAAACTAAAATGCCATGTCCTCCATTCTTTATCACGAGTCTTACAGACAGGTCTGGATGTAGGCCGTTGCTGCTACCACCAGAAACGTGATTTGTCTGCATAAACATTGAAGTTTACACACATCCAAAGCAGTGCTAAACAAATATGCCTAATAGGTGCAAAGTGTGACTATTTGTGGTAAGCGGGTGATAATTATTACTGCAGTGTAATTATCAGCCCAATAAATGTATATGTTAAAATAGTGACTAGATTGCAAAAATAGGGTATTATTTATGAGAGGCTTGCGCCAGCAGAGCCCCACTTTTTGTGATGCTACAGTGGCGCAAACCTCTCACCCATATCTATGAAGCCACGCAAGACCACTACGGTTAGCTTTGAATGGCATTATAGATATGGAGTAAGGCAAAGCAGCACAAATTGCTGTATTGTCTTACTCCGTGCCAGTGAGGCGTTCCATGGGCGTTGCAGTGGGTTTTCCTATGTAACACCCATAGATTTTGATGCTGCCTCAGATTTATTTAATCACGTGAACCTTCGGGAAGTGCCAAAATCTTACGCCTTCCGAGGTGAGGCGTAAAGGGTAGAAATAATTTAATTGATCCTCAATTTTTCCTCTTTCCATGTGTGCTTCATTCTGCAGGACACAAAGAATGAGGAAAACGCCTCTTGGGATTGTTTTTGTTCAGGAACCTGCCCCTTCTTGTGCAAAAAGAATCCTGCATGCAATGCAGGCACCCTTACACATTGCTGCGAAGGTCTGTGTCGGCACTAGGCTGCTAAAACGGCACCAGCGCGGGAGGAGAGGACAGAAATGCATAAATATGGTACATTCCTGCCTTTTCACTTTGGCGTAGGGCAGCTCTGCAAAATGACTTGTGGTTCTTCCCTACGCCTAGAGCCTGTAAATAAGGGCCATAGACCCATATTTATACTTTTTTGCACCACATTTGTGTCATTTTTTTACACAAAAGCCGTGCAAACTTACAAAATATAATTAGAAATATGGACCATAGTATTTACAGTGTTTAAGGCACATTTCTCTCTCTTGCAGCTTGCACCTTGTTTTGCACAGGCACTTCTCTCCAGATCAGAGCTAGAGGAAGTGCCTATCCTAATAAATTACGGGAGAGGGCAGTATTTGCACTCATTTCCTAGGAGGCAGACGAGGGCAAACTATATGAGAAAATAAACAAAGCACTATTTTTGCCCATTATTAGAGCTGATGTGCCAGAAGAAATAACACCTCCCATTCATCCCATGATGGGAGATGTAATGAGCACTGGGGAATATGTTCTTGTGATTTCCTTATCCCGAAGTTTTTAATTTTACAGTTTTTTGTTTAATCGGGGCTATTTGAATAGCGTAAATCTAGGCCAAAAAAGCAGTGAAGAGCTTTAGATAGGTCAGGGGGGAACGTACCAAGGCAAGTAGGCAACAGGTGCATTGATAGAAGGTCACAAAGGGTAATGCACATTGCATAGGCAAGGAGGAGAGACAAAAGGGTCCTTAATTCTACCGAATCTGTTAATCCACATTGCTGTTCAAAACTACGCCCATTTGAGTTTCTGTGCTCACAGAAGCATGTGATGAGGGACATAATTTTCTAGAAAATGCTGTACAGCAATGTGTGATGCGTATGTGTAATAAATACCCATGGCCATCAGAGTTCCTGTGCAGAGATAACATAGAGATTAGCTACTGTGCTGAAAATAATTGCCATTTAGTTATGGTGCCACAGAATCTACATTAGTTGGTAAGTCATAGAATTCTGTCTATGAGATACTGTGCCACAAAATACTTGCCTGTCATTTAAAGAGCCAGAGAATGACAGGCATGGTATCACAAAATGTCCATCCTTAACTATGCTACAGAATGCCACTGCATATGCTGCTGTGCCATAGAATGCCAGCTCATCATTTATCATACTACAGAGGATGGGCCGATCCAGTGGCGTTGCTTGGTCAATAGGATTGGGAGCTGGGGGTGTGAGCTACAGATTTCCTAGCAATCACACTCGGGTATCTTGTTATAACACATTATGTGAGAAGCAGATAGCGAGAGGGGCATAAGAGGTGGTATAAAGAGAGAGATGGGCGATTTATAGGGGCACTTAAAACACAAAATTTTTCAAACTGATCAAATTTTTAAGGCCTTCAAAACAGAGACGAGAGAGTGTGTAGGTGGGTGCGTTTTTGTCAATGTGGGCATGTAAAAATCCCAGGTGAACAACGACAGACACTTCACCATACCCAAATGAAAGCATTTGTACCCAACTATTCACTAAAGAATAACATTTTAGGGGGTGTAACACCCCAAACTTCCCCCCGGACCGTTCTATTAGTATTGCCATAGAATTTCAGATCATCATTGTTAGAAATGGGGTCTTTGGTTGGCAGTCAGGTTGCCCCCTGTCCAAGCAAGGACCCTCATTCTAGTCAGGGTTAGGAGAATCACACTCAGTTAACCCCTGCTCACCCCTGGGTAGCTTGGCACGAGCGGGCAGGCTTAACTTCAGCGACAAGTTGTGGAGTATTTGTACCAATATACACAGTAATACAGTAAAAACACCACAAAATGACCCAACACAGGTTTAGAAAAATAGCCAATATTTATGTCCAGTCTTTGTCCCCTTACACAGGCAGAAACAGCAACTGCAGGATAGCTCCACAAAGCACAGTCACAGGCAGGGCGGCGCTTCTCCTCAGCTCTTCAGCTCTTCTCCTTAGCAGGAGTTCTTCTTGATTCCAGAAGTGATCTAATTTTCAGGGGTTTTGGGTGCTCTTCTTATACCACTTTCTGCCTTTGAAGTAGGCCTACTTCAAAGGAAAGTCTCTCTTGTTTGTGAGATCCTGCCTTGCCCAGGCCAGGCCCCAGATGCACACCAGGGGGCTGGAGACTGCACTGTGTGAGGGCAGGCTCAGCCCTTTCAGGTGTGAGTGACCACTCCTCCCCTTCCTCCCAGCACAGATGGCTCATCAGGATATGCAGGCTACACCCCAGCTCCCTTTGTGTCACTGTCTAGAGAGAGGTGCAACAGCCCAACTGTCAAACTGACCCAGACAGGGAATCCACAAACAGGCAGAGCCACAGAATGGTTTAAGCAAGAAAAGGCCTACTTTCTAAAAGTGGCATTTTCAAACACACACTCTAAAAACCAACTTCACTAAAAGATGTATTTTTATATTGTGAGTTCAGAGACCCCAAACGCCACATGTCTATCTATTCCCAAAGGGAATCTGCACTTTATTAATATTTAAAGGCAGCCCCCCCCCCCCACCCATGTTAACCTATGAGAGAGATAGGCCTTGCAACAGTGAAAAACGAATTTGGCAGTATTTCACTGTTAGGACATGTAAAACACATAAGTACATGTCCCACCTTTACCATGCACTGCACCCTGCCCATGGGGCTACCAAGGGCCTGTTTTAGGGGTGCCTTACATGTATAAAAAGGGAAGGTTTAGGCCTGGCAAGTGGGTACACTTGCCAAGTCGAATCGGCAGTTTAAAACTGCACTCACAGACACTGCAGTGGCAGGTCTGAGCCATGTTTACAAGGCTACTCGTGGGTGTCACAATCAGTGCTGCAGGCCCAATATCAGCATTTGATTTACAGGCCCTGGGCACCTCTAGTGCACTGTACTAGGGACTTACTAGTAAATCAAATATGTCAATCATGGAAAGTCAATTACATGTATATTTTACATAGGAGCACTTGCACTTTAGCACTGGATAGCAGTTGTAAAGTGCCCAGAGTAACAAAAACAGCAGAAACAGAGTCCCACACACATCAACAACCTGGGAAACGGAGACAAAAAATTAGGGGAGACCACGCCAAAGATACCAAGTCTAGCAATCATATTATGTGCAATTCCTTTAGTGCTGGAACGTAAGTGTCAATGCATTGCTTTGCGCTGCTCTACATCACTTGATGGCACTTGGTGATGATGCAAAGTGTTTGTAAATCTGCAAATAATTGCCTGTGATAGCACTGATTACGAGTACAGGGATGATTTCTGATTCAAACTCAAGTAGGAGGTTGTGCAGGGATCAGATTTTGTTATTAATACTGGGCTCGCTTTTAAATTTAGGTAAATTTATCTAGCTGAAACTTGGGTAAAATGTGAATACATAAGTAAAAAGCTGCACTAAGCACCTATTAGCTGCACTAAGCACTTCTCCATTTTGCTAGGGCTTAAATTTGAGAAGGGTGAGTCGGATGTGTTAATTATTGCATCCACCAAATATCGGATGCAAAGTGTTTGGAATTATTGAATGTGATAGTTATCACATATTCTGTGATTTTGTGGAATAACATGCAGATTCTGGTGCAGAAATCATGCTAGAGTAAATGCTGTGCATTTTCTCCTTGTTAAATTTGACTTGCTGAAATGCAATTAAGCGTTCAAACTTTATCACACTTAGTAATTACTAGGCATGATAAACATCACACCACTTTTAATTGTGATCCATGCAATAACTTGCACAGGGTCACAAGTTAATGTGCAACGTGTAATCAGGCTTTTAGTGTCAATTAAGAATGTGAGGTATTCACTGCAGCCCAGGATGCTAACATTTACAGAGTTTGGTAAATACCCCAACCTATTCTGGCTCACTCTAATCATATTTATAGTTTAAGTATTACCAAGCCTTTGATCAACACATATAGATCAGCCACTGCTGTTGGTATGGCAAAAGAATAAGGCCAATGCAGCACACATAAACAATTAGGAGAAATAAGGATATTTCTCCTTATTACGCCTCACTTGGAAAGCGTAGCATTTTGACACATTCCCAGGTCTACCACTCATGGTAAATTTGGGAATGTGCCAAAATCCATGGGTGGATGCAGGGGAAGACCCACGCTTCACCCATGGAGCACCTCCCTAGAACAGAGCAAAGCAAGGCAGGGACTTGCGCTGGTTTGAGTTACTCCAGATTTACCACTCCACGCGGGGCTACACAAGGTGGCCTTGCGTGGCTTGGTTATTCTCATTCTGGGTTTTGCATCACCCGCTTCCCCTTGTGTGGTGCAAGGGTAATGCTAAGCCTTTGATAGAAATGCTCCCAAATACTCCCGGACATGAGCAAGGTTTTGAAAAAAATGCAGTGTTGCAGCACCAAAAGGATCTAGCTCAATGCATGGAAAGGAATCTGCCTGATTAATGAAGGGGAGTGAAATGCTTCAACACAGACATGATGACTTATGCAAATACTGCAGGAAAGCCATCTCCTCACTAATTCTGCACTGAGTCATTGCAGATCTGTTGCCAATTTCATTTATTAATCCAATCTTGGATGCTGAACTCCTGAAAATAGACGTGGAAATCTAATGTCCCTAAACCATTACCAAATCCTTGGAAAAAAATAACACATCATTTATAAATATCACATACTGTAGTAATTTATGTTTGCTGCTACACTGTGCACTACGGGCTACATGTATAAAACTTTGGTTTTGCGACTCGCAATTTACGAGTCGCAAAACCGAATGTTGTATAGTGTCAATGACACTATTTGCGACTCGCAAGGGGGTCGCAAATGCCTACCTCATGACTATTCATGAGGTAGGTCGCAATTTGCAACCCCCTTGGGAATGGCGGCCCTCACACGGATGGTAGCCTGCTGGAGACAGCAGACCACCATGTCTGTGACTGCTTTTAAATAAAGCAGTTTTTTTTTTTTTTATGCAGCCCGTTTTCCTTAAAGGAAAACGAGATGCATTCCAAAAACAAAAAATGAAACGTTTTTGTTTCATTTTTTCAGAGCAGGCAGTGGTCCGTAGAACTACTACCTGCTCTGAATTTTTTTTTTCACTGACATTCACAAATTCCCTTTTGTGAACGGGATAGCACCAGTGTGACACTGGTGCTAACTGCGATTGTTTTGCGACCGCATTCGTGGTCACAAAACAATCATACATGGGACTGCGAGTCGCAATTAGGAAGGTAACATCCCTTCCTAATTGCGACTCGCAATCCCTTTTTGCGATTTGGTAAATAGTTTACCAAATAGCAAAAATGGTTTGGTACATGTCAGAGTGCATTTTGCATGTCGCAAACGGCCCGATTTGGCGCCGTTTGCGACGTTGTAGGAGGCTGGCCTGGATTGTAGTGGGTACCAAAGGTACTTACACCTTGTGCCAGGTCCAGTTATCCCTTATTAGTGTAGAAGAGGTGTTTCTAGCAGCTTAGGCTGATAGAAGGTAGCTATGGAAAAGCAGCTTAGGCTGAACTAGGAGACATGTAAAGCTCCTACTATACCACTGGTGTCATATGCACAATATCATAAGAAAACACAATACACAGATATACTAAAAATAAAGGTACTTTATTTTTATGACAATATGCCAAAAGTATCTTAATGAGTACCCTCAGTATGAGAATGAGAAATATACACAAGATATATGTACACAATAACAAAATTATGCAGTAATAGCAAAAGGAAGTAATGCAAGCAGTGTAAAGTTACAATAGATTGCAATAGGAGCACATAGGTATAGGGGCAACACAAACCATATGCTCCAAAAGTGGAATACGAACCACGAATGGACCCCAAACCTATGTGAGCTTGAAGAAGGTCGCTGGGTCTGTAAGAAAACAGTGAGGGTTAGAAAAATAGCCCACCCCAAGACCCTGTAAGGTAGGTGTAAAGTGCACCTACAACCCCCAGAGAGCATAGAAGTCGTGATAGGGGGATTCTGCAAGGAAAACCAACACCAGCAATGCAACAACAGTGGATTTCCGGACCTGAGTACCTGTAAGACAACGGGACCAAGTCCAAAAGTCGCGACAGTGTCGAGAGTGGGCAGGAGCCCAGGAAATGCCAGCTGAGGGTGCATGGAAGCTGCCACCAGATGGAAGAAGCTTGGTGTTTTGCAAGAACGAAGAAGACTAGGAACTTCCCCTTTGGAGGATGGTGTCCCATGTCGTGAAGAAGCTTGCAGAGGTGTTCCCACGCAGAAAGACCGCAAACAAGCCTTGCTAGCTTCAAGGGTCGCGGTTAGGGTTTTTGGATACTGCTGTGGCCCAGGAGGGACCAGGATGTCGCCACTTGGATGAGGAGACAGAGGGGGCGCCCAGCAAGTCAGGGAGCCCTCACAGAAGCAGGCAGCACCCGCAGAAGTACTGGAACAGGCACTTAGAAGAGGAGTGAACCGGAGTCCACGCAAAGTCACAAAAGGGATTCCCACGACGCCGGAGGACAACTCAGAAGGTTGTGCACTGCAGGTTAGAGTGTCGGGGACCCAGGCTTGGCTGTGCACGAAGGAAATCCTGGAAGAGTGCACAGGAGCCGGAGCACCTGCAAATCATGCGGTACCCATCAATGCAGTCTAGCGTGGGGAGGCAAGGACTTACCTCCACCAAACTTGGACTGAAGAGTCACTGGACTGTGGGAGTCACTTGGACAGAGTTGCTGAGTTCCAGGGACCACACTCGTCGTGCTGAGAGGGGACCCAGAGGACTGGTGATGCAGTCCTTTGTTGCCTGCGGTTGCAGGGGGAAGATTCTGTTGACCCACAGGAGATTTCTTCAGAGCTCCTGGTGCAAGAAGGAGGCAGGCTACCCACAGAGCATGCACCACCTGGAAACAGTCAAGAAAGCCGGCAGCATGAAGCAATACAAGGTTGCTAGTAGTCGTCTGGCTACTTTGTTGCGGTTTTGCAGGCGTCCTGGGAAGTCAGCGGTCGATCCTTTGGCAGAAGGTGAAGAGGGAGATGCAGAGGAACTCTGGTGAGCTCTTGCATTCGTTTTCTAAAGAATTCCCCAAAGCAGAGACCCTAAATAGCCAGAAAAGGAGGTTTGGCTACTTAGGAAGGAGGATTGGCTACTAACAGAGGTAAGAGCCTATCAGAAGGAGTCTCTGACATCACCTGCTGGCCCTGGCCACTCAGAGCAGTCCAGTGTGCGAGCACACCTCTGAATCCAAGATGGCAGAGGTCTGGGGCACACTGGAGGAGCTCTGTGCATCTCCCCTGGGAGGTGCAGGTCAGGGGAGTGGTCACTCCCCTTTCCTTTGTCCAGTTTCGCACCAGAGCAGGGCTGGGGGATCCCTGAACCGGTGTAGACTGGCTTATGCAGAGATGGGCACCATCTGTGCCCATCAAAGCATTTCCAGAGGCTGGGGGAGGCTACTCCTCCCCAGCCCTGACACCTATTTCCAAAGGGAGAGGGTGTAACACCCTCTCTCAGAGGATGTCCTTTGTTCTGCCTTCCTGGGCCAGGCCTGCCTGGACCCCAGGAGGGCAGAAACCTGTCTGAGGGGTTGGCAGCAGCAGCAGCTGCAGTGAAAACCCCGGAAAGGCAGTTTGGCAGTACCCGGGTTCTGTGCTAGAGACCCGGGGGGATCATGGAATTGTCCCCCCAATGTCAGAATGGCATTGGGATGACAATTCCATGATCTTAGACATATTACATGGCCATGTTCGGAGTTACCATTGTGACGCTGTACATAGGTAGAGACCTATGTACAGTGCATGCGTGTAATGGTGTCCCCGCACTCACAAAGTCCGGGGAATTTGCCCTGAACGATGTGGGGGCACCTTGGCTATTGCCAGGGTGCCCTCACACTAAGTAACATTGCACCCAACTTTCCCCAGGTGAAGGTTAGACATATAGGTGACTTAAAAGTTACTTAAGTGCAGTGGTAAATGGCTGTGAAATAACGTGGACGTTATTTCACTCAGGCTGCACTGGCAGGCCTGTGTAAGAATTGTCAGATCTCCCTATGGGTGGCAAAGGAAATGCTGCAGGCCATAGGGATCTCCTGGAACCCCAATACCCTGGATACCTCAGTACCATATACTAGGGAATTATATGGGTGTACCAGTATGCCAATGTGAATTGGTGAAATTGGTCACTAGCCTGTTAGTGACAATTTGGAAAGCAGAGAGAGCATAACCACTGAGGTTCTGGTTAGCAGAGCCTCAGTGAGACAGTTAGTCATCACACAGGGAACACATACAGGGCACATACTTATGAGCACTGGGGCCCTGGCTGGCAGGGTCCCAGTGACACATAGACTAAAACAACATATATACAGTGAAATATGGAGGTAACATGCCAGGCAAGATGGTACTTTCCTACAGACGTGCAAAATGGTACGTACATGTGGTCCAAAAACTGTTACCGAGTATCAGAGCACCATGTTAGTAGCACCATGGATCACCATTCACTTCTATTTCACACATGTATGGAGTTAAACAGCTTCAGTGTACGCCTGTGAAAATGTAGTGTCTGGATGACCTGGGGCAATGTGACAAATAGGACACAGCATCGCCTTGTATGTATGTAAAGGGACTATCTTCATAACTATATTTGTATTACTGTTACCAAATGTGTGAGGCGGGTTCCTCTAACATCCGAGCACAATAACATATGCTTGGTTGGCTTCACGTAAGCAATGGATAACCCATTAATGTTAACAGGCATCATATCGAAAATACACGATACTGCGACAAATCCTCAAATCCCTGATGGAACAGAATTATAGCCAGTGCTCATACTACTTCTAGCCGGCAAAAAATAAGGGAATGGTCAATTCTATGGTACATCTACCCTGCCCATCTCCCGGAAGAGTGAAAAAACATATGGCGTATCATTAAACTGTGGGCATTGTTTACTTCATGAGAGGGGCCCTCAGCTCCACATAGCCGGTTTGATTCACACCCTGCTATCCAAAATCTCGCAGTCTTTCAGGATCTCAAACATCGTTTTTCTTAATACACTTTCCGATCTGTCAGCAGTAAAGTAAGAAATTTGTACCACAAATCCCAAGTCAGGAGAACTGCTGTGTTTTCAGTGCAGAGCTTAATTTCTTTCCCTTGAGTCAGTTGTCTGTTTAACAACAAACTGCTGGATGCTAGCTGCACTTATCCTCTTTAGGGTGGGGCTGCTGTCGCTGAGTTCTCCTTCCTTTCAACTGTTGTAAAAGGCATTCCATTCCCAGGAAGAAAAATATGAAAATGCTCCCGACACACAGGAAGACATCTCACAGCACTCCGGGACCTTTGTCTTTTGCTTATCAGGACGATCCCCCTGCCTAGGGGTTGTTGCTGAAAAGCTAAAACGCGATGGAAAACTTTATAGTATGCTTGGTAAAGCCTTTCTAAAACCATTTTGTGATTCTGTATTTTGATACCGAATCGCAAAATGGGATTAACACATCCTAAAAACCATTTAGCAGTAGCAAACCCTGCGATTTATCGAGTCACAGGCTCTGGGACTGTAAATGACTTCACACATGTGGCCCAAAACTCTTAAAAGCAAGGAGAAAGTACCCGATTGAGTTACTGCCCAAATAGGATGAGAGGGAACCACCAGGTGTTTTTTTTTATATAATGATTAGAAAAAGTATTTTACTGCATAATTTATATTTGACAAGGCTATGGGGGTCATTCTGACCCTGGCGGTAAAAACCGCCAGGGCCAACGACCGCGGGAGCACCGGCAACAGGCTGGCGGTGCTCCCATGGGCATTCTGACCGCGGCGGTACAGCCGCGGTCAGAAACGGAAAACCGGCGGTGTACCGCCGGTTTCCCGTTGCCCTGGGGAATCCTCCATCCATGGGGATTCCGAGCCCCATACCGCCATCCTGTTCCTGGCGGTTTTGGCCGCCAGGAAGAGAATGGCGGTATAGGGTGTCGTGGGGCCCCTGGGGCCCCTGCAGTGCCCATGCCAGTGGCATGGGCACTGCAGGGGCCCCCGTAACAGGGCCCCACAAAGATTTTCAGTGTCTGCCATGCAGACACTGAAAATCGCGACGGGTGCAACTGCACCCGTCGCACCCCTTCCACTCCGCCGGCTCCATTCGGAGCCGGCATCCTCATGGAAGGGTGTTTCCCGCTGGGCTGGCGGGCGGCCTTCTGGCGGTCGCCCGCCAACCCAGCGGGAAACCCAGAATACCCGCGGCGGTCTTTTGACCGCGCAGCGGTATTCTGGCGGGCCCCGCCAGGCCGGCGGCTACCGCCGCAGGCCAGGGTCGGAATGAGGCCCTATATGTGCTAGCTTTCGCCAATAGTATGGGAGATGGCAGATATGTCAATAAAGACCCTAAGCTGCAATTAATTTTCAGCAAAGCATGGAGTGCAGAGGAGTGTAGAGTGGCAAAGGCCTGAGCTGACATTCTGTGGGTTGGAACATATTTGTCACTGAACGGCAGAGAGAGGAATAACTTGATTCTCCAGCCAGTAAGAGCAGAGTAGCTATAACCAGTTTCCTGATGCTGCCTGGGTTTCATGTGGTTTGTACCATGCAAACAATGTCGTCTTCCCAAATGTAACCTGCATGTGCAACCTGGTGCGAGCTTGACTTTTGTCATCCAACAAACTTTTATGTTTGCTAGGTGTCCCTATACACGACATTTTTGAAGCTAATGTAATCACTTCCGGCCTGTGGCGTTATCCAGGTGACACCATGTCAAGTCCTGCTACCTCCTTCAGCCATTCCATTCTGGAGGGGGCAGCAATCATCAGAACAAGGCAGGCAAAGGTAATGTTATCTCAGGGCAGACTTGGGCTGTAGTATCCAGCAAGCTCCACAACACTCTCTGCTGGCTGGAGCCGGCCTTCAGAGAGTTTGATTTAGGAGTTACTTAAGTCAGAAAAGGGTATATATTGGCAAGTATTGTTTCATATTAAATGGGCAGTGGTGTCTGCCCCCAATCAAGGGTGGTGGGACAGGGGTAAGAGGGGTTTAGGTGGTACTGTCAGGAGGGGGTTAAAAATAAAAAATAAAAACTTCCCTGCCACTCTAGTCCCGGCCGCCTTGGTGCTCCTCGTCCTCCCGTTAGGCACTGAGGCACAAGCACCGGCTCCCAATCCAAACGCTGCTCTCATGCTACACCAAGCATGAAAGCAGCGCTAGGACTGGCCTTAGTGGGCTGGTTTGACGCTCGGTCAGGCACAAAGAGTCTGTGCTTTTTCTCCGCCGGCTGTGTAAGAAATGTAAGTACGCATGTAGGTTTGGCTGTCCTAAGACGGCCGGCCAAACTGACATGTGCACTTTACAGTGCCCACCACTCCTCCTCCCTATGGTCCAGCCCGCACCGCCCTAGACTTGCAAAGCTCAGTCAGACAGTGACAAATAAAATTATAATAAAGTTATTTTACTATCATTTTATTTGTCACTGCCTGACCTGAGCAGTGGGGGGTGACACTTATCCACTATGACCTGAGCAGTGGGGGGTGACACTTATCCACTATTGTGGAGGAGCCACCCCTGGAGATGGGAGAAGGTATAATGGAGGAAGGGGAAGGGACCACATAGAGGAGATTGTGAAGAAATTTAAGTTGTGGAGACATGTTAGAGAATACCTGAACTCTGTGCCATTCTGCGGCCCTCCTAAACAATGAGCTTATGGTAAATCTCCTTTAAACACATTGACTCTTTTTTACCCTGAATTGTCGTTCAGTAGTAACAATAAAAGTGGAAATAGTCTGCTAGGAAGGTCTGGAGACTACACCCTTATGGAAACTAGAAAGAATGTGGGTCTAAGGGATCTCAAAAAAAGTATTTGGCTTGCAAGGAGGGATGAGGACAGGATTGTAAAATGAGTTAGGTCGTTCGAAGCAATCCACCAAGGGCTTTGTCTCTCACCCCCACATGTGCAGGGCGGCAGTATGGCTAGAGTCTGGCCACAACCAGACGAGGATTCCCTGCCTGGTGCCTTTGGGAGCGGTAAAGGGTCTTGGTCCATGAACCCTTCTCAAAATGTTTGTTTCCTTCAACCTATCAGAAGTAGGCTGCCATTTAAAGATGGTGGAGTTCTGCTGAAGTTGACAGCTGTGCTGGCTCTCCCACTTCCTTCATCTTTCAAATAGTGAATTTGTTCTGCTTCAGACAGCGCCTTGTCTTAAAAAATGTGCGTGCCTGCTTCTCATTCTACCATTGCTACTTCTTGCCCTTTTGGCATCCTTTTACTCATTTCGCACAATTCCTGCCTGGCGCTAGTTGCCGCATGGATCACTGGGCCTAGTCGGATTTACAGGTGAACATACACCTTTTTTGGTCCACACACAGACAACATCCCTCCACTCCTGTGGCTCGGGTGGCACTGCGAGCTGCCTATATGTTTCATAAGTATAGACTGGAGCTCCGATGTACCACGGAGCTGGCATTAGACGCCGGAGAGCTGAGGCGGTATACGTCCTCATAACTAGCTAAGATGCTGGAAAGATGCTGCCTGACTCTCAGCTCGCCATGCTCGACCACCACTTCACTGGACTAGGATTTGTGAAATGTGAGAAAAAATAGCGTTTACCCTCTCGCCAACTCGTTGTTATTTTTCCTTTGAAGCAGTAACAGGATGCCCGGTGATAGAAATTCGTGGTGTCTGAGAACAATTCTCAGACCCAGCGCTACCTCTACCAACTCCCTTCCTTTTCCTTTACAGTAGTAACAAGAGGGAAAAATAACCCGAACACAATGTACATTCTCGTTCTCTCCGCAGAGATGTTCCTCTACAGCTACAATGTTCGTTAGTTCACGCTGTGCTCGTGAGAGGTACTGTAACAAACAAACAAAACAGTTGTGTAAACAGGTCCCATACCCGCCAACCAGCTGGAGCACTGGCCGACCCCCCACAGACGTCTTTCACCTTCACAAGGTTAGGGGCATAGCCACTATTGATGCAGCAGGTGCAGTGGCACCGGAGCCCAGCACCCAGAGGAGGCCATTGAACCCTGATCATTACTGTATCTGATTACCCCCAACAGCAGCCAAAGGGGCCACTTTGCCCATGGCATCCAAGCTACACTACTGGTTAGACCAGAGGGTTCATATGGTTGCCCTATTTACTGAAAGCCATAACTGAGTTCCAATTAGAACCATCTCTACTGGAGATGTCCAATGAAGCAGAGGCCACTTCCGTTCACATTCAGTGGGATCTCGTGCAGCACTGAGTTCTGATCACGTTTGACATGAAGCTCTCGTGATCCCACCTTCTGTAGAATAAATGACACCAGGTCTTGGGCCTGCCTTATCCCCCTCGCCCCGCTATTGAAACCGGAACAGGAACATTTTGATTACTGGTCTTTGGTGCCATAAGCACTGAACAGTTCAAGACAGCAGGGAGAGTCCAGTTTTTGAGTTCAACCATAGCAAAACATAAAGAAGATGCTCAGCATTTTTTACATCTACCCCCTTAAACGCATATGTTATTTTAAGCGGAAGTCTTATCTACTGAGTTTGTTAAGCTTTAACTCGTTAGTTAGGCGCTGTAAGAGCTCTCTCTCAACATATCGTTTTACAGAGTCGGCCTGTGATTGCTGATTGCTGCACCACTTGTATACCTAAGGCTAAGGGCACCATGAAGCGAAGGGTTTTAACCCTCCTGTGTACATAGATAAGGGCCTACGTTATCATGTGCTCTATGCAGTGCTTAATTTGCAAAAATATAAGTGTCAGGGCCCAAAGCATCACTGAGGGGACTCCTGCTTGCACCACCTCTGCCGCTGCCAGTGCTGCCAAATGCCAGGACAAAATGCCTGGGTGCGCTACTGTTGTTAGTTTATATTGAACTGCCAAACTATTGTGTTGTGCTGAAAAGAGGCAGAAAGCGCCACCGTGTGGTGTACTGGTGAATTAAATGCCTGTTCCAAGCACAGGCAAACACTGGCAACATGCTGCTTTTGTGACTGGTTGAGTTCCTAGTGCAATTCTTCATTAAAGGAGTTCAGCAGCTGCTCCACAGCACCTGTGATTTCATTGATTTGGTACTGGTGAAAATCTGGCTAGGTCTTGATGGCAATCACACTGAAGGAAGGCATTTGCCATTGGCTGCTAGTTTCGTGTACATCGATGAGCTTACTTGACAACAAAGTGACTTAGCTGCTTATTGAGACCTCTCATTACAAATATTTATTAATAAGACCAGTGCTTAATTTGTGCTTGTTGTTTCCGGTACTGAGTACCGGCACTTATTTGTGAGGGCCGGGGCTTATTCTTATGCCTCAAGCATTTGCTGCGAGCAAAAGACACATTTGGGAAAGATGGAAGAAGGAAAAACTAAAAAGCGTCATAAAGGGAGAAGGTAGAAAGTTGCAGGATGAGCTGAAGGGGCAGGGGTGGCCGTAAATGGATTGAAGAGGCCAGTGACGGCTTCAGAATTACGCTGCCTCAGTATTCAGTGCAGTCAGATTTTATTACAGCAGCCTCGTGTTTAAGAGAAGGGCTTTGAGCACTGGCACCTCTTTATTTACAAATTAAGCACTGAATAAGACCCATTATCTACTGTGAGAGTAAACAAAACAAGTTATCAACATTGTTGCAAAATGCTAAAAGATATTTACTCCAGTGAAAGCAGCAAAAAGTCAAATTAAGAGGAAATGCAAAAATGTAAACACCAAATTTGTTTTTGTGTATAAAATAAAAATTGGCACAGTTAGTGCACGCAAATTGTGTGCACAAGAGTTAATAAATCTATACAAATAAGATAAGAACCATGAGCTTGATTCTCATACAGAGTTAAAAATGCACCTACAGGTCGATAGTCTTACATGCGCGTAAGACATGCAGGCAATATACGACATTAAGGAATCCCCAAAGCTTTCCTGAAGTGCACCTGAAATCAAGCATCAGTCGCAGGTTTAATACATTTATTTATTGCACGGACAGACATACACATACGTTTATTTGCTCATGTTAAAAAGCAACACAGTGCAAATTCACTCACGTTTTTTAATTCTTTTTCTCCAAGTGGGAACTACTTTTCCCCATGGATAAACCTCTTCCCTTCACCTTCACTACATTTTCGGGATTACTTTCCCTTCCAACACAGGACATGATTTACTCCTGCTGAGACTTTTAAATCCTTTGTCAGTGTGAGAAGGGGTCAGAGACTGCTTTTCAAATGCCTACTAATGTACACATTTGTGTTAGAATTTTTTTTCTAATAATTTTCGCCCAGAAACACCCACTTTTGGCCTCTTCACAGGCATGTACTCATATGAAAATCTTGGTAGATGTGAACCTGTTTACGAGATCAAGTTCAGCTTTTGTGAATTACAACTGTGATATTGCATTATTTAAAAAAAAATCTGTTTGTAAGTATAAGCCAAACCCATATGTGCAAATAGTGTAGTGGATCAGGCCCTACCTGCCCAGGCCTAAGCTTTCTTTCAACAAATCAATATTAACCCCTCCGCTGCCAGGCCTTTTCCCCCTCAGGTCCAGGCCTTTTTCTGGCTATTTGGGGTCGTTCGCGGTTAGGCCCTCATAACATTTTGTCCACATCAGCTACCCACGCCAAATTTGCATCCTTTTTTTCCAACATCCTAGGGATTCTAGAGATAACCAGAGTTCATGGGTTCCCCTGAAGGAGACCAAGAAATTACCCAAAATACAGCAAAAATTTCGTTTTTTTAAAGAAAATGGGAAAAAGGGCTGCAGAAGAAGGCCTGTGTTTTTATCCCTGAAAATGGCATTAACAAAGGTTTTGTGGTGCTAAAATCACCATCTTCCCAACTTTCAGGAACAGGCAGACTTGAATCAGAAAACAACATTTTTCAACAGTATTTTGGCATTTTACTGGGACATACCCCATTTTTACTATTTTTTATGTTTTCAGCCTCCTTCCAGTTAGTGACAGAAATGGGTGTGAAACCAATGCTGGATCCCAGAAAGCTAATCATTCCTAAAAAAGTAGACAAAATTCTGAATTCAGCAAGAGGTCATTTGTGTAGATCCTACAAGGTTTTCCTACAGAAACTAACAGCTGAAATAAAATAAATATTAAAATTGAGGTAAACAAAACGCACTTTTTCTCCAAGTTTTACTCTGTAACTTTTTCCTGCAACGTCAGATTTTTTAAAGCAATATACCGTTACGTCTGCTGGACTCTTCTGGTCACGGGGATATATAGGGCTTGTAGGTTCATCAAGAATCCTAGCTACCCAGAGCCAATAAATGAGCTGCACCTTGCAACAGGTTTTCATTCTATACTGAGTATACAGCAATTCATTTGCTGAAATATAAAGAGTGAAAAATATGCATCAAGAAAACCTTTGTATTTACAAAATGAGCACAAGATAAGGTGTTGAGAAGCAGTGGTTACTTGCACATCTCTGAATTTTGGGGTGCCCATACTTGCATGTGAATTACAGGGCATTTCTCAAATAGATGTCTTTTTTACACACTGTCTTACATTTGGAAGGAAAAAATGTAGAGAAAGAAAGGGGCAATAACACTTGTTTTGCTATTCTGTTTTCCCTCAAGTCTCCTGATAAAAATGGTACCTCACTTGTGTGGATAGGCCTAATGCTCGCAACAGGAAACGCAACATGGACACATCACATTTTTACATTGAAATCTGACGTGTTTTTTGCAAAGTCCCTAGCTGTAGATTTTGGCCTCAAGCTCAGCCGCCACCTAGGGAAACCTACCAAACCTGTGCATTTTTTAAAAGTAGACACCTAGGGGAATCCAGGATGGGGTGACCTGTTGGGCTCTCACCAGGTTCTGTTACCCAGAATCCTTTGCAAACCTCAAAATGTGGCCAAAAAAACACTTTATCCTCACATTTTGGTGACAGAAAGTTCTGGAATGTGAGAGGAGCCACAAATTTCCTTCCACCCAGTGTTCCTCCATGTCTCCCGATAAAAATGGTGCCTCACTTGTGTGGGTAGGCCTAGTGCTCACAACAGGAAATGCCCCAAAACACAACATAGACACATCACATTTTCCCAAAGAAAACAGAGCTGTTTTTTGCAAAGTGCCAAGCTATGGATCTTGGCCTCTAGCCCAGCCAGCACCTAGGGAAACCTCCCAAACCTGTGTATTTTTTAAAGCTAGAGACCTAGAGGAATCTAGGATGGGGTGAGTTGTGGGGCTCTCACCAGGTTCTGTTTCCCAGAAACCATTGCAAACCTCAAAATGTGGCCAAAAAACACTTTTTCCTCAAATTTTGGTGACAGAAAGTTCTGGAATGTGAGAAGAGCCACACATTTCCTTCCACACAGCATTTCCCCCAGTCTCCCAATAAAAATGGTACCTCACTTGTGTGGGTAGCCCTAGTGCTCACAACAGGAAATGCCCCAAAACACAACATAGACACATCACATTTTCCCAAAGAAAACAGAGCTGTTTTTTGCAAAGTGCCAAGCTGTGAATCTTGGCCTCTAGCTCAGCCGGCACCCAGGGAAACCTCCCAAACCTGTGCATTTTTTTTAAAGCTAGAGACCTAGAGGAATCCAGGATGGGGTGAGTTGTGGGGCTCTCACCAGGTTCTGTTTCCCAGAAACCATTGCAAACCTCAAAATGTGGCCAAAAACACTTTTTCCTCAAATTTCGGTGACAGAAAGTTCTGGAATGTGAGAAGAGCCACAAATTTCCTTCCACCCAGCATTTCCCCCAGTCTCCCAATAAAAATGGTACCTCACTTGTGTGGATAGGCCTAGTGCTCACAACAGGAAATGCCCCAAAACACAACATGGACACATTACATTTTCCCAAAGAAAACAGAGCTGGTTTTGTCAAAGTGCCAAACTGTGGATTTTGGCCATTAGCTCAGCTGGCATCTAGAGAAACCTACTAAACCTGTGCTTTTTTGAAAACTAGACACCTAGGGGAATCCAGGATGGGGTGACTTGTGGGGTTCTCACCAGGTTTTGTTACCCAGAATCCTTTGCAAACCTCACAATTTGGCCAAAAAACACCTTTTCCTCACATTTCGGTGACAGAAAGTTCTGGAATGTGAGAGGAGCCACCCAGCATTCCCCCAAGTCTCCTGATATAAATGGTACCTCACTTGTGTGGGTAGGTCTAGTGCCCGCGAAAGGAAATGCCCCAAAACACTATCTGGACTCTTCAAAATTATCAAATACAAAACTACCTGTTTTTGCGGGGGGCACCTTCATTTTTGGTCCAGGGCTCACCAGCCATACAGAGAAACCTACCAAACACAGACATTTCTGAAAACTAGACACCTGAGGGAGTCCAGGAAGGTGTGACTTGCATGGATCCCACTGTTTTTTCTTACCCAGAAACCTCAAATGTAGCTGAAAATCAAATTTTTCCCACTTTCTGTGTGGGATCACTGTACCAGGAGTAATTTCCTACCACCCAATATTCCCTTCAGTCTCCCGGTAAAAATGATACCTCACTTGTGTAGGTGGGCCAAGTGCCTGTGGCAGGGAAGAGCCAAAAACATGTCAAATTTGAGGGGAAACCAAAGCGGGTCCAAAAGGGCAGTTTGAAAAAAAAACATTTTTAGGCAAGTGGGGCAGAATTTTTATCGGTATAGATGAGAAAATGCTGGGTGGTAGGAATTTTGTGGATTCCTGCAGATTCCAGAAGGTTCATCACAAAAATGTGAAAAAAATGTGTGATTTCCAGCAAAGTTGGAGGTTTGCAGGGCATTGTGGGTAAGAAAATGGTGTGGGTTCATGTGAAGCACACCACCCTGGACTCACCCAGATGTTTAGTTTTCAGATGTGTCTAGGTCTTGTGAATTTTTCTACATGGCAGCGTCCCAAAGTCCAAAAAGTGCAGCCCTTACCATTCCAAGTTGGACGATTTTGAGAATTAACCAAGCTCTCATGGCCCAAATGTGAAACCAAAACCCAAAATAATCAAATGTCCTCTTGCTTGCTATGGGATAAGATGTTTTAGTGTGCGGAGGAAGAGCTGAAAGACTGTTACCCCCTTCATTTGCGGTGGGGACCTAATCGGCCCCTTACTGGTTGGTAGCCACCACCCCACTTTTTTCTTTTTAATTCCCTGGCATCTAGGTTTGTAGCCACCACCACACTATTATTTTTTTTTAAATTCCCTGGCATCTAGTAGACTTTCTGCCACCCCCGGGTGTGGATTGGGGGTAATTGCCCCATCTGCCCACTGGTGGTCAGAACAACTTTGGCCCCATTTATTTGGGGTGGGGGTAGGGCCATACCCCTACCCTCTTATTTTGAAAAAAAAATCTTCCCTGGTCTCTGGTGGGCTTTCTGCCCCCCCTTGGGGGCACATGGGCCTTTTCGCCAAAAGTAATGTGCCCCCATGTGGAGCAACCCTTGCCCAAGGGGCTGTCCCCCAAACAAAAAACACACATACACACACACCAATCCCTGGTGCCTAGGTGGTATCTGCCCCCAAGGGGAGTAAAAATGGCCTAAAATAAATTTGCCCCCCAGGGGAGCGACCCTTGCCTAAGGGGTCGCTCCCCTTGCGTGAAATTGGCTAAAAAAAAAATCCATGGTGCCTAGTGGTTTCTGCCCCCTTGGGGGCAGATTGGCCTAATAAAAATTAGGCCGATCTGCCCCAAGGGGGGCAGAAATGCTGTAAATACAATTTGCCCCCCAGGGGAATGACCCTTGCCTAGGGAGTTGCTCCCCTTGCGCAAAATGTACTCAAAAAAATAATCCCTGGTGTCTAGTGGTTTCTGCCCCCCTTGAGGGCAGATTGGCCTAATAAAAATAGGCTGATATGCCCCAAGGGGGGCAGGAATGGCCTAAATACAATTTGCCCTCCAAGGGAGCGACCCTTGCCTAAGGAGTCTCTCCCCATATGTAAAAAAATAAAGTAAACAAAAAATATTATCCCTGGTGTCTAGTAGTTTCTGCCCCCAGAGGGGGCTGAAAAGGCCTAAAAATATTTTGACCCCCTGAAGAGCGGCGCTTGCTCAAGGGGCCGCTCCCCTCATTCAATAATATATATTTTTTTAATTCCCTGGAGTCTAGTGGTTTCTGCCCCCCTTGGGGACAGATTGGCCTAATAAAAATAAGCCAAAATGGCCTAAAAGTAATTTTGCCCCCGGGGCACGACCCTTGCCTAAGGGGTCGCTCCCCGCATATATATATATAAAAAAAAATGATCCCTGGTGTCAAGCGCTTTCTGCCCCCAGGGGGGCAGAAATGGCTTTAAAATAAATTGCCTCCCTGGGGAGTGGCTCTTGCCCAAGGGGCCACTCCCCTTATTGAGAAATACAAAAAAAACAACTCCCTGGTGTCTAGTGGCCATTTCTGCTGCCATCAGACGCCATGGGAGGGTCGGGGGTGGAACTGGAAGCAATTCCCCTTCCATCCCTGCCCAGGGGAGGGGGGTGTGAGGCCCCTGGATGGAGCGCTAGCGCTTACCCCGAGGGCCCTTATCTGGACATAACGGTTACATCCTGGGACCCGAGCGGTGCTGCCCAGGACGTAACCTTTGCGTCCAGGGACCCAAGGGGTTAAAGAAAAGGTGCTTTATTTTCCTAAATTCAGCCCCGTTGACTAACAAGTATGTCCACAACGAATGTGGAAAGCCCAGGACTTTGTATACATTTTCAATATATGCAAAGCGGTTTGGTAACTATACCTGTGACAATCATTCAATAAGGAGCGATAGAGGCTGTGCGTGGATGAAATGGCTATGTTGAGTGTAGGGTAGTGTGATCATCACAGGTGATCATCCCAAAAAGGGCAATCATTGTTTGGACATGCGTTCCATTATGTTCCAGCACCACAAGATCTGATTTTTTTCAATGAGAGGTCAATGACTAAATAGATTGACACTTTGCAGGGGTACTCACAGAGATTTTATGGAGGGTCAAACTCTATGGTTTGCTGTTTTACTGAGGGCCATGTTGTCTGAAGGCCAAATGCAAAAATGTACCTGGCATTCTGACATCAAAAGCACACTCTTTTACCCAATCACATTATAAGTGAGTATTGGCAAAGCAAATAAGTTGCGCTTATGAGAGCTATTGGCTTTAGCAATGTTTTATAATCATGCTGTACAGCAGCGTGGATGCTCTGCAGTGTGGCTAAAACTATTTTTTTTAAAGTGCTATGACACAGCCAGGGCTAATGTGCTTTTATTTTTAATGGACCATAGTCCTTTTATTATTTTTAGGCATGCTCATATACAGCATAGCTACAAATCATTGTCAAAGTTGACAATGCTCGCTGTATTGCATGAACAAAGGCAATGGCAGAGCAAATAGACTCAAAGGTGAGACCTATTGGCTTTGCAGTACAACACCTCTGATTCTGAGCAAACCAGTCAATCTCTCCTTGCATGAAAAAGAAAAAATATCACATTAGGCAAAAAAATCTTATGACATAAAAGAAGCAATTGCACCCATACCAATGTCTTAGTGACAATACATTTGGAAGCAGAAAATCTGTTTTCATAATTTAAGCAGATAACATCTGTTGCCTAATAAACATCTATTTCAAAGGAGAAACTGCTTCTTTGAAGTGAGTGTGGCATAGTAAAGCATAGCACCAAATGGCAGGAGATTCAACAAGGATGACAGGGAAGAAGAAAAGATAAAAGTAGCACCTCAATTGCAGAGCGATCTGCGGAAGGACAGCAATCAAGCTGAAGCAATCAGTGCTCGGTCCATAGTCCAACCGAAAGAAGAGGAAGTGAAACCAGCATGTGCCGGCCAATTCGAAGGCAGCTAATAGGAGTGACAATTAAGCCAATAAATATTAATAAAATGATGGGCTATACGCCCCATGTTGCGTACAATATCTTCCATCAGTGGGAGTACATGCAGCGCATGTGCTGTTGCAGGTGAGACCTAAAAAATAATAAATAGTTTCCTGCCATAGTCCATTACCACCATCAACATCTAATGTCCCTATTCAAATATTTAAATATGGCAAGAAATGGCATCTTGCCACCCTACTCCACCACCCTCAGCGTATTCTCTCCCACACCCAGCATCAACTCTGCTCTCAGCCAGAAAGCAGAGACTAGTGCTGTCCTTACAATGGGTCTGTGGTAGCTCCTCAGAAGAACAGCCTGACATTCCCTGTCAGTGCAGGTCTATGCAGCCCTGCACTGACTGCGGAGGTGGGGCCAGGCATTCTTCCATCTCTTTTGGGTCAGTGAAGTCCTGAATAATTTGGGAGTTGGTGGACTATGAACCATCGCAAGTGCCTACTCCATGCCTCTAGCGACTCAGCAAACGTGGTGGATGAATGTCCACCAGAGAACTGATGTGGTGGATGAATGTCCACCAGAGAACTGATGTGGTGGTCCACTACATCTGAAAACTAGTGTGCTTTATAACAAGGACTGCTTTAATGACACCTGTTGTCTAGTGGTGTAGCCAGTTTGGTATGTGCCTCAGTGCACAGAGGGGTTTTAAGGTATGGGCAAAGTGGGCAATTGCCCAGAACCCGACCTTCGGAGAGCCCCTGGGAGAGTGAACTTTCCTGTTGCTTACTTCTGAGCATTTCTGCATCTCAACTCTTTTCATAAAATTCATTATTGTTTTTAAAACACAGGATATGAACTAGAAATAAAGGGTAATAAGATTAAAATATGTTTCAGATGGGGCCCTCAAAACTCTTCTTGTTCCTGGCCACAAAATCCTTAAGATGACACTGTTAGTGCACAAGGGCGGCTGGTAATATGTGATAGTGGTGGGACCAGTGAAGTGCCCCACTGCATCCCAAAACACATACATAAAACAAACATGCAGAATGAAAACACTTGCATGCTGTACAATAACATTAAAAATAGAATAAATGTACTTACCTGGGTTGCGTCCCCTGTTTCCTTCGCAGTGTGGGGCTCTGACGGGCATAAGCGGAAGAGAACACTTCCCTAAACAAGCCGAGCTATGCTGTCATGCTCTTAACCAGCATAAGAGCAGCGCTAGGATTGGATGGGGGTGGCTGGCTAGACACTCTTTCAGGCCTGTAGGCTTGTGCTTGGTCTCCACCCTCTTGTCTGAGACAGCTGGGTGGAGATCTTCAAAGTGTGCATGTCAGTTTGGCCGGTGCAAGACAGCCGGCCAAACTGATATGCGCAATTTGCAGTTTCTGGCCAGCCACTGCTCTAATCCTCCATGCAGCAGAGGACACGTCCCTCATTTCTCCCGGGTCCGGGGCAGGCTGCGACGTGCCTTGTGAAAATAAAATGGCAATCAAATCATTTCATCGCCATTTTATTGTTCACATTGATGTAGCGTGGCTTGCAGCAGGCGGAGGGGAAGGGGTGGCACTCCCCCGCCCTCATGAAGAAACCACTGCTGCTAGTGCAAGAAAGAAAATGGCCCCTTGCTGCTGTTTGAGCTGTGAAATACAGCAAAAATCCTGCTTCAGTGGGCCTTCAGGCCTCTGGGCCCCGGCACTACTACACCTGCTGCACCAATGGAACCTACACCACTACTGTCGTCCAGACAAATAATTAGTGCTGGTGGGTGTGCATGCAGATTATAGGCCCATTGGAAAAGTAGACTTGTCAAAACCCGTGAAGAATTTGAAAAATATTCAATATGGAGAAATGTTTGGAATAAAAGGTGCAAATAATGGATTAAAAAGCATATTGGGCAACAATATTGTAAAACTGTACTGATTCAACGACCACTTTATAAGTCCATATGGGTTTATTCTCACGTTGCACCAAGAACAAACTAAACACTAAAGGAGTTTATATCTCTTCTTCAATGAGCCTGTGGGGAAAAAGAGTGCTTTGTGGTACATTTCAAAGAACTGTCAGGCTATAACATGACTAATGTAACATGAATGTAAATGCACGCCCAACACAATCCTAGGCTGTGATAGCCTATTATTTTCTAGCTAACCATCTTGGACATTTATGTACACTGGAGTATAGGTCTACTGTCCACCTGGCCCTACTGCAGAATTTGTGAGGGTTTTACCTGATATACTAGCAACATTCAGTCTTCAATTGACAAATTCCACTTTTCTGGGGGATCTAACATGCACCTGGAAGATGTTATCGCTCAGTTAGTTTCCAGCTTCTTACAGGACATGTCGGTATACTTCAATTAACTCAATTAGTGCCATATTTTAGACCCATTTTTCTCTAATGTGGAGAACATGGGAGTGGATCTCCCTGTACAAACAATCTGGACAGACCACTACTTGATTCTATTTAGCATTCCCATATCATCAGCAGTGTCACCTAAACTCGGCATGATCTTTAAATCACGTCAGTGGTCCAAATTAAACTCAGTTAGTTGGGATCATGCTCTACAGAGCGCAACCTTTCATCCTGTAACTGAGTTGTTGGAGGAGAAGGATGTTTTGTTGTGTTACAATGCTTTACAGGCTTGGGTCATTAATGCACTAGATGAGGTAGTCCCCATCAAAATTTGTAAAAGAGCTAAACCATTGGAAAAGTCGAAATGGTTCTCTCCTGAACTGAAACAACTAAAGAGAGGGTGCAAGGTACAGAAAAGGAGATGTAAAGGGCTATGATGAAGCAGAGAAACATATTTATAAAACGCTGGTAAAGAAATTTCAACATGCTATCCGTAAAGCACGGATACATTACATTGCCAATAGGATTAGCTCCACTCCCAATACTACAAAAGAAATGAATCGTATTGTAAACAACTTTTCTAAAAGTCAATTCCACTGAGGGAGGTCTTTCACCCTCTGAGTTTTTGGCAAGGTACTTTCTTGGGAAAGTGAGTAGTATATATGACACACTGGCACCTGGGTCTGTGGTTAACCAAGATGAGGAACCTGGCTTTAGTACTCAGGGAGTCAGTCACTCGAGTTTCCCCCTAATTAAAGAGGAGGTAGCAAAAGTGGCAAGGTCAATTACATCAAGCTCGCCATTAGATCCTGCCCCTATAGACACCTTATTGAAGGGTGGTGATGTTGTGTTGACTGACTTGACAGCTCTGTACAATTTATCACTGAAGAGTGGGCAGATCCCGTCGGACTGGAAACATGCAATTATTTACCCCCTTTTAAAGAAACCCTCTTTAGATCCTACAGTTGTTGAGAACTATAGACCAATAACCCTAGTTCCAGGGCCAAGTAAGATTTTAGAGAAGATAATTATCAGTAAGCCAACAGCTTTTCTGGGAGCTAACAACATTCTCCACCCATCCCAGCCAGGTTTTTGAGCAGATCATAGTACAGAAACCGCTCTATTGAGAGCGACAGAAGATCTTAAACAGGTTCTTGATAAAGGTGGTTCAGCAGCTCTCATTCTTCTTGATTTTAGTACTGCCTTTGAAACAATTTTCTCACTGTGTCTTACTGCATTGTCTGGAAGGTCTAGGGATCTCTGGACTGGCTCTAAGATGGTTGGCCTCCTTCCTCTGTGATAAGAGCTTCCAAGATAGCGAGGGGTCATGATACTCCTCCAGTCATCAATTGAGAGTGGAGTGCCACAGAGCTCGTCATTAAGTCCAACACTCTTTAACATTTACGTCCGCCCATTGTCTCATGTCATTGAGACCTTTGGTTTCTCTATATTTTCCTACACTGATGATACTCAGCTGATAGCTGCGCTGACCCATGACATTGTGATCACCTCTGCTACTCTCAACAGATTTGACTGGGATAGCTAAATGAATGACAGATAGCTACCTAAAATGAAATGGAGAAAAACTGAGGTAATGGTGATTGGTAATAATCCATCGCTTTGGCAACAAATCAGCAGGCCCTCTGTGCTAGGTGACTGTCTGGCACCAAAACCAGATTGGGCTTCATTTTAGATCATAGGCTTTCAATGGCCTCCCAAATGAATAGGATTGCAGGCACTTGTTTTGGTCTTTTGAGAGCGCTTTGGAAAACCCTGAAAAGGCTCCCACCGAAGGCCAGAAAATTATGATCGAGGGTTGATACTTTCATGCCTGGACTATGGGAATTAAATTCATTTAGGCAGCTTAAAAGTGGTGATCATGAAATTACAAGTAATCCAGAACGCCGCAGCTCAGATTCTCCTGGGGATTCCGAAATTTCATCCGGCAAGTGAAGCCGTCAGAACACTTCCCTGGTTTCCTATAAGCAACAGAATTAATTTTCATGTACTTTGCCTGGTTTATCGAGCCAAACATAAGCATGGCCCTAAAAATCTTCATCAATTGATTCACCCTTACCAACCTAGCATGTCCCTCAGATCCGGCTCTTTGGGCCTTCTAGTTATACTCAGGATAGGAAGATCCAGGTGATGCAGTCAGTCTTTTGCTTATTTAGCCCCCAAACTGTGGAACTCGCTTCCGGTTAAATTGAGAAGGGAAAACAATTGGTTGTACTTCCTTATGCAGCTAAAACATACCTCCTCCCTCAGTGGAGTTGCTTGTGGCTCATTGGTCCCTCTCTAGTGCTCGGAAGCCCACTCTCTGCTAGCCATGTGATTTATAAATCTGGTGTAATGTAATGTAAAGTGAAATGAGATGTAAAAACAATTGTACACCTTGTGTGATATAAGCTGTGGACTGTCAAGCCATAGACCACCCCCCAACCCAGTTTTCTCTAAACAAAAAGATACAGACAGCCCAAATAATCATTTTTGGAAACTATGGGTAGCATTTGTTCACAAAAAATCATTGGTTAACGTTCACAGCTGCATTTTAACTATCAACATGTTATCCTGACAATGGAATCAAAAACTTACATACAGGGAGTGCAGAATTATTAGGCAAATGAGTATTTTGACCACATCATCCTCTTTATGCATGTTGTCTTACTCCAAGCTGTATAGGCTCGAAAGCCTACTACCAATTAAGCATATTAGGTGATGTGCATCTCTGTAATGAGAAGGGGTGTGGTCTAATGACATCAACACCCTATATCAGGTGTGCATAATTATTAGGCAACTTAACAAAAAACAAATATATACCCATTTCAATTATTTATTATTACCAGTGAAACCAATATAACATCTCAACATTCACAAATATACATTTCTGACATTCAAAAACAAAACAAAAACAAATCAGTGACCAATATAGCCACCTTTCTTTGCAAAGACACTCAAAAGCCTGCCATCCATGGATTCTGTCAGTGTTTTGATCTGTTCACCATCAACATTGCGTGCAGCAGCAACCACAGCCTCCCAGACACTGTTCAGAGAGGTGTACTGTTTTCCCTCCTTGTAAATCTCACATTTGATGATGGACCACAGGTTCTCAATGGGGTTCAGATCAGGTGAACAAGGAGGCCATGTCATTAGATTCCCTTCTTTTATACCCTTTCTTGCCAGCCACGCTGTGGAGTACTTGGACGCGTGTGATGGAGCATTGTCCTGCATGAAAATCATGTTTTTCTTGAAGGATGCAGACTTCTTCCTGTACCACTGCTTGAAGAAGGTGTCTTCCAGGAACTGGCAGTAGGACTGGGAGTTGAGCTTGACTCCATCCTCAACCCGAAAAGGCCCCACAAGCTCATCTTTGATGATACCAGCCCAAACCAGTACTCCACCTCCACCTTGCTGGCGTCTGAGTCGGACTGGAGCTCTCTGCCCTTTACCAATCCAGCCACGGGCCCATCCATCTGGCCCATCAAGACTCACTCTCATTTCATCAGTCCATAAAACCTTAGAAAAATCAGTCTTGAGATATTTCTTGGCCCAGTCTTGACGTTTCAGCTTGTGTGTCTTGTTCAGTGGTGGTCGTCTTTCAGCCTTTCTTACCTTGGCCATGTCTCTGAGTATTGCACACCTTGTGCTTTTGGGCACTCCAGTGATGTTGCAGCTCTGAAATATGGCCAAACTGGTGGCAAGTGGCATCGTGACAGCTGCACGCTTGACTTTTCTCAGTTCATGGGCAGTTATTTTGCGCCTTGGTTTTTCCACACGCTTCTTGCGACCCTGTTGACTATTTTGAATGAAACGCTTGATTGTTCGATGATCACGCTTCAGAAGCTTTGCAATTTTAAGAGTGCTGCATCCCTCTGCAAGATATCTCACTATTTTTGACTTTTCTGAGCCTGTCAAGTCCTTCTTTTGACCCATTTTGCCAAAGGAATGGAAGTTGCCTAATAATTATGCACACCTGATATAGGGTGTTGATGTCATTAGACCACACCCCTTCTCATTACAGAGATGCACATCACCTAATATGCTTAATTGGTAGTAGGCTTTCGAGCCTATACAGCTTGGAGTAAGACAACATGCATAAAGAGGATGATGTGGTCAAAATACTCATTTGCCTAATAATTCTGCACTCCCTGTATAGCTTAACAAATCAACTTACAGTATTTTCATAAGTATATTTTTACATAATTTTAAGGTCAGCATTGCTCTAGTCCAGAACCCATTTTAGTTATTGGCCAAGCATAAAAGCTTAACAGGTCTATCTCACTTCCATGACTTCAAAAGTGATAAACTAGTATGACAACCTTGTCATTGTGCTCATGTGCCCCCACAGTCCTTGAACACACACACTGTACTGTTCACAGTTGCCGCATCCTGGACCTAAATGTCTACTTTTTGCCCATGGGTTTCTCAGGTTGGGGGCACAGTGGTGAAAAAATAGACCCCCGTTCAGTGTCCCCAAAAACTGCTGACTTCCTCAGTTGCCAAAACTAGGGGTAGAATTGTTCATAAATGCATTCACTTGTCCAGCTGCAAGATGTAAATTTCTCCAAAAGACTTAGAAAACAATTTGAGAACTACTGTTAGAGCCACAAGGTAGCTTCCAGGCCCTTGGGACATCTGTGGGTGTGACTGCCAAGTTTCCTAGGTCCACATGTGATGTGCTATTCCAGTCCATCTTCTTTTTTCTCAGCACTCTGGGACCTTCAGTCCTGATTTATAATTGAATAAACAAGACTACAATTCAAAGAAAAACCTGGACTGGAACAGCACTTCATTCATGGCCCAGGAAACCTGGCAGTGGTGTGGGAGACAGCAAACAGAGTGAAGCCCCAAGCCCCACAAGGTTTTGTAGTCTTTCGGACACCACTTTGGACACCAACTGACATACTCCTGATGACGTGCTTCCGCCCCCACCCCTCCAATTGGAATGTTCCAAGGAAATACCCATACACGATGAGAGCATTGGAAGCCTGAAACACAAAGCAGCTCACAATGTGTGCTGTGGATCCAGGGGGAGACGGTCCATCTGACTGCCAAGCCTAATTGCACAACCACCCTCCGGAGCTTTTGGGAATTGTGTAGGTAGGGTGAGTCCTTCAAGGATTTTTATGTTGAAATTGAAAAACTTCATTTCGGAACCCACTGGGCAGATAGCAAAAGTCATAAAATGCTAAAACATAAAGATAATCTAATAGTGGTGATGGGGGATTTGGCATATTTCCCCCCAAAAAACAATAGTGTCACTTGCCCATCCCCAGCCCTAGTCTCCAGCTGTCCAGAAATGAAGTACCCTACAAGAATACAAATCTATGAAGCATTGAGGATATAGAAGTGGACAGGCCAGCAAATTTATAAGGAGAGCCGAGCCTGAACCATGCCATGAGTTTGGTTTGTTCCTGTCAGCCAAAGTAGAAGCTGAGCAATTGAGAGACCTATTGTGTACACCACGTAGTAGATTAAAAAGTTAATTTTTGGCGAAAAACCAGCTGAGTCAATTTACTTGTAAGACTATAGATGTTTGCCATTTAAGGACAATGAGATACAATGATACTGAGTTGTTTTCTCAGGGTCACAACATTTGGCCTAGGGTGGATGCCAACATTACAGGCCAAGTTTGCGGTCATGAAGTCTGTCATCCGGTCAAAGGAATTATTTCCTGTATATAGAGTTATAGAAAGGACTTGCAAAATATATAAATTACCTAATATTGTTCGAGGAACAAGTTTAGTCAAATGAATGTGATTACATCGTGAAAGATAATTTTCAAAATTAGTATAAATGTTTCCAGTAAACTATAATGATTAAAAATGCGACAATTTTGCCCTCAATATAACAAGAATTGAATAGCATGAAAAGAAGAGTACTCCATTACATGTTATTACTGGATTACCCTGACTTAACCCTCCTTATTCCATAAGGCCCACCACTCAATAAAGGCAGAGAACTAGAGTGGCAATACATTACAAAATCAGAGACGGGGGCATGGAGTTCGTTACAAGATGACAATGCGGAGGTCATTCGGCAACTATCTGGGGCACATATTTTAGCTTTCTTGAGTTGCATTTAATTAAACTGCCACTTCTGTGAAAAAAGGGAAAATGCACCTCTCAGGTGTTATTCTTTTGGTATTTCTGGAAGCAGCTTTCCTTCATTTTGAAGAAATCTGTTTTTTTTTCCTGTTGAAAGTTGCACAGAGGAAAAGTGGTCTGTGCCTTGGCTCGACTCTGATTCGACCTTCAACTTGGCCCGAGAGTTGAGCCAGAGACGTCCTTTTGGCTCGTGCCAGGGTCAGGCCTGCCTTGCCTCGCCTACCTATATGAGCATAATATTGACACTCTTAGACATACTTTACTCGCAGAGAGTTGATTAAATTGATGCAAGGTGCAGTACAATAAAAGTACTGCAGGAAAGTCGATATATTTTCAACAATATAACCAAAATACAGAAGGTTGAATGCAAACCAGGAGTACAGGGTCTCTAGTGTATTGTTAGCAAAAGAACCGAAAAGAGGGAACTTCTGAGAGACGTGTAGCATCCGATTACACGTGCTTACAAGCGCCTTGAGTCCTTAGCTCATATCATAATACCTGTGTATCTGTTGTGAAAGTTATAATTGTGTGTTTCAGCGATGTAGATAGTAAAATAAACTGTGGATGCCATGTCAGGTCTACCTTGACAGTGCAGCTGTCTAAGGCATATATTGTTTCCAGTTCTAGAAAATATGTATAAAGGTTGTGCCAGCTGCTCCCAGTGGAGTCCTGCTTTGCCACTTCAGCCACTAGAATGCATGAGAGAAATGTTTACATCTGAAAAGCATACAATATACTTTCACATCTTTACCCCCCACATGCATTCTTTACAGAAAGCAATCCTTCTTTCCACTTTAGCCAGCATTGGCAAAGTCATTAGATCAGGCTTTAGTGCTATAAATCGCATTGCTGCATACAACCCAAGTAAGCATTATTTGTGAGTGTCAGGGGGAGGGGGGTAAATGAGCACAGTGAAATGTACATTCAGGCGCAGCTCCTCCGCTTGGGTGAAGAAACGTTGCCCCCCCCCCCCCACCAGCAGCACCAGCTGCAAACCTTTTACCAAAAAACAATATTAAACTATGTTTATTATCGGTTTTTGGTAAAAGGGTCGGGCCACAGGCTGTGTCGAGCACTGTGCACCCCCCACCTCACTGCTCATGTATGTTTGGCCCGCCGTCTCCGGTCTGCCAAACACCCATGTGCAATAGGCCCTCTCCAGCCCAACAACACAGATGCCAGGCAGGAGAGAGCCTGCACAGGCTCCCAGTTTGCTTGCGAGCTCCCTGACTGGGCTCTTCCTGTCAATCCTAACGCTGCTCTGAGCAGCGTCAGGATTGGCCGCAGGGCAGGCTGGGAGCCTGTGCCTGCAGCCTGTCTACAGCTTAGGAGAGGAGCAGCGCAGAGGGGATGGTGGCAGCACAGGTACGTTTTTTTAAAATTAATTCTCCCGTTAACCCTCCCTCTCGCGCATGCACTGCCCCGCCCCTGTTTACTACAGTGAGCTGCTCCTGTGTACATTGTGAGCGCAGTGAGTTGTGGAGTTATTTTGGCATTTCATTCCATACTGTCCTCTAAATTAAGCCCTTAATCACTCTCTAGGAGAGGCATAGGTTTGACAATACTGTGTCATGCTGTTTCTGAGCCACTATCCCTCTACTGTACCCTGGGATAGGTGCTCGCTCTTATTGCCATTGGCGAGTCAAGTCTACAAAGGAAGTAACTTAGAATCAAATTGGAATGAAATAGACTCTAAGGCCTCACAATCTCCTTGCACCTATAGTTTCTTATCTGTAAACATTAGAAGCAGGGGTCAAACCTGTGATCAATCCCAGCTTTGCTAATTGACCAAATTGTATGATCCTAGGCAATCGTTTTATTCAGTTTGCCTAATTTTTCTTCTTTATCGTATATGAGAGCACTCTGAAATATATGAGCTCAGGGTGTGAGCTGTACAAAACCCCTTGTGTTTGATTTATTAAACTATAATGTTGGTGGATCATAATATTAAGCAAGAACACATAGAGGCTGCACATAGCAATTGACTTGCCTCTTGGTTCACTAATGGCATTGTTGTCCGGGCAAGGAAGGCATGAATGTTTTCAAGTTCATATTTGATAACGATAACTTGTTTAACTGGTTCTGTGCCAGGGACGTAATGGTTACGTCCTGCAGCACAGTGCTCCTGTGCCAAGGACATAACCATTACACCCCGGCACCAGAGCTCGGAACGAGCTCCATCCGTGGGCTTCCCCCCCACTCCCTCCCCATGGCAGGGCTGGAAGATGAATCGCTTCCATTTCCCCCCCTCGACCTCCCCCGACCCACCCCAGTGACATCTGATGACGTTAGCACGCGATGGCGCTCTGACCTCATCAGAGGCTGCCTCCCATTGCGCTGGAGGCTGAGCTTCCAGTGCGATTGGAAGAGAAATGCATTTGCACTTCTCTTCCGATCATGTGATGGGGGCCTGAGAGGCTTCAAAAGGAAAGAACGGAATTTCCTTCACTTTGAAGTCTCTCAGAGCATTTCAGCAGCCAGATCGTGAAGCAATCCGGCTGCTGAAATGCCCACTAGACACCAGGGCTAATTTCTGTTGGTGAAATTGGCATAAGGGGAGCGACCCCTTGGACAAGGGTCGCTCCCGCTCCCCAGGCGGGCAATTTTTTCAAGGCCTTTTCTGCCCCCCCTGGGGGCAGATCGGCCTATTGTTATTAGGCCGATCTGCCCCCAGGGGTGGCAGAAACCTTTAGGCGTCATGGATCATTTTATTTTATTTTTTTCAGATGAGGGTTGTGGCCCCCTTAGGCAAGGGTCGCTCCCCTGGGAGGCAAAATATATTAGAAGCATAGATCAAACCCAAAATATATTTAGGCCATTTCTTCCTCCCTGGGAGGCAGATCGGCCTGTTTTTATTAGGCCAACCTGCCCCAAGGGGGGCAGAAACCACTAGACCCCTGGAATTTTTTTTTGAAGGTCAATTTCACGTGAGGGGAGCAACCCCTCAGGCAAGTGTCACTCCCCTGGGGGAGGAAATTTGTTGTAGGCCATTTCTTCCCCCATTCGGGGCAGATTGGCCTATTGTAATTAGGCTGATCTGCCCCCGGAGGGGGCAGAAACCCCTAGACACCAGGGACTTTTTGCTTATTTCTTTTTTTTATATATATGTGGGGAGCGACCCCTTAGGCAAGCGGTCGCTCCCCAGGGGGGCAAACTGTCTTTAGGCCATTCCTGCCCCCATTGAGGGCAAATTGGCCTACTTTTATTAGGCCAATTTGCACCCAAGGGGGGCAGAAACCACTAGACACCAGGTTTTTTTTTTTGTTAGTTTCATGTGAGGGGAGCGACCCCTTAGGCAAGGGTCGCTCCCCGGGGGGGGGATTTATTTTAGGCCATTTCTTCTCCCCTTGTTGGCAGATCGGCCTATTTGTATTAGGCCAATCTGCCCCCGGCAGGGCAGAAACCACTTAGGCGCCAGGGATTGGTATGTGCGTATGTGCGTGTTTTGTTTGGGAGGACAGCCCCTTGGGAAAGGGTTGCTCCCTATGGGGGCACATTACTGTTGGCCATATCTGTCCCCCTAGGGGGCAGATCGGCCTATTTTTGGAAGGCCCATCTGCCCCCATGGGAGCAGAAAGCCCACCATAGACCAGAGAAAATTTATTTTCAAAATAAGAGGGTTGGGGTATGGCCACACCTCCACCCCAAATAAATGGGGCCAAAGTTGTTCTGCCCATCGGTGGGCAGATGGGGCAATTACCCCCAATCCACACGCAGGAGGACAGAAAGTCTACTAGATGCCAGGGAATTAAAAAAAAAAAATAGTGGGCCGGTGGCTACCAACCAGTATGGGCCCGGTTATGCCCCCACCCCAACTAAATGGGGTAACAGTCTTTCAGCTGTCCCCCCCGTACACTAAAACATCTTATTCCACGGCAACCAAGAGGACTTTTGATTATTTTGGGTTTTGGTTTTACATTTGGGCCAAGAGAGCTTGGCTAACTCTGAAAATCGTCCCACTTGGAATGGTCAGGGCTGCACTTTTTGGACTTTGGGACCTTGCCATGTAGTAAAATCCACAAGACCTAGACACATCTGAAAACTAAACATCTGGGTGAGTCTAGGGTGGTGTGCTTCACATGCACCCCGCACCATTTTCTTAACCACAATGCCCTGCAAAACTCCAACATTGCTGGAAATCGCACATTTTTCCCACATTTTTGTGATGGAACCTTCCGGAATCTGAAGGAATCAACAAAATTCCTAACACCCAGCATTGTCTCATCTATACTGATCAAAATTCTGCCGCACTTGTCAGCCACAATTTTGTTTTTTTTCAAACTACCCTTTTGGACCCGCTTTGGTTCCCCCTCAATTTCAACACGTTTTTGGCTCTGCCCTGTCACAGGCACCTGGCCCACCTACACAAGTGAGGTATCATTTTTACTGAGAGACTGAGGGGAATGTTGGGTGGTAGGAAATTAGTCCTGGTGCGGAAAAATTTGATTTTTTTAGCTAAATTTGAGGTTTGCTGAAGATTCTGGGTAAGAAAACAATGGAGGATTCACGCAAGTCACACCTCCCAGGATTCCCTTGGGGGTCTAGTTTTCAGAAATGTTTGGGGTTGGTAGGTTTCCCTATATGGCTGCTGAGCCGAGGACCAAAAACGCAGGTCCCCACTCCCCACAAAAACAGGTAGTTTAGTATTTGATAATTTTTATGTATCCACATCATTTTGGGGGGCATTTCCTTTCACGGGCACTAGACCTCCCCATGCAAGTGAGGTACCATCTTTATCGGGAGACTTGGGGAACGCTGGGTGGAAGAAAATTTGTGGCACCTTTCTGATTCTAGAACTTTCTGTCACCGAAATGAGAGGAAAAGGTGTTTTTTGGGCCACATTTGGAGGTTTGCAAAGGATTCTGGGTAACAGAACCTGGTCAGAGCCCCACAAGTCACCCCATCTTGGATTCCCCTAGCTGTCTAGTTTTCAAAACTGCGCAGGTTTGCTAGGTTTCTCTAGGTGCCGGCTGAGCTAGAGGCCAAAATCCACAGCTAGACACTTTGCAAAAAACAGCTCTGTTTTCTTTCTGAAAATGTGATGTGTCTGTGTTGTGTTTTGAGGCATTTCCTGTCACGGGCGCTAGGCCTACCCCCGCAAGTGAGGTACCATTTTTATCGGGAGACTTGGGGGAATGCTGGGTGGAAGGAAATTTGTGGCTCCTCTCAGATTCCAGAACTTTCTGTCCCCGAAATGTGAGGAAAAAGTGTTTTTTTGGCTACATTTTGAGGTTTGCAAAGAATTCTGGGTAACAGAACCTGGAGAGAGCCCCACAAGTCACCCCATTCTTAATTCCCCTAGGTGTTTAGTTTTCAAAAATGCACTGGTTTTGTAGGTTTCCTTAGGTGCCGGCTGAGCTAGAGGCCAAAATCCACAGCTTGGCACTTTACAAAAAACAGCTTTGTTTTCTTTGGGAGAATGTGATGTGTCCATGTTGTGTTTTGGGGCATTTCCTGTCGCAGGCGCTAGGCCTACCCACACAAGTAAGGTACCATTTTTATAGGAAGACTTGGGGGAACGCTGGGTGGAAGGAAATTTGTGGTTCCTCTCAGATTCCAGAACTTTCTGTCACCGAAATGTGAGGAAAAAGTGTTTTTGGGGCCAAATTGTGAGGTTCGCAAAGGATTCTGGGTAACAGAACCGGGTGAGAGCCCCACAAGTCACCCCATCTTGGATTCCCCTACATGTCTATTTTTCAAAAATGTGCAGGTTTGGTAGGTTTTTCCTAGGTGCCGGCTGAGCTAGAGGCCAAAATCCACAGCTAGGTACTTTCCCAAAATTACGTCAGTTTTGTTTGGCAAAAAACACGTCAGATTTCAATGTAAAAATGTGATGTGTCCATATTGCGTTTCCTGTTGAAGGCATTAGGCCTACCCACGCAAGTTGGGTACCATTCTTATCAGGAGACTTGGGGGAACACAGAATAGCAGAACAAATGTTATTGCCCCTTGTCTTTCTCTACATTTGTCCCTTCCAAATGTAAGACAGTGTGTAAAAAAAACGACTATTTGAGAAATGCCCTTTAATTCACATGCTAGTATGGGCACCCCGGAATTCAGAGCTGTGCATATAACCACTGCTTCTCAACACATTATCTTGTGCCCATTTTTGAAAAACAAAGGTTTTCTGGATACCTATTTTTCACTCTTCATATTTCAGCAAATGAATTGCTGTATACCGGGTATAGAATGAAAACCCATTGCAAGGTGCAGCTCTGGGCACCTAGGGTCCTTTATGAACCTACAAGCCCTATATATCCCCGCAACCAGAAGAGTCCAGCAGACATAATGGTATATTGCTTTAAAAAATCTGACATCGCAGGGAAACATTACAGAGTAAAACGTGGAGAAAAATTGCTGTTTTTTTCACCTCAATTTCAATATTTTTTTATTTCAGCTGTTATTTTCTGTAGGAAAACCTTATAGGATCTACACAAATGACCCCTTGCGGAATTCAGAATTTTGTTGATTTTTAAAAAATGTTTAGCTTTCTGGGATCTAGCATTGATGTCACACCCATTTCTGTCACTAACTTGAAGGAGGCTGAAAGCACAAAGAATAGTAAAAATGGGCTATGTCCCAGTAAAATGCCAAAATTGTTTCGAAAAATTGGGTTTTCTGATTCAAGTCTGCCTGCTCCTGAAAGCTGGGAAGATGGCAATTTTAGCACCACAACAACTTTGTTGATGCTGTTTTCAGGGGTTAAAAACACAAGTCTTCTGCAGCCCTTTTTCCCATTTTTAAAAAAAAAAAAACATTTTTGCTGTATTTTGGCTAATTTATTGGTGTCCTCCAGGGGAACCCACAAACTCTGGGTACCCCTTGGGAAAAAAGGAGGCAAATTTGGCGTGAATAGCTTATGTGGACAAAAAGTTATAAGGGCCTAAGCGCAAACTGCCCCAAATAGCCAAAAAAAGGCTTGGCACAGGAGGGGGAAAGGCCTGGCAGCGTAGGGATTTTAAAAATGCCTTTCTATGGAGTGCTATAATCAGATGCACTAAGGTGAAAATCTTCCTCAAGTTAATGAAACACACTTTTTGAATTTTTAAGAACCTTTATAATATTTTCACATTTGTTGTGCATTGTCTTAAATATGAAGGCTTTTCTGAAGATAAGTGATGAAGGACACCTTCTTTGTTTCCTTCAGGTAACCTGTAAATAAATACTGGTAGGATTACTAGCATTCTGAATGCCCTTAGTAAGTCAAACAAACAGCAGCCCGGAGTGCCGCATATAAAGGTCAGGAGGGCGCAAGCAGCCTCAAGGCTGTACTTTGAAGTTCCCTGGTCTAGCAGGTTTTCTGCTCGGAGAAGAAGGGTGTTTTCAGCACAGGCGTTATCTCATCGCTAGCTTCCATGGAAATATAGGATGTCAAAGCTGGTAGTCTGATCTAGTCTGCCCATGTCTTCATGGCACAGGGGCACCTAGACCCAGCTGGTCTGCCCATTCCCTCGCTTTTGAAGAAAACCGCACTCATAGATGGTCTCAAAATTTACCTTTTCTTTTACAGTATTGTTATTTCCTTGTGTCTTTGTAGAAGCATTTTTTGAAATATTTAAATAAAGGCCGCTGTTCTCCACAGGGCCTCCCATTTCTTTCATGTTCGTGAGGGGCAGGCCTCTTACGGGTTGAAAATTGACCATTGTTTTTTTATTAATAATCTTCTCATGTTACTTTTGGGCGGCTATTTTGAAATAATATAATGAATAATTTTTCTATAACTTCTCCTGGAAAGTTGTAATACACATTCACTTGCTTTTCTAAGAACACAATTTCAAGTTTACTCCTGAGTCTCCTCTTTTCCATATTTGCACCATCTGGAACTAGGTGCGCATTTCTGGACAATATGTCGATACTCCTACTGTGCAAATCCTTCAGTAGTAATTAGTTTGTGGTCCAATGTGTGGCAAGCAAGCATCAGTGGATGTGCATATCTGCCGTGTAACAGAGAGTAAGCTTCAGGGTGTGCTATGATTTGCCAAACACTACTTACCAACCCTCAGCGCGCCTAGAATTGCCACCCTCAGTATGTACTCTGATGCATGATCAGATTTGCTACACATAACTTAGCAATCGTTTTGGTTTGTTCAGTAATGTCACCCATGAGTTGGAAATCAGACGGGATGCTAGGGAGAATCTTGCGTGAGTAAGTGTTGACCTCGTCAAACTACCAGTTAGACCAATTCCGAGTAGCCCTGTGATATCCCGCGTGGTTTGTTTTTTCTTACAGTTGCTCGTTATTTATCTTTTCCCCACATAATGGGGATGGTGACTCAGGTAGTCGATTAACCTCCACTAAGGAGAGGCTTAGGATTGAATAGGTATGGACTCTCCACTCTTGTCTACCTCAAATGTTATCTGCTTTGCAAATAGGTTAGGAATTAGAGTAGCTGAAGGTTCCATCTATCTGTGCATCCCTTTCTATTTGTCCAAAACACCAGACACATATGACACATTTGAAAGACCGTGTGCTGCCTCGCTATATTTGGGTTTTGTTGGGCTGTATGTATCCTTTCCTGCTTCGTGTGTATTGTGAATGTCTCTGTGTGCTGGTCTGCCTGGATGGTTGTCTATATGTCGTTTAGTATGTGGTCATGTGTAACCCTACTGTCTTTTGGACTGTGTGAAGAGGAATGTGAAGCCAGTGTGCACTAGTGGATGTCTGCGTGTTTCTGTAACAAAGTGCGATAGCTTTTGAGTCCATATATGTCTATGAACATGTTGTCTTGTTGATATATGTGGGTATATGTTATCTATGCCATTGTGTGTAGGGATGTTGTGTATTTCTTTGTGCATGTACTCGGCAAAGGCAAACTCATAGGCTTCGCCAGTGTTTGTTTATATGAATATTGTGTTTATACTGTACAAATACGTCACATGGGCCACCGTGCGCCTTTTGGGAGGTGCTTGCTGACACAAAACTGTGGCTCCGTAGCCTTAAATATTGTTCTATGTGACCAATGTTACTCTTTCCCAGTTCGATGGTACACATTTTGTGAACCTCGGAATGATGAGAGAGAGATTCTGCTCTGCCAATATTCGATAATATGAAGTGCAAGTTTTGCTCATGTCTCTATCACCATTGAGTATGGTGAGTGCAATGATGTATTCCTGTCAGTGATAATGCTATCCCTCAGCTGGATGAATCCGCCCTCTCACGGCAGCGCAGCCCTTCACCTGCTCCCTGGACGGGAGTGCACCTGCTGGCTGCGTCCCCGGCTGTCTCTCTGCCCACAGTGCTGACGTCACCTTGGGAACCACGGGCTCCCCTCCCTCTTTCCGAGCGACACACGGGGTCAGGGAGTGACAGGCACAGCAGCAGCACGGGGTGACACCAGCCGCCGCCCCCACCCCGGAGCCAGGGCCCGCGCTCGCCACAGCAGAGGCTGGCTCTGCCCCTGCACTGCTGCGGCTGGGAGGAGGCCCTGTGCCCGGTCAGGGGAAGGAACGAGAAAGCGGCTGGACCAGGAGCCGGTCACCACCATCTGAAGGTAGGAAGGGGGGAGCTCAGGGACTCCGAGAGGGCCGGTGTCCCTGCTGCCTGCCCCGCGCCGCCCTGCGCACAGCAGGTTGTTTTCAGGGAAGGGCCGTGTTGGCGCCGCCTGGATTCCGCATTAAGATGCCCGTGCAGGAGCCGCGCACGGAATGCCGGCGTCACGGTTGCCCGTGTTCATGCCAGGAAGCGTTGCGTGCACCCTAAACAAGGAGCTTTGGGGGACAGAAAATCATCGCATTCCATCAGAACACGCCCATACGCCCCACGTGTGAATACTGGATGCGGATGTATTTCATGGATGCGTTTCGTTTATTGTATACACGGGTAATTGATCAACCTCAGAAGCGCCACATTTAAATAGAAATGCAGTTTTTATAGCTGCCAAGCGACCTCAATGCTTGAAGATAAAGAGACCAAAAGGTGATTTCCCAGGATCAAACAGTTTGGGTGAGTGGGGAAGCGGGGATTATGCCACAGTTCCCCTGGCGTCGCCTTTGACAGACACTACAACACGCCGACAGCTTCAGGCACTGAAACAATTAAGTTGTTGTCGCCCTCTCTCCCCCTGGTGCCCTGGTGACGCCACCCTGTTTTTGTACGACTAGCCCAGGTACTACTACTTGTACGCCTGCTATCAGCCTCTTCCAGTTCACCTGTTGTAAGGAGCGGGGCAGGCATCGTACTGTTTGTTCCTTTGCTGATGGAGGGGGCGACACTGCTTTGTCTCACTGCTTCTGCAGTACGCTGGCGCAGGCAGCACGGTATTTTTCCTAGCTGTGCAGATTGGACATACGCGGATAGACTCTTTCTTTGCGTTTAGGGTAGTGCTGCTGTCATCCTGTTTTCCTGCGCACCTGCTGCTGTCACGTGGACCCGTAGATTTAGTTCGAGCGGTGCTCAGTGCCTCCAGCGTTAAGGGTGCGCTCTCTCCTCTCTCGACGGCGGTGGAAAGTTATCATGGGTACTGTAGACACAGCAGTGTCGAACTGCTTCCAATCTCTATGCCGGTTGCGTACATTGATGCGACTATTCTGGTGCCTGAACCCGCTGGTATGATATTGTTTACTGAATGAGCTGCGATAGTTAAAGCTCGTTATCCGAAATTATTTGCCAGAAGAGACACGTCGCTCTTTTACTCCGGGCTTTAAACTTAAAATGATAGAAGACATAAGCAAGTACCAGAACCTTCCAAATAAACCGAAGCCGAGGGTTATGTTTTTATGCTTTTCCCGGTCTAAACTCCGTTATTTCTAACTGTTCTGAGAAAGTCCTGTGTCTCCTGACAGTTTTTTTTTTGCATAATGCTCTTTGCAGGAATTGAAGGTGTGGTGTCTATTCGAAGGGCCGAGTTACAGGCGAAAGTGTTTTAAACCCTCCCCTGCGAGCGTCCCACAGGGCTGACCAGTGGACTAGAGCGATGACCTTCCACACGTTTTCACTTACTTCACATACAGTCTAGAGCCCGAATAAGATCTTTATATTCCTTCTGCAGAGGGAGCTTGAAATCTAGGCGCTATTTGTAAAAGCTGCTATAAATCTTTGTATGGGTGTGTGAGTGTATATATATATATATATATATATATATATATATATAAATGTTCACAAAAAAAAACAAAGTTTACAGGGACGTTATAGTTCGGTTGTTGTTTTACCCCTACAAAACCATACAAATTCAGCAGTTATAGTTATACTTATGTTAAGAAACTATCATGTTGCCCAAAGTTACTTTCCGGCATGAGTTGTAGTTTCTTCAGTTAACTGTAACTATATATATTACCTACTACTACTTTATATATGTTACATGCTGGCGGTCACTATTAGGTAGTTATACTTAGGTCCTAGTTTCTATAGACAAATAGTTTTTTTACATTACTATATCTTTGGCGCCGGTTGCTGAATCATCACAAAATTAAAAAAAATACAACGCTCACTTCAGTTATTGTAAAGTTTCGAGGTGGTCTGTCAAGCAGCGGCCAAGAAAAACAGGGGTCTCAAAATGCATTTTCTCTATGTTAACTGTGTGGGTAATCATAAAAACACCCTCACTAATTAAAACTTAATTAAAAAAAATGCTTTTCTAGGTATGTACGTTATGCTGTGTTTATTTTGCAGACAGACATACCTCTGCCTGCACTGCAGCCCTTAATAAAACAGCACCCCAGTTTGAGATGTCAAAATGCTCGTGGGCAGGGTGGGCAGGGTGGGGAGGGCAGCAGGGACACCAGGGGGCATCACTGTAAATAAATAAATCAAAAATGTCAATCATTGCGAGGCAAAGACTGGCACAGAGAGTGGTGTTTGCCCTGCGATGAAATATCTGCAAATTTCTTTTGTAACCTGACAGTTTCGTTATTGCTCTTTGTAGGGTTAGGGGTGATCAACTTAATAGGACAATATTGTCAGCACACTGTAAGCTTTGATTGGCTTAAAAGCTAAGGGTCTGATTTAAACGGCCCTAGTGGCACCTTAGCGCCACAATATCATAATTTTTTTTAAGCTAATGTGCGCAAAAGTAGCTTTTTACCTTATGGCCGATTTACAAAGAGGCACAATGGATGCAGGAGTAGCGCCAACATTTAGGCGCTACTCCTGCAGAAAAAATCAATAGCATCAGGGATTTTTACGCGATTGCCCCTACCTTGCGCCATGGTGCACGGTATTTTAAATACTGCGCACACATGGTGGTGGTAGGGGCGTGCAAAAGGGTGAAAGGAAAGTGGCTCTGCACTGGGTGCAGCACCACTTTCCTTTAATCAGGCCCTAAGTGTTGGCGATGTGAGTTAGCTTTCCAAGGCTTCGTTGATGTTCTCTGTTTGGAGGATAAATAATAAGGGCGCTAACAAGCAGCCTTGTTGCAGACCGACTGATATATGAATCCCTTTTGAAATTATGGTGTGGTCACCTGATTTTATGATTACTCTGCTGTTAGAATAAAGCAATTTGATGGCAGGTTTGAGGTGGGCCAGGGATTTTCCAATATTTCAGTTTAAGCTATAATGTTTTTTTAGACTTTATCAAATGCTGACTTCAAGCCAATAAAACAGGTGTAGTGTGGTGTTTTATTGCTGCATGCATGCCCAGTTACAATGGACAGGGTAAGAAGATTTGGGAAGGTACCACTTTCAGCACAGAAGCCTGTTTGATTGAAAGGGAAAGAGCTTGTTGCTCTAACCAGGCCTCAAGATCCTTTAATAACGGGTTAGCGAACAATTTAGCCTCATCATTAATAAGGGATTTTAGTGCGTAGTTGGGGTCCGTCATAATGTCCCTTTAAAAATCAGATGTAAAACTGTTCCTCTTTAAAGGTCCCGGATAGATCTGGTTGACAGGCAGTTGTTAAAAAAGCTTGCCAAAGAAAGCCAGAATTCCATATTTGTTTGAAAGAGGTCATTAGGAAGGCCATTTAGTTCTGGTGCACCTTCAGCCTTAACGTTTGCAAATACTGTACGAGTATGAAAATGGGTATAATTGATACCTATTGTACCGGCCTATTCATTATTTTTCTCATTGCTGAGATAGACTTGAAGTGACATGCCGTACAGCTTATTCATATGAGAGGAGCAGGTTTGTTTTGTGTTGGTTGCATTACTTTCCTTGACCTTGCCATATGTCAGTTTATCATCCCCCCCAAATCGTTTGGAATTATTAGTTTTGCAGTTGTAGAGAAGCATTGCCCACACATGATGTTGGTGATCATTGGTGTTTTCCAACACTATCTGTTGTGGCTTGAGATCTCTGACATCATTGACTGATGATGTCAGAGATTAGAATAGAGAGGACGGGGGATTCTTGAGAGGGCGGTTGGTGGAGAAGCTGGAGGCAGAGGCCTGTGATGTTCCCAGTGGATGTTTTTTGTTATTAAACACTTGTGGCTTAACATAAAGTGGGTGGAGTCATCGTAACAAGTGGCATTGAGTTGTTCAAGCATCCACCAGTTCATTGAACCGCAGCGTGCTGTTACTATCAGTTTTAAGACATCCGGTGATGTCTCTGCTATTAACCTGGTGAGGCACTATTTATATCGTGTGACGCTGATGAGCGTGAGTGCCTAACGGAGCATGTCATTTGAATTTGGCTACGCACAACATTTGAAGTTGAAGTTCTGCTGATACTTTGAGTACCATTTCTGCTCCGAATGTCGGCACGTATGGTGCGGCCTCACCGCAAGTCTTGGAGCTTCAGATTTCAGTTGATTTGTTGGATCTGCCCACACGCTGGCTCCGTGTAGTCAGTTCCTGCCTTAATTAAACAGTTTCCTCTTTTCAAGAAAAAAAAACTAGAACGCCAACTCAGTGTAATCAGTTCCTGCTTTTATTAAAGTGGTTCCTGTCTCCAAGGGAAAAAGACTAGAACACTGACTCTATTTCCTGTCACACAATTTAAAGGATGGACATTTTCAAGTTTAATCATTGTTGGAGGCTAGAATGCTGACTCAATTTGCTGTTGTAAAACAGGAAGTTGTTGTTACATGATTTTTCTTAGTAGTTATCTACCTTATAGAGTTATATTTTGCCATTTCAAAATTAATTAGGGTGGAAGTTATTAATTGAACTTATTATGTTGGTGTATTGCATTATAAATAATTGCAATATGTCACAAGTAGTTCCTCTTAATTTATCCCAGCCACCACAGTTTTTATCTGAGCGAGGTGAACCTGTTTTACCTTTGAAGAAACGGATTAATCTGTTTGAGTCTTATTTGATTGGAATTGGTGGGGAAACATTTTCACCTGTGAGGAAACAAGGAATTCTTTTACATAATTTGGGCATCGAAGGAAGGAACATTTATGACAGTCTTGACCTAATTACCATTGGCACTGCTGATGGTGTCCCCAGAGATGTTTATGAAATGTCAGTCATGATGCTTAAAAAACGTTTTAGAACTCGTAAACGTTGTCATGGAAATGCACAAATTCTTCATGAGGTCTCAAGCTAAAGATGAAAGGGTTGGGAATTATATTGCGTCTCTCAAAACTTTAGCACAAACTTGTGAATTTGTTGATTTAACTGACTCTCTCATCATGGATCAACTAGTGCGGTGTACTAACAATCCGAGTGTACAAGGAAAGTTGTTGGCAAAAAATCCTTCTTTACATGAAGCTATTATCATTGTGGAAAGTATGGAGCATGCTACTTTTTGGGCCAAGGAGATGAAGGACACTGCTTCTAATTTTCATGCCCTTTCTATGCCCTCACAGGAAACTATGTCCAACTCCATGCATGAAGAGGATATTGTACAAAAAGTGTCAGGGTGAATAAGAGTGAGTAATGTTTTGCCTAAGGACTCCAAAATTAAATGTTACAAATGTGGTAGTCCTGGGCATCTTGCAAACAATCCAAAGTGCTTTGCTAGAAATGTTAATTGTAGGAATTGTGGCAAGAAAGGACATTTAGCAAAAATTTGCAAAAGTCATAAAATAAACATGGTGGATGAAACACTGATGAGTCAACAGATGATATTAAATGTGAATTGCCCTGGTAACCAACTTATTATAGGAGATGACTCTACAAAATTAGTCATGCCGAAATGTGACATTGAGGTTGATGGGAAAATTGTTCCTGTTCTTGCGGATTCAGGATCTCCTTTCACTTTGATTAGTGATAAGAACTGGGAGACAATTTATGGAAGTGCCAAAATTGAATTATCACCCCCTGACATTGACCCATAGGTTATGGGGGACAGAAGATTGACTTATTTGGATATTCTCTCATGACTATAAGATTTAAAGGGCAAGAAACAGTAGGGAAGGTTTATATAGCCAAACAAGGAAACAATTTGTTGGGTTGGAGACATCAAAGGGATTTAGGTATTATTCTTAATCCAAACTCACCCGATCAAGTCCTTTCTGTATCTCATGTTGGGGATGATATTGATATTGTGAATGAATTTCCTGAAGTGTTCAGTGATGAACTTGGGTTACTGGTGGTTTTTAAACATAAAATCATTCTGAAATCTGGTGTTAAACCAGTAGTGCATAAAGTAAGGAAAGTACCTCACTTGATGTTAAACCCACTGCAAGAAGAACTCAATAGGTTATTGAGTTTGGGAGTTATTGAAGAAATTGAAGCCTCAGAATGGTTAGCTCCTATTTTTTTTAGGTTCTAAGGACAATGGATCGAAGATAAGAATGTGTGTGGATTTGAGGGGTCTCAACCAATGTATCTGGGTAGATGGTCAACCGCTATCAAAAATTAATGAAACTCTGACAATGCTATCTCAGGCCAAAGTATTTAGTGTAATGGATTTATCGGCAGCTTATCATCTAATTTTACTCTGTGAAGACTCAAGGCATCTTACATCTTTTGTCATGCTTTTGGGAGCATTCAGGTTTGTTAGGATGTCATTTGGGCTAGCTCCGACTGCTGACTGTTTCCAAAGCGTGATGAAGGAAGTACTCAAAGGACTAAATTCTGTATTGTTTTTCCAGGATGATATGCTTGTCTATGGTGAAGACGAAGAAAAACATGATGCAGCTCTGAGAGCAGTATTGAGGAGATTAAAAGAAAAGGGGTTGACTCTGAAGAGAGAAAAATGTGTATTCAGCATTGGAACAGTTTCATATGTGGGTCATACCATCTCTGGTGATGGAATTAAACCTAACCTCGCATTGGCCAGGTCAATTACATCTATGCCGACACCTTCAGACACGGATCAGTTGCGATCATTTTTAGGTCTTGCTGAATACTATTCAAAGTTCATTAAGAACTTTGCGAGTGTAGTGCAACCTTTGAGAGTTATGCTGAGAAAGGGTGTGAGTTTTGAGTGGTCCTCGGAATGTGAAGAAGCCTTTAATTTTGTGAAAGCCAAAATTGGAGAAATGCCTCCTTGAGTCATTTTGATACTAAAAGGAAAACTGTGTTGTCCACTGATGCAAGTTTGAAGGGTCTTGGTGCAGTTCTCTCACAAATTGTGGATGGTGAAGAAAGAGTTGTAGCTTTTGCGTCTCGTTCCCTTAAGGGGTCAGAAAAACGTTATTCTGTCATAGAGCGTGAGGCCTTGGCTTGTTACTGGGCTATAAATAATTTTAAGTACTATTTAATCGGGGCTTACCATTTGTACTTAGAAGTGATCACAGACCTTTGGTTCAGATATTTGCTTGTCGGAATGTAGATAACACAACTCCGCATATCAAACGTTGGGTGGAAAACTTGTTGGAGTATAATTTTCAAGTTGAGTATTTACCTGGGAAGAAGAATGTTCCAGCTGATTTTCTTTCTAGGTCGCCTTTAGCAGATCGCATCCTGGATGATCATGTTCCGATATTGTGGGTCAAAGAATCGGCTATTGATAAAGAAGAACGGTATTTAGAATGTGAGAAGGATGCTGTTCGTAAGTTGGTCTCTGATTATGTGGTAGAGGGTTGGCCTAGTTAAAGTGGTTGTTCAGAAGGTACAAGTGCATTTTGGAATGTCAGTGATGAGTGAAGTATTGTTGAGGGTAATTTATATATATGTGATAGGCTTGTTCCACCAGCAGGATTATATGAAAAGTTGATAAATTTGGCTCATGAGGGACATTTAGGTAGGAATGTGACTAAAGCAAGTGTTAGAGAATGTTACTGTTGGCCTGGCTTGGATAGGCAGGTGGAAGCAATTACAAAGAATTACATACAATGTGCAAATAATGATAAGTCTAAAAACGTGAGAACTACTCCTTTATCTCCTGTCTCTATCCCAGATGAACCTTGGCACAAATTGGGGCTGGACCTGGTTGGACCATTTGAAGCTTTACCTTTCAATGAAAGATTTGTCATTGTTTTGGTAGATCATACTTCTAAGTGGGCCACGGACAGTTGTGTAAGTTCAATCACCACCAAGGTTGTTATAGAGTTTTTAACTGCTGATTTTGCGTGTGAAGGCATTCCTAAAGTGATAATCACAGATAATGGGGTACAATTCACTTCATTAGAGATGAAGAATTTTCTTAATAGCTTGGCCATTTCTCATTTTCGTACTGCACTATATTCTCCTCAAGCTAATGGTCTGGTTGAGAAGATGAATTAATTGGTGAGAGCTAGTGTACAGACTGCTCTTGATAATAGACTACCTTTGAAAACTGTCCTCAGAGAAAAATTGTGGGCTCATAGGAATGCTCCAAATGCTGTGACATGTATGTCTCTGTTTAGAGTTTTAAGAGGCAGAATGGCAGGCTCTGAATTAACTCCATTATGGTTGTGGCCTGGAGGAAAGTGTGAGGAGTCATTGGGGCCTATCCGTAACAAGGTAATTGCAAAACAAACCAAGCCAAGTAGAAAAAAGTATTTGATGACAGACATAGTGCACTTCAAAGAGTTTGGCATGTGGGTGATTTGGTTTATATCGAGAAACCTATGTGGACACAAAAAGGTGAATCTAAATTTATGGGACCAAGGAAAATTGTACGAGTCAAAAGAAATGTTGTTGTCCTAGAAGGAGGTGGTGTATGGAGTATGTCAAGATTGGTCAAATGTGTAAGAGGAGAATTGAGTATGGGAAACATGTGCAAAGAGCAGAATGATTGTGAGCTTGATAGTGGTGTAGAGAATAGAAGAAGCATAAGGAAGAAAATATTTCCTAGACATTTGAAAGACTTTGTACATTGAAGGATTTAATGTAATCGCATGATGTATTATAGTGCATTCAATTGTCCAGGTAAACTTTAAAATTGTATTAATTTCATTTGCATATAATGTACATAATCTTTTGTTGTTATCCAGTTTATTTAGTTGTGTTTTAATCTTTTGTTGCTATCCAGTTTATTTAGTTGTGTTTTTATCTATTTTTATTTCTTTTTATTTTGTTCTTAGAATCTCATTTCTAATAGAAGTTAAGATATAGTTAATTTGTTAGTCATTGTGAAGGGGAAGATGTGTTGTGGCTTGAGATCTCTGACATCATTGACTGATGATGTCAGAGATTAGAGTAGAGAGGACGGGGGATTCTTGAAAGGGCGGTTGGTGGAGAAGCTGGAGGCAAAGGCCTGTGATGTTACCAGTGGATGTTTTTTGTTATTAAAGACTTGTGGCTTAACATGAAGTGCCTGGAGTCATCGTAACACTATCTTTTTGGAGAACCATCTATTACGATGAGTCGTAGTTGTGAGTTTTGACCTACTGTGTCTGGCGAAACCGGGGAATGCTTCTGAAAGATAGTTTGCAAAATATGTCCATTCTTGGGCATTATTCTCAAAAGCTGTTATTGGACCAACCTCTGCAGATGCTCACCAGAGGTGAAAAGCACTAATTGATTCTTGCAGTATTTTAAAAAAAAGTTTAGGCCTTTCCATCTTCAGCTCTTCAAATTTACAGCTGTATTCTTGTGTGGGTATTCTTAAGCAGGTTACAATTGATGATCTCGGGAGAGTGGGCACTTTTTGCTTGACCATCTATCCTGAAATTGTTGATCATTGAAAAGAGGTTTTAAGCCTATTACAATATAATCAAGAATGAATCGGTATGAAGAAGTGATGCTTTAGAGAGCAAGTAGGATTCTGCTCACTGAGGATTGCTTGTGTAAACCTGCCACGTGTAACTTGGCATACAGTGTTCTCTGTTACGGTTAGGGAGGCACTATAACTGCAGGACAAACTTAAAGGACAATTTTCCAAAGGTGACTAAGGAGTATGTTTGTGTCATTTTGCAGCAGAGATATTGACTAACTGGGATCAAATACATGACCACAAAATGGTTCATCATAGAGGGTTGTTTACCACCGACGTGCATTGAAGGGTAGGAATGGGGAAAAAATCACTAGTTTATATTTACCTAAATGCCTACAGCACCATGACTCCAAATGCATCATTGATCTCATCATTCTTTTAACCTTATACCTCTGGCCAGGACTATCAGGCATTATCTACTGAAGGGCAATGGGAAAGTAATCTTAAATCCAGAGTCAGACCCAGAAATCCAAAGGCATTATCTGCTTGGGAACGGACCATAACAAGAGTAACCAAGGTTAACGTTTCTAAAGAATAATTTAAACAACCGTTAACAAAATCAATAGTTTAGGCTTTTGTAAAGTACTGTGACTTAATTTTGTCAGTTACACGTAACGGGCACAATAGAGTCTGTGGAACTGCAAGATTCCTTCACACACAGGTCTGTTACAGTGTAGTCTACAGTAGTGTAAGACAGAAACCCACACACTCACCCCTCTCCCACACAAACAACCCGTTCCCTCTCTGGATACAGCATTGCATGGGGAGGAGTAGTGTACGCTTCACTCAGTCAAAAGTGTTTCATAGATTAATGGCAGAAAACAGCTGACTCTAGTTTCAAAGTATTTTCAGAATCGATTTGTTGAAAGGGCAGGTGAGCAAGAAGCAACACAGGCAAAGAGTGGCAGGGGTCACAATGGGCAAGGAGTGGCAAGGGTCACATGGGCGAGCAGTGGCAAGGGTCACATGGGCAAGGAGGCGTGTGGGCACAGGGGAAGGAATGTGAGAAGGTACACAGGAAGGAGGCCCTGCGGAGGGACATGGAAGTGCAAGGGCAAGTAGGCAGAACAGCAGGGAGATTGAGATGTAAAGGTTGCTGATGGGGAGCTGGATTTGGGAGGCTTGGGTGAGAGCAAAAAGTCCAGGAGGTACAGATGGCATGGAATTGAAAAGGAATGAGGGAGCAGGTTGGTGCACGAGGCATGTAGGCACATGGGTGAAAAAGGCATCAAGGAGCAGTGTGGTACACTTAAAAATAAGGCACAAAAGACGAGGGTTGGGTGTATTCAGATGGGTAAAGGGGCAGAGAGGAACTGTGGCAGTACACTGGTCATTGTCAGGGATGTAGAGAAGGGCACATTCAGGGAAGCGTAGAAATGGCACGAGTAAGGAGCATAGGGCACAAGTAGCGAAGCATGGGAACAGGGAGGCACAGAGGACAAAGGGGACACGGAGGTATTGTTGAGGTGACATGTGAAATAGGCAATGAAGCCCAAGGGACAGGACAGGGAGGCATCAGCTTCACAGTCTAGTAGACATCGAACAAGTATCAGCAGGGAGGCCCAAGGGCCTATCCAGGGAGACATGGAGATGAAGAGGTTCAGAGGGGAGGGAGGCACACACACTGTAGGGGGCCACACGGGAAATGGCATAGGAGGTATATGGACATGTGCCAAGAGGCACATTGATGACAGATAAAGAGGCCAGTATGAAAAAGGTTTTTAATGTAACTTTGTCAGTATACAGATCCTGTTGCTTTACTATTTGGGGGTGGCTTTATTTGTATCAGCGTGTGCACTGAAACCACAAATACAGATGTACAAAAAATTATAAAGCAAAAACATCAAACTATACGAATTAAATATTATTCATACCCACTCAAATACAATCGGTGCATAATTTATGTGTAATGTCAGGACAATACACCTGACTAATGCATCATTACAATATAAGAAACACATTGCTTGTACCGCTCTACTGAATGTAGAATCATTTTTAGATTGTGAGGTAGTATTTCTCAAAAGTCATCTTGCTCACCTTTTTGTTTAGAGATTTCAAACCAATCAAGCATGACAAACATGATGATTTGCATGCGATAATAAATGATGTGCTTATTGTGTTTGAGATCAATGGGACTAATATTTAATAAATGTATTTTGGTATTATTGTTATGTGCTTGTTTTTGAATATGCTTTTGTGCCTGCAGTCTACCCTCTGGATAACATAAAGAGACACCAGGCGCTATTTGTTTTTTCGGTAATGTGTTCTTTGAAGATGAGGTTGATGTCAGAATGAATCCAAGTAACTTGGCATTCGATGAAAGTTTGGGTTTTAAGCTACCAAAGTTCATCTCACTGAACTAGGTTTGTACTGTTTTTTTGTTGTTGTTCTTGGAAAACAACAGGAATTCTGTGTTTGTTGTGTTAAGCTTCAGATAAACACTTGAAATCTAGGTCTGGAGGTTGTTCAGGCAGTGTTTGAGGCGATGTCTCAAACAGAGACTTTCAAGCAGCCTTGTTTATCATCTGCTTATTGGTGAATCTTGATGCTGTACCTGTACTAGAAGCAGACTCCAATCTCACTATATATATTGCAGCTCTCTACGCCTTCTGACATCACTAAAGTGAAATAGGCAGCTAGGAATTTTACATCCTGTCCACAGCAGTCCTTGACCCTGTGGCTATTGTTATATCCATGCAACTTAACCAGGCTAAGCCATTAGTGGTTGTGTGACATAATATTGAGGAAAAACATATTGGCACCAAAAATATCCCTCCAAAAATATGGCCGACACAAATATAGACGTTATGGGCCAGATGTACCACCATTTCATTTGCAAGTCTCTAATTGTGATTCATTGTGAATCGCAATTAGAGACCCGCAAAATGAAATGTCTAAACGTGTCTGAGACACATTTCGCAATTTCCAATGGAGTTGACATGACCTACCTCATTAATATTCATGAGGTAGGTCACAATTTGCGACCTCATTTGGAATGGCCACACTCACAGGGATGGTGGCCTGCTGTGGACAGCAGACCACCATGTCTGTGACTGCTTTTTAGATAAAGCAGTTTTTTTTGTAATGCAGCCTGTTTTCCTTAATGGAAAACGGGATGCATTACAAACAAAAAAATGAGAAGATTCCTTATACTTTTTTCAGAGTAAGGAGTAGTCCGTGGGACCACTGCCTGCTATGAAAAAATGTTGAAGCCGCCATTCACAAAGGGGAAGCAATCCCTTGGGGTCACCTTCCCGTTTGCGAATGGATTACGACCAACTTGAAGTTGGTGGTAACTGCGATTGTTTTGCGACCACATTCACAAAACAATCATACATGCCATTGCGACTCGCCATTTGGAAGGGACACCTTCGCACGCCCCTTCCAAATAGTGACTCACAGACCTATTTTGCAATTCGGTAAATAGATTACTGAATCACAAAATTGCATTGGTACATACCAAAATGGTATTTTCTGGTTGCAAACAGATCAGTTTTCCGAACCAGGCCCTTGGCAAGCAGAAAATAGCTACCTACATCTGGTACTACATACTTTGCTTGAAAAGTAAAAAATATTAACAACAAAAATATAGAGACCACAATATCACTATAGAATATGTATTAGGTTTAAAAATAATGTTACTATTTGAAATATTACATATTTCTAATGTAAAAAATGTATAACAAATGCGGCACTAACAGAAACAAAATAAAAACATTTACATTAAAATAATCATACAAATAATTAATTTAACATTTAAATATTAACAATGTTATGTAAATCTGTATGTATGTATGTATTGAGTATTTATAAAGCGCATTCCGGCCCAAGGGCATCGAAGCGCTAACTGGGTGAGGCGGGGTAACTTAACCGGAAAACTCCCAAACTTATAGAGGAAACAGCCAGGTCTTGACCAATTTCCTAAATATTAAATAGTTATGTTCTTGCCTAATGTTCAATGGTAGAGAGTTCCAGATTTTAGCAGCCGCAATGGTAAATGCTCTGTCTCCCCACTTTACTTTCTTAGTGCGGGTTGTTTGAATTTGATAGGCACAGGCCGAGCGCAACAGCCGATTCGGCCTGTGCCATTGCAGCTTGGTGGTTAATCCCATGGACAGCCTTGTGGGTGATGCAGAGAGCCTTAAAAGAGAGCCGCTGGATTACCGGAAGCCAGTGTAGATCTTTAAGGCACCTCTTAACAGAGTCCCCGCGAGGCAATTTTAGTAAAAGCCTGGCAGCAGTGTTCTGCATCAACTGTAGTTTGTGCAAAGATTCTTTATCCAGATTGAGTAAAAGCGCATTTCCATAATCCAATCTGGAAATGACTAAAGCCAAAATGACAGTAGTTCTGCAGGCTTGTGGAATAAAAGGAAATATTTTCTTTAATTTCTTCATAGTCCACAGACAGGTCTTAATTATCAGATTGACCTGAGGTTTAAAAGACAGTTGCTCATCAAATACTACTCCTAAATCTTTTGAGGTAGACCGTGGAACAGGAAGCGTCCCACATTCTTCAGGCCACCAGCTAGAAGACCAATGTACCCCTTCCAATTCCAAAGCACAAAATCTCAGTTTTTTCACAGTTGAGTTTCAACCAGTTGGTCTTCATCCAATGATTCACTGCTGTCATACAGGCGTTGAAGTGGATGGCCACTTCTTCAAGGTCTTTATCAATAGGGATGATGATTTGAGTATCGTCAGCATATGAAGTAGGAATAAAGCCAAAAGAGCGAACCAGCTCTGCCAGCGGTGCTACGTACACGTTGAATAGCGTCGGGCTTAAGGAGGAGCCCTGAGGGACCCCACACGGCAGGAGGTAGGCAGGGGATCTAAAGTCGCCACTACTAACTGTGGCCCACCTGTCAGATAGAAAAGATTCGATCAGTTTAAGAGCCTGGTCTCTAATACCTGCCTGATATAAACGGTCTAGCAGGATATGGGGAGCAATGGTGTCAAAAGCTGCCGACAGGTCCAATAACACCAGAAAGACCCCCTGCCCCTTATCCACCAGTCTGCGTATGGTGTCCGATGATGCAATGAGAGCTGATTCAGTGCTGTGGGATTTCCGAAAACCATGTTGCGAGCTGTCCAAGCCCTTAGAGGCAGACAGGAAATCAACCAATTCTTTATTAAGATGTTTTTCTAAGATTTTGGCCGCATAGGGGAGAAGGGCTATTGGGCGTAAGTTCGTCAAGTCATCGGGTTTGCCAGCTGCCTTCTTTTTTAACGGGATAATAGTGGTTTCTTTCCATACCCTGGGGCATAGGCCCGTTGCAAGCACTTCCTGAAGAATAGGGGCCAGCATAGAAACCACTAGCTCTGGTACTAATTGGAGGATAGCAGGGGGGCAGGGATCCATAGGGGAGCCAGATTTACCTTCCAAGAGCAGTTTACACAAAACCTCATGAGAGGGCATCCTAAACTTTGAGAGTAAGAGTGGCTTGTCTGGCACCCCGTTAGTTGTCACCCCCGGGTGAGGATGAACCTAAAGCTGGAATAAATGTCAAGAACTTTACATAAAAAAAATGTGGCTACTTTATTACAGACGTCTTGAGAATTTTCTACTTTGGGAGTGCCTAAGGGAGTGGTGAGAACATTAACGGTTCTAAATAGCTCTCTAGAAGAGTTGGCTGCTTCGCTAATTTTACGTGAAAAATAGTCCGATTTGGCTACCCGACAGGCTTCTTTGTAAGTGTTAAGTGCGAGCTTGAGATCCACCCTCTCGGCTTCACAAAGGCTGAGTTTCCAGCAGCGTTCCTTCAGCCGGTATTTCCTCTGTAAGATTTTGAGGGCTTGAGAGAACCAAGGTTGATTGGGTTTCTTCCTAGTACGGGAAGCAGAGATCCTCGCCGGTGCTAGCGTGTCCATTGCCTGTCTAATGCCCAGATTAAATCTAGCAAGCGGTGACAACATGGACACCTTTGGATCATTCCAGTTATGTATAAGTGTTACTTTCAGTGGTTCTGCTTCAATATTTCTCCAGGATCTTATCAGTTTTTTCTGGGGAATGGATATTATGGGCTGCTGCCTGGCCAGAAATTTAAACGTCAGGAGAGCATGATCCGTCCACTCTAACGGGGTCGTTGAGAGATACAAATCTTCCTCGGGGTGGGTGAAAATCCCATCTAGGGTATGACCAGCTCTATGAGTGGCCATCCCATCTTTTAGGACCCAATCCAGAACCACCATAAGGTTGAGGAATTCCGCAACCAGCAAATCATGCGTATTATCAAAATGGATGTTAAAATCTCCCAAGATGATTGCTTTAGGGGCCATGATTAAAGGTTCCAATAATGAAGGCCATAACGAGAGGAACTTAGAAGCGGGGCCGGGGGGCCGGTAAATTAACAGGCCTTCCAAGACTAGAAATTTGTCCAGGAATAGTTTAAAGGCCTCGCCCAAGTTTCTGTTAGGAAGAGACAGTCTATGTTGAGAGTAAGAATAAGTTCATTTCAAATTTGTGTTTTGGGAGGGATCTAACATTTATAAGAGCGAAAGAGCCCACCGCTCTACTGTCCCTTACAATTCCACCCAAAGCATGTTCAAAATTGTTCCCCCATGCTCCCCAAACTCCCTGGGTTTTCTGCTTTCCCATCAAAGATGGTATAGGCACCATCCAATTACACTGCGCACACCTCCAGGCGTAAGCAGTGTCAGGGATAAGAGTGTGGGTGCACCGGGGGCCTGCCAGCTTCTTGAGTTCTTCAATGGTATAACTAATTTTTCCAGAACAAGATGCAAGATTCCTGGCCCTCTGGCCCGTTCTGGCGCGGACAGGCGCAGACGGGCTTGCCCTTGGCGCGCCTTCGGCGCGCCAGCGGCCCGCTGCGCAGCCGTGTTTGAGCCGGCATTTAACCCCCCTTGATGGGACAAAACCACTAGACCGCAAACCGCGGTTTTGGCCCCGAAACCGGAAGTGGGCTCTAACCGGCCCAACTTCCTGCACCCAAAGTGGTCGGGGTCTCAGAGCACCATAAATTAAAAATATCCCTTTCTCAACCGAGTATCATTCAGGTAAGGAGGGGCGGTGATTATCCCAACAATTCAAATTGAAGTGCATTAAATAAATCCAAATGTTAAAAAACTTTGTAAAAACAGGCATGTAGTAATTCTCATTCCTAAAAAGACAGATTAATAAGTACAAATTCAAATTCACACAGAGCGATAAAAAGCGGCAAGATACAGGAAATTTTTAAGCTAAAATGGGAAAAAATTTGGAAAAAATGGGAAAAATCGGCAGTGATCGCGAAAACGCGCTCACCTCAGTCTGAACTATAAAAAACGATTACAAATTAATTATAATTACAAACACTAAATATATTAACATATAAAACAGCAACATTAAAGTGAAAAAGAAATTATTTAAATATATTACTACAAAAATAAATAATAAAAAAATACATGAAATTAACTTTTAAAATGAAAACAAAAACTAACGAAGGGCCTAATTACAAGTCTGGCAGTCTAAAGACCGTCAGACTCGATGTGGCGGTTGGACGCTGTGGCGGTCCGACCGCCACATTACAAGGTTGGCGGGCAGATCCGCCAACTGACCACCGTCTCTGCCAGGATCTGAGGTTCTGACAGGCTGACAGTGTGCTTGACTGTAATCAGCCAGGGCGGTGCTGAACTCAGCGCCACCTTGCTGATTACAACCTTGTTCTCCACCAGCCTTTTCATGCCTGTTTCACCACCATGAAAAGTCTGGCAGAGAACAACTACAGGGCGCTGGAGGGGGGGGTCCCTCCATTGCAGGGGTCCACCTGCCCAGCACCCTTGAAATGCGCGCTGCATGCTGTGCAGACGGTCTGCATTTCAAGGATGCTGGTAAACCCTGCATGCGGCAGCATTACCGCCACTCAATTATGAGCCGGAACAATGCTGCCACAACTTTCCCACTGGGTTGACCGTCAACCAGTGGGAAAGATGTAATAGGCTGTTAAAAAGACCTCTGGGACTGCGGCGGTCTTCTCACCACGAGGCTAGTGGGTACCCTAACCTGATCAATCGTTGGTTAAGTGTTGGACTGTGGCATTGTCAGGTTTGAACTCCCACTCAAATCTAAGCAACAGTAGTTGAAGAGTTGGATTGTTCTTTGTTCAGATTTACTATTTTCACTCCAATGCAAGCAATTGTAGGGAGAGTATTGGACTTTGTAAGAATCGGATCTACTATTTCCACTTCAACATAAGCAAAATGAATAACAATGTAGGATTTTGGAGGGGTCAGATTTACTATCCCCACTCGAATCTCACCAACAGTAGGGAAAGTATAGAACTTTGGAGGGATGAACTTTACAATTCCCACTCAATATATGCTTTATTCGGTTTCTTAACCATCGAAAACAATAAAAACAACCATAAAAAGTACATAATTCAACATAAAATCACAGCAGCCAAGAAGAATCACTAAAATGACCATAAAACATTGGATTTAGATCAATAAAAAGACTTGGTTCATATATTATCCTTCTGGATTAAATTAAAATGGAAATACAATATCTAGATAGGAAAAGTACAAACAAGCAAATACTAAAAACATAAATTGAAATATCTAAAACATCTTCCTTGCCAGTAGATACCACACCCTATAATGTACCCTGCTTATTAAAAAGTAAATTCTTGCAGTAATATTTGTTACATATATAGCTAAAGAAGGAATTACAATTTATTTTAGAAACAATAGACCCAGTATAAAATACATGTGTGCAGATTTATTATTTTCACTCCAATCTTAGCAACAATAGCGAAAGTGTTTGACCAAAGCAAGGTCAGATTTACTATCCCCAATCCAATCTCACCAACAGTAGGGAAAGTATAGAAGGTAGTCACTGAAGTGTGTGGCTCCATCACATTGTGGTTTAACACAACTTATTTTGTTATAATATAAATGCATTGGATTAAAAAGACCAAAGCCATAGTGCAAATGTGTATAAAAAACAGCTAGTAGGTGCGGCTTACATTGTGTCAATCCAATGGGAGTGAGGAATATTTCAGATACTTCTCACGTTAATTAAATATATTCAGCAAATAAAAACACACTGAAAATACAACCCAGCCGAGGTATCTGTTCTCAGAATTCACTGAGCCTCAAAACAGTGGGTCATCCCTAAAGTCAGACAAACTGGACTCAGCCACTTACGGCTCATGCCATATTACCCAACACAAGTAAACAAAATGTGCTCCACTGTCCCCCGGTACATGTCATAGGCAGGACAATGATCCAAAAGCTGGTCTTTCCTCCAGTTTCTGGTAAATGTTCTTTGGAGAAGACAGCTAAATCTAAATCTTAAGTATAAGCTTTTTGCCAAAGATGGAGTGATACTGTCTAAAATGTGTTCAAACTCCAGGAACTGCTCAGTTGGATGTCCTAGATTGCCCCTTGTGATCTGATGTTCATGCAAATGTGACCAATAGGTTGTAGTTAAAAACAACCTATCTGCCCTACAAATTTGTTCAGATGTGTCCTATAATTTAATCAGGCCTAGTATTTTGTAAAAACTGAAAATGAATCTCAGCCAGGGTACCTTTAGGGTGAGCTCCAATTTCAAAAGATCTCATAAGGAGTCTCTATATTCAGAAAGCTCAGGGATCATCCAAATATGTAACTGGAAGAGTAGAGGCTTCAATTGTTCCAAACCAGATACAGGTTTAATAGCTAAGTCAGAGTATAATGGAATAAGAGAAGTGCTGACAGGTACTGCAGTCAGTACCCTGGTAAAATTATTCTCGCCTATGGGCTACTTATTAGTATCTGCATAGCCCCAGATTTCAGCTCAGAGGAGGGCAGCATTCTGAGCCTTGGCAGGATAAGCTTCTAGGGCAGGTGAGATAGATCGCAAATGAGTCCTTTTAATGAAACATAAAATATGTTTCGATCTGTGGGAGATTAATAGGGAGCCATTGTTCATTTGAGACACCCTTGTCTGATAAAGTCACTCTCAAGTAATCAAATTCTTACCGAAGACCATGAACTTAGTTTTGGCCACATTTAGCTCCAAGCCCCTCTCCCAACAGAACGCTAGAAATCTGTCTATCAAATTTAGAAGGCCCATAGGAGTTTTCAAAATTAACAGTGAATCGTCTGTAAATAATAATATTGGGATTATTATGCCATTTAAAGTAGGGGAATCATTTGTGTACTTCAGCAGTCCTTCAACCACATAATTAACGTACAGGGTGAAGAGAGTGGGTGCGAGTATGCACCCCTGACAAACCCCACCTAGAACTGTGATGCGCTTAGTTAGTTCACTTTTGTCCCCCCACCTAACCTGTGCATAACTTCTTTCAGGAAGTTTTGTTAGAAGAGCAATTAGCTCACTGGGAGCACCCATAGTTGCTAAGACTCCCCAGAGCTTCGCTCGTAGTACAAAGTCAAACGCAGCACAGAGGTCAACAAATGCCATGTATGGTTTTTGGCTCCTTAGCAAAACTTGATCAATAGTGCTAGTTTGATTCAAAATCCGGTCTGGCGGGGGACAAAATCTACTCCCACTCAAATCTTAGCAATAGGGAGGAAACTGTTGGACTTCAGAGGAGTTAGATTTACCATTCCCACACCATTCTAATCTACTGTAGGCAACGTATTGGACTTTGGAGAAGTCATATTTGATATTCCCACTCCTATAGCTTTTGCAAACAAAAAATGAAAATTTACACAATCAATGTAAAATATCTATAAAATATTAAATCTAGTTATTAAGTGTAATACAAAATTACATTTATTTAATAGAAAATTTATATTTCTAATAAAATAAAAATGCTTTAAAATCTAAAGATATTATTTCAATTAAAACATTTCCGACTCTACCACTCTAAGACACAAACACCGACAAACTTTTAAAACTCATAAAAAATAAATAATATAAACAAGGTAAACTATATATATTACATTAAAAATTAAATAAAACAATTAACATTAACCCATGTAATATAAAATGATCACAATCAAAAAATAAATACATTGCTCAACCCAATAACAATTAAGTAGAAACTAATAAATAATTAAAACAACAATTAATCAATTGAATAATGTGCATATATAATCATCAATTATATAAATATATTAAATAAAAAATAAATCAAAATTATAATCCCACCCTAGTCCACAGCAAACCTAACAACTTGTTACTAAATTAACAATTTCTAATTGCATTCAAAACAATCATGTACAAATTTACAAAATATACTGAAACAAGTTAAATCCAGTTATTATTACAGTGCTAGGTGATTACAGTACTACAAGAATACTAAAATAACTAAAATTTATGAAACTACATTAATTAAAAATATTATATATATTATTTGAAAAAAACATTATTTAGTACCTAAATACATTATATTCTTACCTTTTGTTTGCGGTTCCAAAATATTCTTGACATCATGATATTTTTGACATAATATTTATTAGAATACCCTGACAGTAGCAGAGTTCTCATCTTAACTGAGGCAGGCAAAAAAGGTTTGCAGACACTTAAAACACCTCACCTGCATCTCAAATCTTAAAAACCTGTATAGTTCATAATTTAAAATCTGTAAAGTACTGACTAATAATTTGCAATGATGCTTGTGTGTGATAATGTGGTGAAAATGGTTGCAACAATCTACTATGCATTCATTAGAAAGGACAACAAAATTGTGATTGCATGTGGCAAGCAGTCACACAAGTCTTGCCCTTAATCTTGCCTAGGAAGTTTTTTGTATCTTCTACACTCTTACCTTCGTTCTAGTCGACTTCAAGCTTATTATTTGTTTACAGCCCTTTTGATTAACTATTTTCATGAAAAACAAGCTTTGGCAAACTAAATAGGTCTGGCACTAAATGCAGCTGCTTGGCTTTTTCAATGACCGTTTAGTGTTGTCATGTTTTTGTAAACCTGTATAGTTCTCCCACCCCATCTTTCTAGAAACTGTCATGCAGAAGGGTGTGAGACATCGTGCCCTGGATTGGATTGGCTCATTTTTGACAGGGCATTACCCAGTGGTCTTCCTCCCGTCACCTCTCTAGTAGTAAACACATTTTCATATGGGTTGTCTTAAGAATCAGCTATAAGTCGACCCTATGTAATATTTATGTGGCTCCACTAGTTTGCCTCATGTGAATCATGCTACTATCTAGGGATTCTATTCTGCATCTATTGCTTTTCAAGTACTGGAGGCAGCGCAGTCTGCTGGGACACTAACCCACTACAGTTAAACTGTAGGAAAACAGAGAACTTAGGTTTTTCCAACACGCCATCAGTTTCTTCCGGTGCATGGTGGTTGTCTGACTTTGATGCTTTTACAAACTCTGCCCTAAGTGTCCGTACCCTAGGATTTTTTTGTTGTTGTCAGCATAAGCTTCAATGGGCATGTTTTTTCACTCAGGTTGCTGAAAAAGATCTAGCCTCTGCTTTCTTCCTCCTTTAGGAAGACCACTGCCCATGTATGCATCATGCCTGGAATACGAGCTTCCTGTAATTCAAAACTCTGCTGCTAGTTCCATTCTTGGCCTGCACGAAAGAGCACGTGTCACCTTCCGTGGCTCTTCCACACTGCCAACCTGCTAGAGGGTGCGTGGTCTCCAAGGCCGGCAACACTGACCCATTTTCATTCAGAGACCTTTTACTGCAAGTCTCAGGTCTGTGTCTGATTGTCTGTTATGCATACCTCACTTCCATAAGAGCAGAATTGGGGACAGTCATTCTCTTTACCGGCCCCAGCGTATGAAACTCCCTCCCTCTGGGTCGCAGAATGACAGCTCATCCCTTATATTTCTGGGAGAAAATTAAGAATCGTATATTTTCCTCGGTTTTATTTTTCTCTTGATTTGTTGGTGCTCAACTTCTCTGTTGCTTGGTGTAGGGCCAGGTCGATGTGTTCCAGCATAGCATTGTGCTTAATAAACATAAACATAGGACGCAGGCAAAGAGGAGGGAGGAGGGGAGAGTGGAAGGCATAGGGAAGAACAGGCAGGAGGCACATGTCCTGAGGTACAGGAAACAACAGATGGAGGGCACATGCATCACAGCATCAGGGCATGAAAGACAAACATGGGAGTACAGGAAGCCCATGGGGTGCAGGAACTGTGAAAGAGGGGGCATCTAATGAATGAACTGGGTGCAGAGGAAGGTAAAGGATAATGGGTGGAGAGGCAGCAGGGAATGAGGCAGAAAGGCAAAGGGGGCAGAGAGTCATCAATACCTGCCTGTTGAAAGCAGTGGGAAAAAGGCATGTAGAAGCTCGTTTGGGAAAGCAAAGTGGGGAAACAAGGATCAAACAGAAAATGCACAGATTTAACCCCTTTGCTGTGGGCTGTGCGGGTCACGACCAGTGGCTGACACCAGGGAGGGGGTTAAAAAATCCTCGGGTGCATCACACCTGAGGATTTTATTTTTTCAAACCCCGGGAGACACGAAAGATCTTCCGTGTCTCCACCCCACCCGCCCCATTGTGACATCAGCACTCCTTCTCCGATGGGGAAAACGGCCCCAAACGGCCTTCTCGACATTCGGGAAGGCCTCGTATGAAAGGGGAGACTCTCCCCTTTCACACGAGGCCTTCCTGAACGTGTTTCCAGGCCCTCAATTGCAGCACAGCTGCGATTGAGGGCCAGGAAACACCACTAGACACCAGGGATGTCACTTGGGTAGGTCGGCCCCCTTCAAAAATTGGCCATCCCACCCCCCGGGGCATATTTTTTAACATGGAGGTAGGTGTCCCCTGTGGGGCGCGATTGCACTCGATTGCGCCCCCCAAGGGCTAAAAAAAATGTTGTTAAAGAAAATAAAGAAATTGACAGGGGGTCACCTGTGGGCAGGGCGACCCCCTGTGGGGGCAATACTTTTTTTTGTAGTTGAAGGGTTTCCCTGGGGACCTTTTTGGCCCCCAAGGAAACCATACAACTACTCAAAAAAATATAGATCTATATATATATATAGATCTATCTCAATATAGATATATCTATCTACGTAGATATATCTATCTATTTACATGGATATATCTATAGATCTATCTATAGATATATCCATGTAGATAGATATATCTATCTATGTAGATAGATATATCTATATAGAGATAGATCTATATATATATATATATATATATATATATATATATATATATATATCACTTTTGTCAATGCATGTGTGGTTTCCCTGGGGGCTGCGATCGGCCCCCAGGAAAACCGGACCCAAATATAAAAGCGAACAATATATATATATATATATATATATATATATATTTGCCACCAGTTGTCTTGCAGTTGCAGCTTGTGTCTTCAAAGCAATGCACTTACTTCAACTGTAGCTTTTAGGCAGCAATAAAAAAAGTCAAGTAAGTCTTGTGGTTATGTTTCTGCTAGACTTTAGTCTTGTGGCAGTTTTAGTGTCATAAAGAAGCGCAGAAGGTTTATATGCCTTCTGCAAAGAGCAAATCTGTATTTTATGTAAATAGCTGAGTACATTAGTAAAGTCAGCCATTACCTGTTCTATAATACAAATGAAATGTATGTGCAGAGTGAGGGGTGGCTATGGAGAGATAAAGGGCACTTTTGCTGGGTGGTAATGAGGGAATCCTAGGAGGAGGACATGGGAGTGGGAGAACCAATAATGATTGTTGGACTGGGCACAGGAGGTGCTAAAGACTGTGACGAATGGTATGTGATGAGGTGTTTTTTGAGTGTCTTGAAAGAACGTGCTGATTGAGGGAAGAAGCGCAGGTAAGGTGGCCTCTACTGTTGCGCGTATCACACACACACCAGCAATTGTGTGACTGTCTACGTAGGCTAGTGTTTTAGAGCAACAGTTTAGCCAATAGCAGAGATGGCATCTTGATGGATGACTGCTGCTGACGCCATCACTCGGGTTATAGAGGACAGCTCTGACATAGGATCAGAGACTGAGACAGCAGATACCGAGACAGCATCTGAGGGATAGGACAATGGCACAGAGTCTGGGGTGATTTTTCAGTCGGAGGAGTCCCATTGGATAACTCCTCTTCGAGTAAATTTTGAGGGATGTGATGAGGACAGTCTTGCTGTCCCTCCGCATGCACAGTATGTGCAAGGGGGCAATAGTGGGTTAGCCCAACCCAGAGAGCAGGTGAATGCGGGGGCAAGCACAGAGAGAGAGTGCTCACTTGGGAGCTCCCCAATTTAGTTCAGCCTCAAATTCCACCACCCAATTCGTATTGTGGAGACATCAAAGTTATCTATTACAAAACAAACTGGTTTTGTAAGGCAGGCACCTGTGTTTTTGGTCCTGGGTTCGACGGCCATATAGGGAAACATACTAAACCAAACATTTCTGGAAACTAGACATCCAGGGAAGTCCACACAGGTGTGACTTGTGTGGATTCCCCAAAGTTTTCTTACCCAGAATACCCTGCAAAGCTGAAATGTTGAATAAAAACTCTATTTTTCCTGCATTTATGTCAGACCAACTAGAGGGATATGCTGGGATCCACAAAATTCCTACCACTCAGTGATTCCTCACCTGTCCTGATAAAAACACTACCCCACTTGAGTGCCTATACCTAGTGCCTGCGTCAGGAATGGATCACCCGAGGGTCAACAGTTGCCTCATGTAGGGACCAACATTGACCGTTGTGTGATCTATTCCTGTCGCAGGCACTAGGCTTACCCACACAAGTGAGGTACCATTTTTATCGAGAGACTTGGGGAAATGCTAGGTGGAAGGAAATTTGTGGCTCCTCTCAGATTCCAGAACTTTCTATCACCGAAAAGTGAGGAAAAAGTGTTTTTTTGGCCACATTTTGAGGTTTGCAAAGGATTCTGGGTAACAGAACCTGGTGAGAGACCCACAAGTCAGCCCATCCTGGATTCCCCTAGGTGTCTACTTTTTAAAAATACACAGGTTTGGTAGGTTTCCCTAGGTGCCGGCTGAGCTAGAGACCAAAATCCACAGCTAGACACTGTGCAAAAAACAGCTGTTTTTTTTTAGGAAAATGTGATGTGTCCACATTATGTTTTGTGGCATTTCCTGTCACAGGCGCTAGACCTACCCACACAAGTGAGGTACCATTTTTATCGGGAGACTTGGGGGAACGCTGGGTGGAAGGAAATTTGTGGCTCCTCTCAGATTCCAGAACTTTCTGTCACCAAAATGTGAGGAAAAAGTGTTTTGTTTTGCCACATTTTGAGGTTTGCAAAGGATTCTTAGTAACAGAACCTGGTGAGAACCCCACAAGTCAGCCCATCCTGGATTCCCCTAGGTATCTAGTTTTAAAAAATGTGCAGGTTTGGTAGGTTTCCCTAGGTGCCGGCTGAGCTAGAGGACAAAATCTACAGCTAGGCACTTTGTAAAAAAACATGTCAGATTTTAATGTAAAAATGTGATGTGTCCATATTGCCTTTCCTGTTGTGAGCATTAGGCCTACCCACACAAGTGAGATACCATTTTTATTGAGAGACTTGGGGGAACACAGAATAGCACAACAAGTGTTATTGCTCCTTGCCTTTCTCTACATTATGTCCTTCCAAATGTAAGACAGTGTGTAAAAAAGAAGTCTATTTGAGAAATGGCCTGTAATTCACATGCTAGTATGGGCACCCCAGAATTCAGAGATGTGCAAATAACCCCTGCTTCTCAACACCTTATCTTATGCCCATTTTGGAAATACAAAGGTTTTCTCGATACCTATTTTTCACTCTATTTCAGCAAATGAATTGCTGTATACCCGGAATAGAATGAAAACCCATTGCTTGGTGCAGCTCATTTATTGGCTCTGGGTACCTAGGGATCTTGATGAATCTACATGCCCTATATATATCCCTGCAACCAGAAGAGTCCAGCACACGTAACGGTATATTGCTTTAAAAAATCTGACATTGTAGGAAAAAGTTACAGGATAAAACGTGGAGAAAAATGGCTGTTTTTTCAGCTCAATTTCAATATTTTTTTATTTCAGCTGTTATTTTCTGTAGGAAAACCTTCTAGGATCTACACAAATGACCCCCTGCTGAATTCAGAATGTCTACTTTTCAGAAATGTTTAGCTTTCCGGGATCCAGTATTGGTTCCATTCCTGTCTCTAACTGGAAGGAGGCTGAAAGCACCAAAAGCAGTAAAAATGAAGTATGTCCCAGTAAAATGCCAAAATTGTATTGAAAAATGTGGTTCTCTGATTCAAGTCTACCTGTTCCTGAAAGCTGGGAAGATGGTAATTTTAGCACCACAAACCTTTTGTTGGTGCCATTTTCAGGGAAAAAAACCACAAGCCTTCTTCGGCAGCTCTTTTTTCCCATTTTTTTAAAAGAAACAAAATTTTAGCTATATTTTGGCTAATTTCTTGGTCTCCTCCAGGGGAGCCCATAAACTCTGGGTACCTTTAGAATCCCTAGGATGTTGGAAAAAAAGGACGCAAATTTGGTGTGGATAGCTTATGTGGACAAAAAGTTATGACGTCCTAAGTGCAAACTACCCCAAATAGCCAAAAAAGGGTTCAGCACTGGGGGGGGGGGGGGGGTGATTTGCCTGATATGAGCAGGGAGGCACAGGGGACCGTATCCTTCTTTTCTGTTATATAGGCATCGGGCAAGCACCGCCTGTGCTGGCTGTGTTTCAAAATCTAATCTGCTGTAGTTGCTGGCTACAAATATACTTACTCAGATTCCTCTTCTGGACTAATGACCTCTGCTACCTCAGCAAGTGTTTTCTTGGTCCCAGTTGCTTATTTTCAACACAGGCCAGCATCTCTCCAATCAGTAGCTCCTTCCTCCTCTGAGCTGTAGGCGCTGCTTTGCTTCCTGAAGCGGCAGATGGTAAAGACACCAAGGCCCATATTTATACTTTTTTAGCGCCGCAATTGCGTCATTCTTTGACGCAAAAGCAGCACAAAGTTACAAAATACAATTGTATTTTGTAAGTTTGCGGCGCTTTTGCGTCAAAAAGCGGCGCAAATGCAGAGTTTAAAAAGTATAAATATGGGCCAAGGTGGTTAACTTTAAGTCTCTTCTATACCTCTGTGCTCACTTCTCGTCACTCTGGTTTTGGTATATGTATTATGGCCGGTATTTATACTTTTTTTGTGCCACATTTGTGCCATTTTTCGATGCAAAAGTAGCGCAAACTTACAAAAGATAATTGTATTTTGTACGTTTGTCGCGCTTTTGCGTAAAAAAATGATGCAAATGCAGCGCAAAAAAAGTATAAAGAAGGGCCTATGTTTCTTAAGTATATATTATCTTTCATCAGTACTTGATTTCACCAGTGGTAGCAGGTCGGGGCCACCAACACTCATTTTTGGGGACCGGTACGTATTTATCATCATAAGACTTTTACCCAGAGCAAGAGAGAGAGGCAGAAAAGGAAGAAAGGGGAATAATATAGGATAACACTGGCAACAAAGGAAAGCAGGGATGATAAAGAGTCTGAAAGAGTGAGATAAAGGGTAGGGACCAGTGGGTGGATGAAAGAGCATAAGGGGGAATCAAGAGTAGGCAGGCTTGGTATTCGGCATTCCCAACCTTTGGTAGCGCTAGCGGCAGGTTTCTGAGAAAGACCCTGGGCCAGGCACTTATTCCTTTACAACTTAAGCACTGTCTTTAATGGGGCATATACATACAAAGTAACTCAAGATACAACAATACACTCTCTTTTTCACTTCCTGACATAGTCGTCTTCCTATTTTAAGTTTTTCCTTTGCTTCTCTCTTCCTCCATCTTAACCCACCAGAAGCTTTTCAACCCTCTTTCCTACTGATTTATAAATCTGCAGTTCACCTCCCTTAACAACTTCTTCGTATGACTCGTATCTCTTTGTATCTTGCTTCTCTTCGCTTGTTTCCTTTTCAATATCAGTTCAAATGTTGCGTTCTATGTATTGTAGCTCTGTCTTGCCTCCTCGCAATGTTCTTATAACTATTCATTCAGCATCTCGATTCCTTCTGTCTGTTCTCCATCCTCCTTCTGTTGCTCCTCACTTTAGTTTTGTCTCTTTTCTTGCTCCCAAACTCTGAAATTCACCATCGTTGTATATTCTCTTGACTCCCACACGCTCTTCTTTACTCTAAGGACTGAAGATCATTTGTTAACCTCCCCTTCACTGGGTATCCTTGGCATACCGCAACGTACAAATGTCTATTTTGCTTTTTATTGTATCTTTAGCTATTGTGGATGGCACTTTGACTAAAGCGTCTCACAAAGTTAATGGATAAAGTTAAATAAAATGTAAATCATTACCCCAAGCTTACACCGCCGTGCACTACGAGATGCACACAACAGAGTGATTGACATATTGGAAAAGGCAAAGGGTGCCTGAAGTTTGCTTCAACTTCCTTTTTTGCCTATTTCTTGTAATAACACTGTTACCCTCCAACTATGGCGGATACCCTTCTGTGCCATAAAGTCATGATTCAAACTGTTCACTTTTCAAATAATGGGATTCTTTTTTGGAGGAGCTCAAAGTTATTACATCATTAATATTACTGTAATGACGCCCTTTACTAGCTACAAACCGCCTGAAGTGAGACTCTGGTCAGGAAGTAAACTTATTCCACACATCCCACAAAGTTATGATGTCATACAGTTGGCAGATGTGCGTCATACAAACACGAACACATAATTTAAAGTATTATTAAATGTAAAGATGTCACAAGTAACAGATACAGACTTGGACATCTGGGGAACCCCGAGTTAATAATTATTTCTTAACCAGAACAAAGCTTGCTATAAAACTGAAATATAATATTAGGTGAAAAGCAATCTGAAAGTCGGAGAAAATAGTAGGCTGTCATCATGGTTACATGCAGTGCTTAATTTGTAAATAAAAACGTTCCAGTGCCCAAAGCTGTCCTGGGCTTGTGCAATTAAAAGTGCGAGCACGGAATACGGAGGCAGCGTAATACTAAAACCTTTTTAATTCATTTGCAGCCACTCCCTGCCCGTTCAGCTTGCTGTTGCAGCTTTGTGCTTTATCCCTTTGTGACGCTTTTTTGTTTTTTACTTCCTCCGTTTTATCCCATACGTGTCTTTTCTCGCAGTAAATGCTTGAGGCAGAAAAATAAGTTCCGGCCCTCAGAATTAAGTGCCGGTGCCCCGCACTGGAAACCACCAGCTCAAATTAAGCACTGGTTACATGCATTATTCAGCACTGGACTAGGGGCCTTTATGTACCAATGCATTTTTCCATAGACACAGAATGGGTAAAACTTTGATACATCTGTCCTACGGAAAAGAGTCTTGACAATAAAAAAAAGTACCTTTCTGACCATACTTTTGATGGTATTGATGCCCCAGCAGTCCCTGGGACATCAGCACAGGCTTCCCATGCAATCCTGGCACTGCTCTCATGCTACACCTAGCATGCGAGCAGTGCCAGGATTGGTCTGAGCAGCTTGGTCTGTCGCTCAGACACTGCATGGGAGTCTGTGAAGTTTCTCCAGCCCAGCTGTGTTGAGAAACCTAAGTGCGCATGTGTGTTTGGCCGGCCTAAGATGGCCAGCCAAACACACATGCGTACTTAAGTGCAATCAAATGCCCCTCCTCTCTCCCACCTTCCATGGCCCAGCCCATCCCTCCCTGCACATGCTGCTGGCTGGGCCAGCAGCTGAAAAAGAAAACAATAGTAAGCTATTGTTTTCTTTTTCAGCTGCTGGCTTAGCCTGGGGGGGCGACGCTCCTTCACTATTGCGAAGGAGCCGCCCCTGTTGGTGTCCTAAGTCCAGGGGCTCCCTGGTCGACCCAGAGGTCAGGTACCGATGCTCAGGCATCGAGGCATTCTCAAACAGAATAAGTAAACAAATGCATGCGCAAAACCAACAAGAGAAAACATGGATGAAACACTTGAAAGTACAGAAACGCTTTCAAGCATAAGGCACAAGGCTCAACTTGGCTGTAACACAGTCCATACTCTTTATTATTTATTGGGACTCCAACCTGAAAGTACATTAACAGCACTTGCTGACTGGCTGGAGCCTATTGATTGACTGGTTCTCGTGCATTGTCTGGAGGCAAGAAAGGTTCTTTCTAATTGTCCTCCAGAGCCTCATAGTCTGTGATTGTTATAACAAGGACACATCAAATGCCTCTTGGTTTCTGTTTATGCTGCCTTATCCTCACTCGGAGAGAAGATGCTGCCTTTGATCAACTTCAAATCACTGGCTTTTCAATGGTGGGCACAAAGCACTGCCTTCCCGCTCAACACTTCAGAGCCGCTACATACACACAGTTATCTCTCCCCAGCACTATCTATGCCTCAAAACATTACCTGTCGCAGAAGGATAAAATACCACTGTACATGTTCATGTATCATTGCCCTGCACATCTAGAGTCTTGATCTGGTCAAGATCTGGGCTATTTCTTGTCAAGTGGAGGCTTTTTGATCTGCTGACAATGCTTTGTATGATCTGTGCCTTGGAGCTAGTGCAAAGAATTCTGTTAGCCTTCCTGAAGAAAGTTCTTGAACGATGTTCTCCTCAAAGAGGACAGACATCTCAGAGATCTTGAATAATCTACCTGGATTAAGCATATTTACATAAACAGCCACACCACTCCCAGTCCAGGAGCTGGGATGGATTGACTTCCCGGAAAGGAGCCTACTGATTAGTTTCCAGGTCTGAGGTGAAACATGACAAATATCTGAGGTACCAGTGGGCATTCATACTGGAGAGGTCGTAAAGTAGAGAGAGGTGGCACTGAATCATCCACACTTCTTAGGTCAACTACAAATCACTAGGGGTGATATTGTCAAATCGTTTTTGCCCAGGGTGTTTGCAACAACAAAAATGTTTTCCCAAAAGTACAAACATCCAAACTGCGACTCTCCAGAGCCGCAGTTTTGGTGTAGAAATTGCTATTTGGAATGAGCGTGTTTAGGGCATCCCTTCCAAATAGCGATATCCAGTGTTATGTATCAAGCTTTTGCGACTGACATGTGGTTGCAAATCCTTGATATTTTACCACCAACTCAAAGTTGATAGTAATTCATTTGAAAATTGGAAGGTGTCCCAATGGGACCCCTTCCCCTTTGTGAATGCGCTACCCTGCGGATAATGTTTCATATCCCGCCAGCCTTTTCCTGGCGGATATCCCGCCAGGAAAAGGCTGGCGGTGGGGGTGCCCCTGGGGCCCCCTGCACTGCCCATGCACTTTGCATGGGCAGTGCAGGGGCCCCCGTGCAGGACCCCGTCGCGCATGTCACTGCCTGATTTACGGGCAGTGACATGCGCGACGGGTGCTGCTTCACCCGCCGCACACCAACATTGGCGGCGGCTCCTCATGGAGCCGCCCTCAATGTTGCGGCCGTGTTCCCCGCTAGGCCGGTGGGCGGAGATACTGGGGATTATTACAACTTTGGAGGAGGTGTTAATCCGTCCCAAAAGTGATGGTAAAGTGACGGATATACCACCAGCCGTATTACGAGTTCCATAGGATATAATGGACTCGTAATACGGCTGGTGGTATATCCGCCACTTTACCGTCACTTTTGGGACGTCTTAACACCTCCTCCAAAGTTGTAATAACCCCCACTGTCTCCACCCGCCGGCCTGGCGGAGAAAACATTATACGGCCAGTGGGTTTTCCAGGAGGCTGACGGTCGATGAAAAGACCGCCAGCCTGAACACGGCGGGAAATCCCGCCTTGTTCAAAATGACTGCCAAAGTATGGAATTGCAATGTTTTTTTTTCTGTTATCTTGGTGGATCCTGATAAAAATTAAATAAAAAGAAATGTAAAAAAAAAAAAAAGAGAAGCAAGGAATAGTATTGCAGGCTTTTTAAAAAGCAATAACCTGGGTGGGGAGCTGAGCAGAGCTCCACGCTAATTTGGGGAGGAGGCAGTGGCTCAAAGCAAAGTGCTACTAGTGGGCAGTTGGATTGGCCCAAGAATGTAGGGTGGTAGATTGTGGTCAAGAGGTCTGTACTTACATTTCTAAAATCCAAAATTAGTTGTTGGCACTTTTAGCAAAATAGCAAAAAGCACACAGTATGTTGTGAGACCCAGACATTATGAGGTAGCTGCCTTGTATAGAATATTTGAAGTAACTGTGCATCAAGGGTAGGCCAGTATTAATTTTTGCAATGGTGAATACTGAAAGATTAAACTCTTTAGCTGTAGGATACCCTGCCCCTCAACAGACATATCCTGCCTATGTCCAGGCACTAAGATCTGGTTAATGTGCGACTGATAGGGCGACGTGGATTACATAAGTGAGAATCACAAAATCATTTGAATCTCTTAATTTGCTTTAGACTTTAAAAATGTGTCATCCACTGAGCTATTGGCATCCATACTTTTGCATGTGGATATGAAACCAACTAGGCTAGCCGTTTGATTCTGAAATAGTTGTGCAGGTTTGCCCTCAACCAGCTTGGCTGTTGTTTGATTGGCAGATGTGGGGAGGATCATATCTGAAAGTCCTCCTCTTTCAGAAGGCCCAACCTGCAGATGATGGTGTATACCTTTCCAATTGAGCATTCTTTAGATGAATGAATCCCCTTTCGAGAGATGGAAAAAGCCAAGGGACAAAAGAGAAATAATTCTTAATTTGAATAAATAACATTCTTTTCCATTCTCAAACGCAGAATCAGTTTGTAACGTATTTAAAGGCGCATTAAAACTCATTAAATTTCCATGTAAGATACTCATAGAAATCGATGCTCTTGTTTCAACAGAACCTAGTGTTCTTATGATATCCGGGGTTTGCCTCTGAATTGTTTCTTTTGGCTGTCTTAAATGTAATTCTGATGCCAAAGTTGTGGGGGAGAGGAGGGTGGGGATTTCCTGCAATAAAACATTTTCAGAGATTTGTGCTTTATTTTCCGACACAATACCTACTTTTGCAGTGCTTTTCTGAAGTTCACATAATTAGTCAAGATTAAATAACCTAGGGCCTGATTTATGAAAAGTTAGCGTCGCCTTTACGTCATTTCTTTACCAAAAGCGGCACAAACTTAGAAAATATAATTATATTTTGTACGTTTGCACCGCTTTTGTGTGAAAAAATGACATAAAGGAGGTGATAACTTTTCATAAATCAGGCCCTTAATGACGTAGATGGAGTGCCCAGCATTTCACACCATTTTAATTTGTCCTATGTATAAACATACCTTCTTAGTTATGTGACGTAAATATATGCAATACAACGATGTCAGCACTTGAAACCTGCATGTCAGTTGGTTTAGCTTTCATTTTTCAAAATATTTCAACACAGAATGTAAATCTATATTTTTGGGATGAAATAGGAAATTATGAAAAAGTTAATTAAATATGTCCTCTAAATTCAGAAGATAATTGAGTTAAATTGACACACTAAGACATAAATCGTGCACAATATGAACAATATAACTGTCAATATTCATGCACAGCTAAGACATTTAGGGCCAGATGTATGGAAGCATTTTGCATTCGCAAACGGTGCGAATGCCCGTTTGCGAATGCAAAATGCCATTTCAGAATGTATGAAGTACATTCTGAACGCAATTTTAAGGAATCGCTAAAATAGCGATTCTTTAAAACTGCGACCCTGTTTAGAGAGATGCAAATTGCGACTCTCAAAATTAGAAATCCTTATTGGCGATTTCTTAGCACATGTATGAAGCCATTCCTAAATGCGATTTTGGCATTTAGGAATCGCTAATTACCATCAAGTTGAACTTGGTGGTAACAATGTGCAAAATTTTAAAATGCATTTAAAATGCATTTTTAAATTGTACATATAAAGCCCTTTTGGCATGTGTGCACCTTACATGTTCCCAAAAATACTTTTGGGGTGCAGCAGAAGGGGCCATAGCCCCCTAGCACCCTGGGGTTTTGCATTTCCAAAATTGCGATTTCTGGTTCAGAAATCGCAATTTTGGAAATGCAAAAAATTTGCAGATATGGGCCAACAGGCCCATAGCTGCGAATGGGGCCGGTATCGCAATTTGCGACTTGGTAATAGCATTTACGATTTTTAAGAAATCGCTATTACCGATTCGCAAATGTGATACATGGCACTTTGCGAGTCGGAAATAAGGATTTCTTAAAAATCACTATTTCCGAATCGCAAAGGGCCGTGATGATACATCTGGCCCTTAGATATTTTCCTAGATGTGTATAGTTGATCATCTGATTTTCTTACTCTGTCAAAAGGACACAGGGTTTCAAGAATCCACCGCAGACACTTACCTCACATTACATTTTCATACCATGAATCTTATCTTCACAGGGAAACACAAAAAGAATTACAAACATTTCTGACATGGAGTCACACTTCTGAGTTTTTGCTGTAGAGGTGACATTGAACTGTAAGCCATGCTCTGACCGCCCTCATATGGACTATTGGAAAGAAATAATACTATATAACCATTAATGGTTGAATATATTCTAATGATTGGGATTTAGAAAGACATTTAATATATTTGATATCCCTCAAAAATGGCAGATACAGTAATGAATCTTGGTATAAATTCACAAACTTGATGTATTTCTGGGCAATGTTTGTAATTTCACATTTGGCAAGATGACATAAGATTGTTCAGATGATCTTTTTGATATTTACTGGATTGTTTGGATAATGTTTTAAAACATGTAGTAGAAAATAAAACAAAACTGCTCGGGTACATTTTTGAACCCAATCATATTTGGAGCTATGCACCTCACAAAGCATATGGAAATCAATCACACACACAAGGAATGTGTACAATGAAAGTCTCTTCCTCGGTCTCTCTCTCTCGCTCTCTCTCTCTGTCGCTCGTTATGGTATTGTGAAACACCAGGCTACAATTATGTTGGCTATTGATTAAAGGTTGTTTTTTATTAACGTTTCCAGTTCTAATCTGCCTCCTCGTGACCATTGCTCACATAAGGTGAAGTAAGCAGCCTACTGGCACTGAACGGGAAGTCCCTATCACCTCGTATAGTGCTTCGATACCTAAAAGTGCCTGGCTTCTGTTTATTGAAACCGTAAACTAAGCAAGGCAGCACATATATGAATTCACAAATGCGTGGCAAATGTTTTATTCTTTGTTGGAGCTAAATATTTTAGCAACCTCTTGTACATGTATGTTTCTTTTTATGGCAATCCAATTATGTGCACATCAGCTCATTTTCACAGGGTTTGGAGAAAGTCAGAGTTGCCAAGTAAAGGTGGGCAAGAAAGGGAATTATGGGAGAGAACCAAATCGTGAACCAAAACAGGGATCCCGATTGGCTCTAAGAGCCAAAACACGATCAGAGTTGGCAAAAAAAAATCGGCGTCTTGGTACTCACACTTTTCCTCCCATTCTCTCTCCATCTCAATAGCTACCTTGTCTCTCTCCCTCTTCTCATCTCTCACACACTCTCTCTCTTTGAGTTTTACCCCCTCCTCTCTCCTCCATCTCTTTCACCACCATTTTCTCCACTCCCTCCTCCATCGCTCCCTTTATCTTTCTATTTTCCCTCTCATTTTTTCCACTTTCTAACCCCATGTGGAAAATCAAATAGCCGAAAGCACTGGCCAGCCCCTTCTCTGCTCCAATCAGGGGGCTTGGAGAATGATGTGATAGTGCATGACAGGGATGCAGGAGAGAGGGGAGGTATTGCTCAAGAGGAGCTCGCCCACCTAACCTGCCTAGCTGAACATACCTGCGCCATTTGTATGTTTGCTCAGTGTCTATGTTCATAAGTCATTTCCAAGCCTGCAAAGGGAGTTTAATCATCAGAAGCTCGTATGGTCGTGAATTTTAATTTGTTTTGAGGGAATTTAGGTCTCGGTGTCTATATAATGTGAACATCGAAAGTATAGTAGCAGAATGCAAACCAAAAAACTGCAGCTGTCATCTGCTACCACCTGACATGGCGTGTCCGGCTCTCTCTGGAATGGCCAATGACAGGTCTCAGTTTATTGTCCTCTTTAGTATATTATTTATTCGCAAAAGTGATTGTTTCTTGTTTCACAGCATTGATTTCTTCTGCTTTGCATGGCACTATTCTGATATTTTTCGTACTCTATTTAAACATTATAGTAATGTGAGCTTCATGCCTGGTTTCCTGTAAAGAGAAAACTCATAAGACCTGCCTGAATTTCAGTTTGCAGACTCTCATGATTTCATATCCTGCACTTGGTAAACCAATGAGCAGATGTTTCCATCTTAGAACATGGTTCCTATAAACCATTTCATCTTTGATTAGAAAACTTAGGGCTGTGCTTTGAGGTTGGCAGATCGGATACTTGCTCAAAAGCGTGGCTCATGTCCCATCCTCATTTTACAAGTCCCAAATAATATAATACACTTCTAAAATGCGGACGAAACATCTGCCATTTTTGTGATAGGGTGCCTTGTCCACCAAATTGTAAATAAGGCCCTTAATCCTTTTATGCCATCACGTTTTTTTTTTCCTCACGCAGTCCCGTTTTTGCCGAACTGCAGTTGGCAGAAAGGAAAGCAAAAAAAAAAAAAACACGCACAGGTCTAGATGACCTCCTCATAGGGCATGACTCAACATGGGATTTCTGGTTACATTTGACATATAACTCATGGACATGACATGTCTTACTGGCCAAAGGCCATAAGCCTTACCAGACTTGTCCAGTCCTTAGGATAGAACTAATTAGCATATTTGATGACATTACAGGAAGTATCATTAACCTTTTGACATTAAAGGATTGACACCAGTAAGATGAAAAACAAAATATATAAAATAACACCAAAGCCTCTATAATGTACTCTTCATGGCTGAAACAGTTAACGGTGCATTACTATGATGTATCGAAGCTGGCATCTCCCATTAATTGAAGGGTTCCCCCTATGGTGGATTTAACTTCATGCAACTTCTCTAGCTCCCGACCCTGCTTGGCACACAAAGAGCCCTGAACTGAGCTGCATTTAAAGTTCAAATTCTAGCCCTTTTCAGCAGCATAGGTGTAGCTAACAGTAGTGCAGTGGGTGCAATAATAGTCACCCAGGGCTTTAAGTGGCCCACTGCTCCCACCTATACCACATAGCAGGTGGTAAATGTGAGTGTTAATCTCCCCAGAGCAGAGAATATCATATGGAATTCCAAAGGGAAACTGGGTCTACACATGTATGCCCAGACATTGGTCCCGTGCTCACTGTGCCACTGGATTCAAGCTAGCCTGGCTGATGAAGGGTGATACCCTGAAACCAGTCACATGACGCTTGTTTCCTGACCAGGGAGGACCTGGCCTGGCCGTTCAGGCTGGACTGTTCCCATGAGGGACAGGGTCAAGACTGATTTGCATATGGCTGGGCCCAAACTGGGGTGGCATGGTGAGCAAAAGAACAATAGATTAAGCCCAGATCTGTGACTGGAAGTGAGTGTTTGCATTGTTCAGAACTCTGTCTATCATCCTTTTGTGTTGCTAAAGTTGCCCTAAGTGGGACTCGTATGCCCAGACGTGGGTCCCATGCTCACTGTGCCACTGGATTCAAGCTAGTCTGGCTGATGAAGGATGATACTCTGAAACTGGTCCCAGGATGCTTGTTTCTGGTCCAGGATGGACCTGGCTGGACTGTTTCCATGAGGAACAGGGTCAAGACTTATTTGCATATGGTTGGGTCCAAACTGGGGTGGCATGGTAGAAAGGAAGAACCTGGCCTGGCAGTTCAGGCTGGACTGTTCCCAAAAGGAACAGGGTCAAGACTGATTTGCATACGGTTTGGTCCAAACTGGGGTAGCATGGTAAGCAGGAAGCACCTGACCTGGCAGTTCAGGCTGGACTGTTCCCATGAGGAACATGGTCATGAATGATTTGCATATGGCTGGGCCGAAACTGGGGTGGCATGGTGAGCAAAAGAACGATGGATTAAACACAGATCTGTGACTGTAGGTGAGTGTTTGTATCCCAGGATGCTTGTTACCGGTCCAGGCTGTACCTGACTGGACTGTTCTCATGAGGAACAGGGTCAAGACTGATTTGCATACAGTTGGGTCCAAACTGGGGTGGCATGGTAAGCAGGAAGGGCCTGGCAGTTCAGGCTGGACTGTTCCCATGAGGAACAGGGTCAAGACTGATTTGCATATGGTTGGGCCCAAACTGGGGTGGCATGGTGAGCAAAATAACAATGGTTTAAACCCAGATCTGTGACTTGGGGTGAGTGTTTGCATTGTTCAGCACTCCGTCCATCATCCTTTTGTTTTGCTAAAGTTGCCCTAAGTGGGAAAGGTATGCCTACAAGTGGGTCCTGTGCTCACTGTGCCACTGGATTTAAGCTAGTCTGGCTGATGAAGGGTGATATTCTGAAACTGGTCCCAGGATGCTTGTTTCCGGTCCAGGGTGGACTCAGTTGGACTGTTCCCATGAGGAACAGGGTCAAGACTGATTTGCATATGGTTGAGTCCAAACCGGGGTGGCATTGTAAGCAAAATAAAATTGATTAAACCCAGATCTGTGACTGGGGGTGAGTGTTTGCATTGTTCAGCACTCCGTCCATTATCCTTTTGTGTTGCTAAAGTCTACACAGTTATTCCCCATTCCGGGGTGATTAACTTATAATTCCACTGTACTGGCAGGGTGTTATCACACATTAACGTAATTTCATTTGCTGAGTTTTCCTACTGCCAGTACCATGCAGTTCCTAATGATGCACTATTTAAATATTGTTCCATCACTTCTTTTTGTTATGGCTTAACTACAAAAAACATAATTCTAGGTTTGATTATAGACCATCTTCTCTGCTCATCTGAGTGTTTTGCAAATTATGAAAGACATAAATCAGATGAACATCCAGATACACTAAGACAGGTAGGCCTGCAGTGTTATCAAACTTTCAAACAGCCGAAGCACAATTGCTAACCACACCCTATCTCTAAAATGCCAGTCAGGGACTTACTAAAACAATAAAAAGAAATAGCAGTCAATGCAATATCTTTTCTAATTGGAAGAAATCAAAAGATGGAATGAGGGAAGCAAAAAAGGAAACAAAAATACATATAAAGAACACCCCTTTCAGATAATTTGCCCATGCTTCTGGGTGCAAACCTGTTTTTTATAGGTACATTCTCACTGTGCATTAACCTTGGTGCTCATACTTTTAAAAGATTCACAAGATTTTTAAAGCAAAAGACTAAAATAACACTTTTCCTGTCAATGCTAAACCCGAAGGCTTTCAATATTAACCATCAAGAATGTGTAGAAATGAAACGCTTATATTACTCCTGGCAATGTTCTCTGCAGGAAAAGCGTCAAGGTTCTTGATTGGAATTGTGTTGCTGGTTCAGTGGTTCCTTGTGCATGCAGCTCCCAGGTCCTCTGCTCCCTCCTGAGCCCAGAAAGTTAATTTTGTGGTGGGTGCATGAGTCCAAAAGAAGGTGCAGTGCTTGTCCAGCAGTAGTGATGGGCAACAAAGAGCGTTTGGGGAGACAATGAACACTGACAAGCTCTCCTCTGAGGCTACATGCTGCAGCCCTGCACATCTAGCTCTGAAAGCAATAAGAATGCAGGCAAAAAGAGTTGAAGTCCTGACTACCTTGGGGTATGGAGGGTGCCTGTGTGTTTGTGTGTGTGCGTGTGTGTGTGTGTGTGCTTGTGTGTGTGTAAGGGACAGCATTGAATTTTCTGTGTTTGTGTGCGCTCCTGTTTGTGGCATTTATGTATGAACTAGTGTATGTTAGAAGAACTCCCTGAAATCGTATGACCATTGTTAGAAATCGGGTTTCTAGTGGGCAGAGGTTTGCACTCTGTCCAAGTAGGGACGGTAATCCTTGTCAGGGCAAGTAAGACAGTAAGAAAGAAAGTAAGAAAGTTTACTTGTGCTCACCCTCTGGTAGCTTGGCACAGAACATCCAGGCTAAACTAAAGAGGCAATGTGTAAAGTATTTATGCACCCCCACATAGTAACACAGGGATCACACCACCAAAAGACTCCATATTATGTGAGTCAAACAAGACCAAAACAACAAAAATCCAACATACACAAGTCAAGTTATGCATGTTTAAAGGTTAAATCAAAATGCAGTGGTTAGAAACAATAGTTCCAATCAGAGCTATCTGGTCACGCTGGACAGGGGGAAATTCAAAAGTGTGGCAGTGGATTGCAGGCTACAGGAGTCATGCAGATCCATTGACAGCACCTTTGTTGCATCAATGCTTGGTAACAATGCATTGATCCAGAGGTGGGGGATGCTTCACGCTGGCAGGCGATGCATCATTTCGTGATCGGGCAACATCGTTGATGTGTCTATGTCCAAAAGCAATGAGTACTGGTTCTGATGCATCGGTGCTGCGTCGGCCAAGCTGGGGCTGCGTTCTAAGTTGGGGTCATTGTGTCAAGCAGTCAGCAAGCGGTATGGATGGACTTCAATGCAGGCAGCAGCAAAACAGCATTGATTCCAAGTGACACGCTGTATCGTTACATGAGTTCTTGTGTTGGAACACCACACTAACCTCCAAGGGCTCAGAACTGGATTTGGCACCACTTGTCAGAGGAGTAGGACTCACCACAGAGGAGCAAGGTGCTGGCAGCAAAATGCAGGTGAAGTTTGTGATATCCTTGAGACTTCAGAAACAGGAGGCAAGCTCAGTCAGGCCCTTGGAGAATCTTTAGATTGTAGGATGTAAAGAGTTAGATCCAGTCCCCTCGCTCCCAGGCAATAAGTAGTAGGCAGCAGGCCAACACAGCAGAGCAAACAGCAAAGTAGCAGTCCCCCCTGACAGCACAGCAGTCCTTCTTCCTGGTAGAATGTCCTCAGTCCAGAAGTGTTCCAAGTGTATGGTGTCAGTGGCCCAGTAGTTATATCTAAAAAGGCCATTGATGTAGGGGTAACTTCAACAGAATTCTCTGAAGTGCGCAAGGATCTCTTTCAACCCAGCCCTGGCTCCAAACTACCAAAAGGGGGTAATCAGCCCTTTGTGCGAGGGCAGGACACAACTTAATCAGATGTACGAGTGAACTACCTCTCCTTCTCTCTGCCCAAGATGACTTTCAGTATGCAGATGAATGCAGATGTATCTCCTGTTCACACCCAGCCCATCCTGTTTGTGGCTGTCTGGAGAGAATGCACACATATAGCTGCACCAAAACCCAGGCATGCATTTAGAGACAGGCTAAGGCACAGAAAGGTTAAAGTAAGAAAATTACATCTTTCTAAAAGTGGCATTTTCAGACCTGCAATTAAAAAAACAACTCTACCACAAAATGTGTTTTTAAATTGTCCAGAGACAGCAAACTCAATTTTTCTATCTTTTCCCAATTGGAAATTACACTTAAAAGATGTTTCAAGGTAACCCTAATGTTAGCCTATGGGAGAGATAGTCCTGGCATTAGTGAAAAATGAATGTAAGAGTGTTTCACTATCTGGACATGTAAAACCCAAAAGTACATGTCCAGCTTTTTTAATACACTGCACCCTGCCCTTGGGGCTAACCAGGCCTTTCCTAGGGGTGACTTACATGTAATAAAAAGGAAGGTTTTGGGCCGGCCAAGTGGGTACACTTTCCAGGTTGAGATGGCAGTTTAAAACTGCACACACAGGCTCTGCAGTGACAGGCCTGAGACATGTTTGAAAGGTTACTGTAGTGGGTGGCACAATCAGTGCTGCAGGCCCAGTAGTAGCATTTGATTTAAAGCCATTTGCACACCTAGTGCACTTTACTGGGGACTTATCAGTAAATCAAATATGCCAATTATCGAGAAGCCAATGTTACCATGTGTTTTAGACACAGACCAAATGCGCATTTTAAAGAAAAATTAATTACCCATTTTGTATTTGAGACAGTAAACACATGGCAAACCACAACAAGGGACATTCCCATTGGTATCTGGTACATCAAAAGCCACTATTGTAACCCATTGAGTTTACATAATATTTAACCAACGCATCAAAGGTTTAACAATACCCAGCAAATGTCAAGGAACGTCAAGTGATAAAGGGAAAAGGGGGAGTAACAATGAGGGGAAAAGAGGAAGGGGATAGACTAGAGGGAATAGGTAGAAAGCACTCATCCGGTCATATAGTCTGAGTGTGTCAGCTAGAGGTTCATGACATAGTCAACCAGCTACATTCATGGGGGTCGGCCAAGTGCACGGTCAAGTAGAGCACCACGGGAGACCAGATATTCGGGGATGCGACCCAGAAGGCGTTAAGTCCAAGTAAATTTGTAATTGCTCTTGACAATATGCAGCGTATTGTAACCAGTCAGACTTGCGGGGTACAACGGACACCCTCATCGCATTATGACCCTGCACTTCACTAACAATAGCAGCATGCCAACTAGTTTCCTGACATCAGCCTGAACGTCCTTCACATACCGCAGCAGAGCAGTGAGAGGAGTGCGGGTAACTGCAACACCCACCTTATGCTCCACCACATCAAACACCTCTCGCCAAAAAGTTTGCACAGCGGAACAGTACCAGGCGGCATGAATAAAGTCAGCAACCGAAGAGGGGCACTGTTGGCAGTACACATATGCCTGCAGACCAGTGCCATGAAGGTGCCAGGCGTGTAGTATGTGCGGTGTAGCAACTGGAAGTGAATCAGAGGCAGTAGTTAGGGGAGAGTGCCCGGCTGTGTGCACCGCAATACTGCCAGGACTCGTCAGTAATGGGTGTACTCAGGTCACTTTCCCATGCCACATGTGCACGGGGCATCAGTGTCAGTGCCGTAGTTTGCTTCGTTAGATGCAATTTGGTAATCAGCGGATGTGGGGACGGAGTTACAAGCAGTCGTTTCAGAGCCTGCAGTGGAGGAGGGGCAGCAAAAAGTCACCACTGAAAGATCGAACCACTGCACGCATTTGAAAGTAGGTCAATATATATAACAGTGTGTTAGATGGTTCCTGTAACCCTTGTTCAGGTTCAATAAACTGCCCATCAGGATAGAGGAGGCCCATGTTGGTCAGTTGCATATCACATAAGCGCACATGTGTATCCATGTCGTTAGACAGTGGGAACTCCGGGTGATACAATACAGGCGTGGAAGTGAATAGGAGACTAGTATGTGCTCTTCGGCAGAGTTCATGCCATGCCCACACTGTGCTAGCCACAGTGTATAACCAGGCCCAGGGCCGCCATGGAGGCAAATACAGTGCACTACTCAGCTGATATGGCAACTCTTGATCATGCTGAGGAGCAGTATGGGATTGAGGCTGAATGGGTTGGACCCAGAAATGCACGAATTGCTCTTGAGCACAGTTGTAATAAAGGTCTGAACACCCTGCTCGAAAAGGGGTCAAGTAATTCCCACGAGAACATGGGCTATTTCCCAGCCCAAACAAGTGAGATAAGGAGTGAACGCAAACTTCCCTGGAAGACACAGGAAAGAGGCATCAGAATATTGACAAATAAGTAGAGAAACTTAGAGTGGACCAACATCTTAGCAATTGCGATCCGCCCCATAACCTAGAGCGGCAAGGATCACCAGCGTTCGATTATATCCTCCAGCCATGAGACTGCACTTCCATAATTTGTGGACCATAGTTCGCCTAAGTCTCTACTTAGTCAAATTCTTAGGTAGCGTACAGGCTCTGTTGCCAACACAGAGCAAACTCAGAATCGTGCGGTAAGGCAGCTCTTTTCTAGGGAAATATTATAGACTTTGCTCAGTGTGATTCTGATGCCAGACAGGTCACCAAAGCTAAGGAACTCCAAGTGTTCATATGGGTCATGAACATAAAGCCTGACATCATCAGTATAAATAGACACTAGAACTGCCCTCGACGTGCAGGAGAGACCCCTATGTACATGGTGTTGTTGCAGGCAAGCGGCTCCATTGCTACCCCAAACAACAATGGTGAAAGGGGGCAGTCTTGATGGTTGCCCCGGGACACTGCAAAGGTCTTGTGATGGAACGATTAACACGCAACCTGGCCGAGGGCTCGGTATAAAGGAGTTGAATCAGGCAGAGGAATTTGAGACTGAGGCCCAGACGAGCCAATAGTGCAAACAAATAGAGCCATTTCAAAGAATCAAGTGCTTTGGTTGCGTCTAAATACACTGCTGCCACCCTACACTCCTGGTCGACCGCCTGCGCCTCTGCAAAGTACGTTCGCAGGTTAGGTGCCTCTGACTTACCCGGCACAAACCCAGATTGGTCCAGATGAACAATAAGCGGCAGGAGAGGAAGTAGCCGGGAAACAATCTATTTTACCAATATTTTACCATCCATGTTAATCAATGATAACGGATGATCAGAGTCACAATTAGTCGGGTCTTTACTAGGTTTTAAAATCATCACAATCAGCGCCTCACGCAAGGAAGGTGGGAGCTGAGCGTTGTCAATGGATTTGGTGTACATCTCAAAGAGATGAGGCACCAGCAGTTCAGCAAACTCCTTATAAAATGCTGCCGTTAGGCCATCCAAGGCAAGCGCCTTATCACCAGGAAGCCCACAAATGACCTGGACAATGCCCTCAACACTGAAAGGGGAGTCTAAGAAGTGTCCATGGCCATCTTCCAGCCATCAGAGCTTGAGCCCATCAAAGTTAGCAGTATGTGTGTCAGGAATATAGTGAGGTATAGAATGTCATCATGGTCTGTTGGACCACCACAGGTCTCACCTGCAAGTGCACCTGGCAATCTTCTAGCTCACAAATATAGTCGCAGACTCAACGTATACACAGAATATTCGCAAGCGTTTAACCAGTCCTGTCATCCTCCGCATATCACTGAGCCTGTGCTGTGTGCCCTGAGTAGCATACCTCACGTTGAGCTGCTCCATATACAGAGTAAGCTTGACCCTACACTCCACGAGCAGTGCCTCTCACTATCCCACAGCTGCTCCTCCAGCTCCCCAAGTTTGTGGCACAGCGTCCATAGAATTCCATGTTGTTTTGCAATGCTGACTCCCCTTATCACCACCTTGAACACCTCCCAGAATACCCCATGGGTTCGCACACAGCCTTTATTACAGTCAAAATAATCTACAATGGCTTCCCAAACCTCGTCCCTAAAAATTGGGTCTCGAAGAGCACCTCTCGGAAGTTTCCAGGTGAACACCTGTTTGGCCTCCCCCACCCCCAGAATGCCCAGCTCTAGGAGCTCAGGCGAGGGGTCAGAGAGTGTGCGCGGGCAAAGTGCCACTCGGATGGTCCACGAGTCAACATCCCTCTTGGCGACCCATATGTCGGTGCGAGACCAACTGCTGAGTGTGGTATTCAGGCATGTACCCTTCCTGTCATGAGTATGTCTAGGGTGCCATAAATCCAAGTCATGCTCTGACATGAGTGAGCGGAGCACTGCCGCCGCAACAGGGGGCAGCAGCCTCGTACTGTTGCTATGGTCGACAATGGGATCTAAAACAATATTGAAGTCACCTCCTGCACAAAAGGACCCCTGGGCCCATTAACTCAGTTAGGTGCCATATCTCTGCAAAGAACTCTTGACTCTGAATTTGGGCTGTATATAGACAATAAGCAGAAGGGGCAATGACAGGAGGATTTGTCGGCTGTTGGGGTCACAGTGGACCCTCCTAGAGAGCCAGGGAGGTCCCTTGCAAATGACTATCACCCCTATCGGCATAGCAGGAGTAATGGGCAATATGCCACTCCCTGACCCAGCCTGCGTGCAGCCTCGACCTGGTGTCCGCAGTAAGATGTAATTTTTGCTGCATGCATATATCCACCTTGTGGTGCAGAAAATATGCAGATACCTGATGCATTTTACAGGCATCATTTAGGCCTCATACCTTCCACATTATACATTTCAGTGTGTGACAGTGTAAGTAGTATGGTTAAAAAAAGTGTCTCAGAGTTGCAATGTCGTGCATAAAAGAAGTGTATGAGTGCATCAGGGAAAAGAGGAAATGAACCACAGCAACATCCACTATAAAAAAAAAACAGTAAACTTGTGCTCAACATTCCCCCCACCACCCACGCAACACCCAAAACAGGTCAGACAGTACACACCAACCCCAAAAATGCCCCAATGTCTCTCCCAACGTTGAGGAGTGCACAATCAAGTGTGGACTCATCCCAGGGGGAGAATGGGAGGCCCAATAACCTCTACCAGTGGAGGGGGTCGAGTTGCCAGTGAGTCAGGAGGCAATGGGCAACGGGTTCAGCCTGCAACCTTATTATGCAGTAAAAAATCACGTACGGTGGAGGGCTGAGAAGCTTGGCATTAGGCGGGGCATCGTGCATCTTCACTAATTGTCACTCACTTGGATGGCGGCACATCCACCATCCAACCGAGGGCTTCCGCCATCCATTTTGGGGAGCATTTTCAAGAATTTGGAAGCTGCTTTCGGATCCGTAAAAAAGTGTAACTTCCCCCGTGATTTGATTCTCAGTTTCACCAGATCTATCAAGGATCATGGCGCATGGATCTGCAGCAAAGATCTTTAAACCAACATGAAATCCCTGCGGGGGGCCTGGTACGCAGGAGTTTAGTCCGGGAAGATAGTGAGTGAGTTGTTTTGGTAAGTGAGGGCTGCCGCTCGCGGGTTAAACGTAGAACAGTTTTGCGGTCCCTCTAATTCAATAATTTGGCTATGATAGGCTGGGCCAGGGCACCAGTGGGGTCTCAGACCTAGCGAGAGATGGGTACACTACACCACGAACAGGGCAGAGAGGGCCTTGCCGAACAGTGGCCTGAGCATGTCCTCCTCGTTATCCTCCATGCGACCCATGGAAGTGAACTCAGGGCTTCTCATAATATGTATGTTGTTTCTCCATGAGAGTGCCTCCAAGTCCTCATTTTTGTTGTAGAAGACCTCAAGAACTTTTTCCATCTAGAGCAGGTGCTCACCAGAAGTGTGCTGTTCATCATCCAGATCCAAGGTACAGCGCTCCAGATGCCCAACCTAGTGTCATGCCCATCCACCTTTTCCTTAAGGTGGTCCATCCAATCAGTGAGCAGATCGATTTTAGAGTCAATGCTTGTGAGGCTTTGCTTGAGGTCCATGAACATGACCTTGATGGAAGGTGACTGCACCGAGTCCTCCTGCAATGGGTCCGAAATGCTAATGTTGCCAGGCTGCCTTGGCGTTCCAGATTTCCTGCGGGTGTCAAAAGACAACTAAGCATGTTTATGATCTGCCTTGCCTATGGGTGTTAAATGTCCAGACCAGCCCTGGTTCAGCCCACTATGTCAGACTCCTGATTTATAGAAGCATGGGGTGGGGAGGGCCTGCGCCCCTCCAGGCAGTCGCTCAGCCAGTGGACCTTGGCGGGCCAGTCACCCGCCCCCGCTTCTCCTCGGCGATCCGGTACGCACCCCCTGCACACAGCCAGCGAAATGGGGGAAGGTCCGGTGCAGTCCAGACACTTTACTATCTAGGCCCGCCTCACTCCAGAATAATCCCCTGAGGGCACGAGTAGGCCCAGAGTGAACCTGCACTCCCCAGAGTTGCAGGCAGTGTAACACTCCAAATGTTCACTTGGATGTGAGGTCGGAGCCAGCAAGAGACTCTAATCTGCAGGTAATCAGGCCATAATGGAGTTGTACAGCTGCCTCTGAGTGGTATAATCACAGTTTTCTACTGCTGTGGCCCAGGAGAGGGCCAGGCCAGGCACGGAGCGCAACAGAAAGGGGGGGATGCTCAGCGGCGCATTGTAGCCACACGGAGAGCTGCCCCTCCCGCAGGGCTCAGCGAGTCCAGACCTGCTCACAATCTTCCATGCAATGCCTCGCGGGCAGTTTCCAATGGCACCGGCCCCCGCTCCAGCAGTCTGAAAAGTGCACTATGCCGACTCAGTTCTCCATTGCGGCCTCACCTCATATGGCGCACAGTGGCACAGCGACCACAACTGTAAGCATCCTTGCAGCGCAGGCTCAGGGGTCTCCCTCCTCTGTCGCATCACCACCAGCCTCACCGCAAGCCATCCCAGCTCTCCTCTGCCTCCAGAACCCCCAAAAGCGGTATCCAAGGGCTCCCCACCACTCCTCCAGTGGCACACACAGTGTTAGGACTCAGCGCCCCACCGCAGGCTTGGGTGCCATGCGAGCTGTTTTTCACGTCTTCGAGCGGCCTGTGGCTTCCCAGGGAATTAACGCTCTCCTCCGCGAGCAACCCGGGTCAAAATGCTGCATCGCAGACAGGGGCCTGTCACACAACAGTTGCTGTCCCGGGTGGCTGCCGATGGCCTCAACTGGAAGGGATAATTTGAGGATAAGGCCTCTGGCCAGCAGAGCCTCACACAGCGGTGCCCATTTTGCTGTCAGGCCAAGCGATGCCCTGACCACATACACTTTAGCATTGGTCAGATTTGAAAAAGTGCACAGAGTCCTAAAGCCGGCAAAAACGAAGTTCAGCAAAGACAAAACAGGAGGTGCGAAAGCAAAATGTCAGGGGAAACCATGCCAAAAGATGCCAGGTCTAATAACCATCTATGATATCTGATGATCAGCGCTATTGACTGATCGTCACCCTTGCCATAAAGCAACAATACCTCGCATTGGTGGCCAACGTTCACGTTTTTGGTGCTCCCATGCGTAAAATGAGAATTCCTAGCATGGCCATGATTGGTATCCTGCAGCTGCCTCTGTCATCTGTTGGAGTTATTAGACATAATATTGGTGTTCCCGACCTCCAGTGGGTGTACAGTGGGTGTTCTTGCAATCCTGTACTTACCCATGACATTAAGTGGCCACAAAGGGCATAAGGTGCATACTGTGGGTATATTGTGAATAATTATGTCATCTGGTGATCTTCAATAGGATTTTCTGACATGTAGGTGCACCCCCTATCACCTGGTGCCCTTTCCTGCTACTTTTGGCCACCTCTGGTGTAAACTGTTCATCTGTGGTATAAAAAGGGTGTGCACGTAATCAGTGCATACCTCTCTCATCTAGTTGCCGTCCAATATCATGAGGTGGGCATCGCTGAATTACAGTGTGCCTTTCCAGCATGTGATGAATATGCATGGGCATTTGAGAGTTCCACGTAGGTCAGTGCTGCATATCCTAAACATGAAAAGCTTGTATTTGGGCATAAATGTTTATTTTCCGAAATTAAAAGTTTGATCAGAAAGGAAAAACGATTATTTGGAGGAAACAAATGCAAATTTACAGTGATCAATTTTTGAAGAAAGAGGAGTTTATATATCAAAATGCGAAAAAAAATTAATTGTACGCAAAATTAATGCATTTTACTAAGCTATCGAAACAAGCTCATTTAATAAATACAGGTAAAACGGATTTTTTAAAACTGACACTCATGGCTAGGGGCCTGGAATATTCCTATGGGGAAACATCCTGAACAACTAGGTCTAAACCACTACTTGCCTGAACCACTACTGCTAAACAACTAAAAAGTCTCTACAACTAAGTACTGAACAACTACTGTCTAAACAACAATTGTGCCTGAATAACAATTGCCTGAGCAACTAATTTTAAGGTAAGGTTTTCTTTTTGGTTTTTTTAATGGTTTATTAGTTGTTTAGAATATATATATATATTAGTAGTTCAGGCAATTGTTATTCAGGCACAATTGTTGTTTATACAGTAGTTGTTCAGTACTTAGTTGTAGAGACGTTTTAGTTGTTTAGCAGTAGTGGTTTAGGCTATAGTTGTTTAGGACCTAGTAGTTCTGTCACATATTCGGGCCTATGTCTTATCCCTTCCACCTCTGGAGCTACTGATATTAAAGGCTTGGAAAAACACAGCCCATTTGGAGTTGGAGGCTGATGGTCCTCTACAAAATCAGAAATTACAACGAAATTGCGAATGCCGTGCTACATTAGCTAGTAATCTCTCACTATGACACAGAGTAAAGGCAGGGGTGAAATTTACTAGCTCCACAAGTTTACAGCATTCTTAGTAATTCCGATGGGCCCAAATTAAGGCCCGACTCACAATGAGAGCCTGAGTAGAGGAACACTTATTCCTGACTTTATTTGCTTGGTACGGTCTTAGCGTATAATAATGGTTCAACATAAGAGATGTATGGTGTCTGCATCTATATGGTCTCTGTGAACTAACCGGATGCTCCGCTGGCTGGGCCTGTAACACCAGTCTAACCTGAAGGACAGTTCAGCTGCGTACTGCCTGAACGTGTGCAAATGTGGGCAGTTTGTTTTTACCCCTATTTAGAGCACATTTTCATTCATTAGTGAGAAGGAGCTGTCAAGAATATAAAAGGGAGCATGGTGTAGAATTTATCCCAGTAGAGGTTTTATAAAAAAGATAGCAGTTTCTGTAAAATTGCATAACTGAGTGAATGACTGACAGCGGTGAAAAGTTAACAACTTGTAAAACCTGTGACAAAAAATTTAATTGATGTAGCCAAACAGGTTTCCTTTGCCTTTTCACTTTGTTGTGGCTGTTGTTATTGCAAGGCGCATTATCAAATGCTTGAGAGAGCACCACGATATGTTGCTTAAATGTTGGGTAACAATGTAAGCACGGAGCAGGGAGTTTAGAAAAGTTCACAGGTTCTTCTGATCCGTTCAGGTTTATGTTTATTTATTATCTAATTACTAGAGATGGGGTGGACACCTCCTAATATAAGAGAAAGTCTCGCAGTTATCCCTCTGCTGATTCATTTTCTCATCCCTCCATTTCCATGTTTGATTCATTCATAAAGAGATCCTCGTTTGATACAGGCAATGGCTTCTCCAGAATGTACAAAACGCCTCCCATCCACCAGTCCTGATGGAGGGTTAGAACTCCAAAACTGTGCTTTCCAACCTGATTCCAGAGAACCTCCTCGAGCAATCACTGACCTACTTAAACAAGAAGAAGCTTCAGCACAGGCACGTGATACATTAATATTAAGGGTGACATGTTAAATAGGCATCTAGGAAGAGAGTTTAATATCCATGTAACTGAAAACATAATCTTACTGTTATCATACACAAATGTGCAGACCTGCTTATCTGAGATTTTCCCAAATGTCATTGATATTTAAGGGCCTGATTTAGACTTCGGTGGATTGGTTTGTGACGGAGTTCCTCTCCGCTGAAATCTAAATCTCATTGGAAATAATGGGATTTGTATTTCGGTGGAGGGGATATCCGGAGAAACCTGTCCACTGAAACCTAAATCAGGCCCTTAGTTGACATAGATTTCTCATAATAATACAAATAGATACCTATTTTGACATGAGTCTTGTAGCTTGGTAGTAAATTTCAGGAGGTCTGGCCTCAGGGATCAAACATGGATGAAGTGAAAGCAGAGCAATTCATGTTCTTGCTCCATAACTATGACACCCCCCCCCTTGTTTATCCTGCAAACGAAAAACGAAAAAAGTCAATTTTGTGGGCAGTGGAAGGCATTGCTATTTCCAAATAGGTAGATTGTACATACATATGCTGCTGCTCAGGCAGTGCTAAGAGGTCTTAATATGTGTATATTATTAAACTAAGGAACTTTATCACTCATTGACATTTTACACCTTTTTGTATTAGTATTATAGTCTTAGCAGATAGTTCATCCAATACCTTAGCAGTTATTTTTTCTGTGAGAAATTTGCATGTAGTATTCTATTTGGGACAGAAGCCTACATCCATCTGGAAATTCGGGACAGTGTTGTCAGATTCCCTTGTCTTTCTCATCTTTCCTCACTGCCTATGAGAGTTGTGAATTTCAGTGTTTTTTCAATGTCTTGTGATTTCTTGCCTGGTTGTGATCATGACACTAAAATCAACTTCTCTCTAGTTATATTGCACTCCTATAATCTCTAGAAATCTTACGGGTGAATTGCAATAATCGATTTAGGCAGTTAATTCGTATATTGATCTTTTCCCAATGCAAGAGAATATGCAACCAGCTAGAAGTCACAAACATCAATATTCTTGAACGCAATAAGAGCATGCAGCAGTTGTCTCAACATTCGCTCTGTGGTTAGATAAAGGAGATTCATAGTGAAAAAAATATTATAATTTATTGTTAGGGCCTAAGTCCAATTTATCTTGTTTTTTTGTTATAATCGTTCCTAAACAATATTCCCATTTTTCTTTTGCTCTTTTTCCATACTCTTGATGTTTTATTCACTCTGTTGCTTTATAATGTTCAGAGAATGTTTATTCATGACTGACTTTTCTAAAATGAATTTCTCTACTTAATGTGAATGGCTAATAAGAATTTGATGCGTGTAACAAACAAGGAAAGCAGATGGGTATAGTGAAAAGGTGTGATGTCTTCCTTGCTAGTTTCTGGATGGTCTGTAAATGCTTACATTCCCAAGTACATCTCCTCCCTTTGGCGCTCTTCTGTCAACTCACATTTCTTATCCTTTTCCTGGTCTTTACACTGAAAAGATTAACATCTGCAGATCCTTAATGTATGAGTCAGGATCTGTAATTTGTGGTTCTTGTAAAAAGATCGCACTGCGAAGTTTAGTATAGATGGACAAAATGTTTTACCAATGAGTCGATTCTATTCCCTAGCCTTTACTCCAGTAGGTAATGTTCTTTTAAAATGAACTTTAAACATATCTCTATTTAAAAAGCTGGAAATAAAATGTAATTCCCAAAGTGCTGATTATATTTTGTGGTTTATTGACCTTAAAATATTGTGGCATCATGCACAGTGAAATAATGCAGAAAGCAATGTATCCAGCCTCTGTAGTTACAACGGAAATATTACACATCTCATCCTGATGTATGACAATAGTTTGTTTGCGTGAATAATACTGTATTTAATATTTCAAAGATGGAGTCACCACAGTAGTAATTGTTGGCTCTTTTTCACTCCTTAGTGCAACTACCGGACATGGCGAGACGCAGTGCACATAATTTCCCTTCCAGAGAAAATGTTTGTGTTATAAAAGACCTTCATCCTAAAGGGACCGGTGATGCAACCTATGATGTGCCTCCCAACGAGGATGTCCTTGCTATATATGACGAACCCCCAAAAGGAACTAACGATGAGGTAAAAGATGATGATATTCCTAAATCCACAGGAAGCTCCAAGATATATGAAGACGTTTCCACCAGTGACAAAGATTGGACTTCGTATGGTGATGCTTCTAAATTCACAGCAAGTTCTGAGATTTATGATGACGTTACCTCCAATGACAAAGATTGGACCTCATATGATGATGCTTTTAAATTCACAGGAAGTTCAGCGATCTATGATGATGTTTCCACAAAAGACAAAGGTTATATAATGCACGATGATGTTTCTAAAAGACAAGCATGCTCTGGAACGTATGAACATCCTCACATGAGAAAAAACACTGTTAACCAGAAAATGCCTCCCAGAGCATCGATGCGCCCCCTGCCAGATGTGCCAACCCAGATGACCACTCCTAGTGCAAATGCCCCACCTCCCACTGTGAGGATCAGTGATGCAAATGAAGAAACTGCCACATACCTGGAGGTGCTTCCAGCCTTGACACCGCCGGAGACAGATCATGTGTATGAGGAAGTGGGGACTCTGAGCAGGACAGACCATCAGCAGCAGATGGCAGTGAGTGAACTGATCATGACTGAGTCTAGCTACGTTCAAGACATCCAACTCCTGGCAATGGATATTCGATCACAGCTGCAAAAGGTACGGGGAAAATCTGCCAGACAAGACATAAACCCATTGCGTGATAAAATTACAAATATAGCAGCCTCACTTCTCACCAGGAAAAAGTAGTTCTGTGCAAGCATAGAAATCCAGATGGGGCTACTGGCACTGCCATTTTATAATTATAATTGTCAGAGAAAATGCCCTCTTTTAGGTGGCATCACTTTACCATTGCTAAGGGTTGACTGGCAAGTCTTAGTTTCTATTTCAATGTATATTCTAAGTTAAAATGAGCAACATCAAGCCAGTAGGTATGGGTTGCTTCAGGAGCACAGGATCTTTGATATAAACACTTTATGTTGTTATGTGATATGTTTTTTTTTTTTTTAATATATTTTTATTTACACTTCGCTGTCTTACATTTGCAGTTCCATTTGTGGTAACATCTTGTTCTTATCATACATATCGATCAAATAATCCGCATTTATGTTATACGTTAAATGTACTTTGTTACACATCTTCTTAGTACTGTTATCTGTCCTTTTGTATTCATTAATCACTAGATCTAATATACTAACGTCCTTGCTTTAAGGGGTTATGCTCCTTGCGGTTCTGTGTTACCATTTTGAATTGTGTGACCACATAACAGTCTTAAATCAACTCTAAACTATAAATTAAAAAAATCAACGTAATGGCTTTGTGTGGGTGGGTCTTGCGGCTGATAAAGGAAGTCATTCCTAGGGCACGTCAATGTACGGGGGACGGCCAGCCACCCACTCCACCCCCCCACCAACAATGATGTGGCACTTTGTGTCTCAACCGTCTCTGCTCAATATCGGTTGGTGCGGTCTGTTGATGTATTCGTCAATATCTCGGCTTCAGCTTTGGGAACCCTCCCCAAGGGCCAACCCCGTTGGGTGTGTTAATCGTCTCCTACTTCTATCTCGGGGCCTATCGGTCCCTTCATTAGGTCATCCCAGCTCGTCACTAAGTCCTCCCACTCTGGAGCAATGGGGGCCTGACGGATGCCCCTGGCTTCCTCAGCCTTCAGGACCTGCAGTTCAGCCCTAGTCCATCTCACAACATCGCCTTTCCATTCAGTCAGTGAGGGGTGGCTAGAGGCCTTCCAGCCCCTTGTGATCAGTCTTTTGTAAAGGGCCAGGGCCAGGGTCAGGTCCAGGAAACGATCCCTAACCTTCCCCCGCAGCGCACCTGTCTTGAGGCCCAGCAAGCACAAAGCAGGGGTGGACAGCAGTTCCGTCCCAAATAGTCGTGACAGAATCGTCATCATCTCCCTCCAACCAGTCTGGAGCACCGGGCATCCCCACACCATGTGGTCAAAGTCTGCTTCCCACCCCCACATCTAGGGCATGTCCTACGGGTCCCCCCATATATGCGGAACAGTCGGTGAGGAGTGAGGTACGTCCTATGTAAATAGTTGTATTGAATGTATCTTAACCGCGTGTTACGTGAGATCATCCAGGGATAAGCCAGTGTTCTGCTCCACTCTGCCTCAGATAAGTCCCGCCCGATCATATTCCCCCATCTTTCTCTCAGGGAATGCAGGGGGTCTAGTGCGGCCTCAATGTGGGCCCGATATATTTTAGCAATCCAATGAGGTTCTTCTCCTGATGTCAACAGGAGGTGTAACACCCTGTGGATAGTGGGTTCCGCGTTAATCGTGTCCCAGTGGTCCTTCAGGGTATGCACTAGCTTCCTGAAGAGTAAAAACTGTCCCTGAGGAACGCCCCCTCTTGTTAGGTCAGTGAAGCTCTTCAGCACTCCCTCACCGAAGAGCCCCCCAATTGTCTCTACTCCTGCTCTTGTCCAAGGACCCAGCCCCAGACCCCCCGGTCCCTTTCCTCCCGGGTCCAGAGAAAGGACCGATAACGGCAAAGCTGGGGAGTATGGTGGGCCCACTCCGACCATTCTCGCGCACCTTTTCCAGCATGTCATCGCAACACTATTCATTATGTTGTCCCCTAATGGGGCAATCTTCCTTTCTGCCATACGCGCTACAATCCTAGCTGTGTCAATTACACCGTGGGCGGTACTCAAGTCCAGATGTCCCCTGCCCACCAGCCAACCAGACACCCACTGTAATTGGGATGCCAGGTAATATGCCTCGAAGTCAGTGGCACCCAGCCCTCCCATATGGGTTGGTCTGCAGATGGTCGTCAGTGATGTGCGTCTACGTCCATCGTCCCATATTAGCTACCTGAGCAAAGTGTTAAATTCGCGAAACCACGCCGGGGGATCAGTAATGGTAAATTAGCGAAGTAGTAGAGGAGACGAGGAAGCATAATCATTTTGGACAGCGCCACTCTGGCTATTAGTGTTCATTTCAATGAGCACCAGAACCCAACCGAAGACCACAGGGAGAGGAGCGTCCTACCAAGATTACCATCCCAGAGATCACTCAACTCATGGAATATTTGAATTCCCAAATATTTTAAGGTCTGTGGGGCCCAGTTCACATCCATCGGGCATGCTCTGGGGCGTACGCAGCCGGGCAGCATGGGAAACACAAATGTTTTGCCACGGTTAAGGCGAAGCCCTGACACCACCCCAAAGTCCTCCAGGACCCGTAGAGCCCATGGGTGTCCATCAGTCCCATTCCTCAGATAAATTAATATATCATCGGCGTATAGAGAGACAATATGTTGAGTTGTTCCCCATTCAATCCCCCTACCCACACCTTCCCTCCGACGCTGGGCCGCCAGGTGTTCAATTGCCAGGGCAAATAACAGTGGGGACAGGGGGCACCCCTGTCTGGTTCCCCCAAATACTGGGTATGCACTAGAAATTGTTCTGCCCGTCTTCACTCTTGCCAGTGGGGACGACTATAACAGGTCCACCCATTTAACCCAGCAATCCCCGAGTCCCATTCTTAACATCACAGCCCTTAGGTAGTCCCATCTAATCGAGTCGAAAGCCTTCTCGAAGTCCACCGCAAGCAAGACCCCCGCTGGCGGCTTCAACTCGTTGGGCATGTGCAAAATAGCGAAGATTCGCCTTAGGTTCAGGGAGGTGCTGCGACCGGGGACAAAGCCATTCTGGTCATGCTGTGTACCAGTGTGGTCATGAGGGGGAGCAACCGGCCAGCCATGATCTTACTAAGGATCTTAAAGTCACTGTTTAGCATCGATAAAGGACGAAAGTCGGTCACCGATGCTTCCCTGTTGTTTGTCTTGGGGAGGGGTACCACCAAGGCCTCCCGTAGTGTGCACAGCAGCTCCCCACGATGCAGTGCCTCCGCGTACATCTCTGCCAGCTGGGGAACCAATAATGGTTTATACTTTTTGTAAAAATCCATGGGAAGACCGTCCGTACCAGGGGTCTTCCAAGGGGCTAATTGCGCTATGGCCTCACTTATCTCCTCTGCTGTCACTGATCCCCCTAGGCTGTCCCTCCCTTCTGGATTCAGTATCGGCAGTGGGATTTGCTCTAGGAAGTTATCAAAGGCCTCCGTCTCCAAGTTACCAGGTCTCCCATACAGGTGTGTATAATAATCCCTAAATGCGTCATTTATGGGGCCTGGTCTGAGTCTACGAAGTCCCCCTTTGTCCAGTACGCTTGTGATGGGCTCGCTATCTCCGCTCGAGTGCACCAGCCACGCCAGCAGCCTCCCCGATCTGCCCTCCTCTGATTGTAGGGATGCCAAATATTTTTGCATACTGTGACACCTAAGCCGCTCCTCAATTCGGGAATGTTCTCTACTGGCACGGTTATATTCCTCATTTTCTTGAGCTACTGGCCCCTGTCTCAATTCCCCCTCATACATATCCTTCTCCAGGGCAGTCAGTTCACCCCCACTGACTGCCCCAGACAGAAGCCCCTCGTCACCACCTTGAGTGTCTCCCATTCCGTGGCCCTAGAAGGGGTGGATCCACTATTGGTCTCAATGTACTCGGCCAGGTGGCAACGCAGGGCATCTCTTTACGCCTGATCTTCAAGCGCCGCGGGGGCCAGTCTCCACGACGGTATGGGGGGTCTGCCTTCCGACACCCTCAACGACAACAACAGGGGATTATGGTCCGACAGAGTGCGGGCAAGGTATTCAGAGTGAGTCATACTACAGGCCAGACCCGCCGTACAAACCACTCTATCAATTCTGGTGTGCACCCGGTGGAGGCCCGAATAAAACGAGTAGTCTCTAACATCTGGGTGTTGCTCTCGCCAGACGTCCACCAACCCCCAGGTGCCCAGCCATTCACCTATCTTAGTTGACACTGCCCCCTGTAGTGGCGGGGTTGACCTGTCCGTGTTTATGTCTAATACTGCGTTGAAGTCCCCTCCTATTAGAAATTCTTCAGTGCGTTGGCGGGTAAGGTGGCTTGATAGACCTGTCATGAAGGAGACCTGGTCGTGATTAGAGGCATAAATGCAACTCAAGACTATCGGGGTACCGTGTAGCTTCCCCTCCAGTATCACAAATCTGCCCTCCCGGTCTATGTTGAAAGAGTCAATCGTTAGGGGGACCTATGCTCTGACCCATATCAATACACCTCTTGCATAAGCCGAGTACTCCGTGGCAAACACCTGCCCCCTCCACCTACGTCTCAGTTTCTCTCCCTCCCCTGATGCCAGGTGGGTGTCTTGTAGCATTGCCACCTGTACGCCCCTTCTCTTTAAGTAGGAGAGAATTATATGTCTTTTAGCCGACGTGCCCATCCCCCTGACATTCCAGGTTAAGAAATTGTAGTCTGCCATCTTAGTTGTTCAGTCTGGTAAAAATGTACCTGGCGCGCCCAGGGCTCGGATTGGCCCTTTCGCATGTTCAGACCCTTTCTATGGTCGGTCTTCCCCACCCACTTTGCCATTTTAACTCGTAACTGTATACCCCAACTCCCATTCCCCAGGGCGCCTCCGGAACTGTAGGTTGCCCAGAAAACTGTGCAACAGTGCAACTTGTTCAAACGCATAACTGCAGTACTCGCCAGCCTGGTTGGACAGGCGAGATTCTAGTCAGGGGGGTGGCCAGGTCCAGAGGGGCCACTCGTTCACTCGTTGTGCCATGTCTCCAGGCGCTTCTGCAGTCCTGGATTATCCAAGTTCGTCAGCCATTTGCGGGGTCACCCTCGGGGCGCGGGTCGAGCACCCCAAGTCCCCGGCAGAGGACACCAGTGTGTCGTCCGACTCCCCCTCAGAGCCTTTCTGGGGGGACTCCTCTCCACCCACACGGGCTGCCGCCTTCCTGCCCCTCTCTTTCTGTGTTTGCATGGGTGCCAGTCGCGGGCGATCTCTGGGTCTCCGTCCCCTCGGGGCCCAGCGAGCCTTGCTCCCTTGTGGATCGCACCGTTTGGGACCCATGTTTCTCGAGCCACTCCCATGCCTCCTCTGGGGACTGGAGGAACGTGGTCTTCCCCTCCATCATCACTCTTAATCTGGCTGGATAAAGCAGCGAATACTGGATCCCTTCGTCACGTAGGGCCCTTTTAACTGCTAGGAATGAAGCTCGCTTGTTCTGGACGTCCAGTGTGAAGTCCGGGAATAGCGTCACCTCCCCATTTGCTACTTTAAATGGGCCCATCTCACTAGCCTTCTGTAAGAGGATGTCTCTGTCCCTGTAGTGCAGAAGTTTGGCGATCACAGCACGGGGAGGTCTGCCAGGGGCAAGAGGCCTTGACGGCACCCGATGCGCACGCTCCAGAGTGTAGAAGGGGGTCAGGCACCCAGGTGCGACCACCGTGCTTAACCATTTCTCCAGAAATTCCACCATGTTTGCTACCTCGGTCCCCTCGGGGAGGCCCACCACACGCACGTTGTTCCTCCTGTTTCTCCCGTCCGCATCCTCTGCTCTCTGTTCAAGTCGTGCCACTCTGTTAGCAAGGGAAGTCACCTCGGCCGCCACATCTTTCTGCTTTGGCACGATATCCGCCAACGTGGATTCCGTTTCTTTGACTCTGTCTACCAGTTTATGGTGATCTGCTCTCAGAAGACCCACCTCAACCGCAACTTGATTGATGTCGCGCTGCAGTGTTGTCTTTGTGTCTTCTATCGCCCGAGTATCTTGTCTAGGGTGTCCTGAACTTTGACTTGTGACTGGTCCTGCAGGTCCGCCTCTCTGTTCCCCGGCGGCGCCACGGGATCCATGGTTCTGCTCTTGTGTCGGCCCTTGAGGGGCATCGGACGAGTAAGGGGTAGCACCCCAGAGGCCCAGAAAGCGGCCCGAGTGTTATCATATGCTCTTCTCCTTCCGTGTCCCCACGCTCTGGACTCCACAGGTCTCACCGCGGCCCCCGGGCGGTCCCGAGCAGGGCCCCAGGCACCCTGCCAGCTATCCCCAGCTTCCAGTTACAGGATTGGGGGGCTCCACGTTGTCGGTCCGTGGCTGACTGCCACTCACTTCAGCCCCGGTCGTCTCGGCCATTCCTCCGCTCGTTGCGCGTCCAGGGCCACGCCCCACCACCTGGGCCCAGAGATGCGCTGCAGCCGCGGCTCGGTCACCTTCACTCACAGGGTAGTTACACCCTCTTCAGTGCTTCCTCTGTGACGTCAGCATCACACCTGGGCGCACTCCACCACCACACGGGCCCAGTTTCTCCAGGAGCCCCATCCACAGCGTACTCACTCAGGGATCGTCGGTGCTCCAAGGCACCCGGGGCGTTCAACGGTCTTCCCCTGCCAGGTAGTCAATCCTTCGTTCCTTTGTGGGGTGTGCCTCCTCAATCGCCAGCTCCACTGGTCATTTCACTTCTGCACCAGCTCAAGCTCACCAGGGGGGCGGCCTCCCCTCGCTCCCAGTTCGTCCCTCAGTAATTACTGCCCAGCGCGGTCGCAGACCAGCACCTGTTCCATGCAGGGTCGCGCCACCGCCTCCTGTTCTGGCCTCCTTCAGCTCTTCAGGGGCCCGGAGGGGCCCACGGGGGTCCCCAACCAACAGGGCTCACCGCCGCTCACTTTGTTCTCAGGGTCACTTGCCCCTCTACATTGGCGTGTCAGCACGGGGGCCGCGCCGCCAATCCATCTCCTCAGTGCCCCGCCCGGGCCAAGCGCTATATTCGCGGGCCGGCCCCAGCAAGATCCAGGGCTGCCCCCGCCTCTCCGCCTTCACTGTTTCGTTGCCCCCCCAGAGCCCACAGGCCCCCACCGGCCGCCTCAGCACCTCTGCCGCTGCAGGGAGACTCGAGCGAGGTCCCCCGCTGCACCCGGGCCATCCGCTCTGCTCCTGCAGCGGCCCGCAGCTTCATGCGAGGCCGCGGCTTCAGGCGAGAGGAGGGGCCACCTGCCTCCTCCCCCGTCAATCAAGCCAGGCTCTCTCCTCCACGCCCTCCAGGTCCGCCACGGGGGCCCGGCAGCGTCCAGGGCTGGCCCCCAGTACAGCGCCCACACTCAAGCGTCAGCCGGCCTGGGCTGGCTCGCTTTACGACGGTTTATTCCATCGGCCCCTCCGGAGCGATGGAATCAGACGTGCGCCATCACCGGAACCTTGGCCACGCCCCCGTTATGTGATATGTTGAATACATTTGTGAAGGTAGGAGGGCCGGATGGTAGGAAAAGGGAAGTGGGCTAGAATTAGAACCTTTGATTACGTTTGTTGAGTGAGATGAAGAGTGGAAAGTTAACTTAAGAGTGTCTGTGTTAAATGTGATCTTGCCCTCAATGAAATTGCCGCACATGACACACACTGTTAGTGCTATGTTCAATGATGTATCTAAAAGTCTCTACAAACACACGTTTTGGGAAATCCAAATAACTCTCCTTGGAAAATAGTTTTGGTAACCACAAAATGCTTGAATAGTGTAAAGAAAATGGGTTTAATGAATGGTTTAACCAGTATGTCTAAGATGTTTTTTTTCATTTGAATAGGCTACTTCTATATTTCTTCGTGCTTCACTACTGTTGTTTTTTGCATGATGTGCTGTGAGTTTATTTTCACTTTCTTTTAAGCATAGTGTTGAATTTTTTTGCACATGAACACGCTTAAGTCATACTCGGTTTTCTGTGCTGTAAAGTCAGATTTGTGGTATAATGCTAAGGCCTTCACTCTCTCCCTAGCTCATTGTCTTTTTCTTCAGAATTAAAAAAATAGATACAGACTGCTACAAACGAAGGAAATTTGGCAGAATAAAGTAAGAAAACACTTAGCTCAATTGAATTTTTAACCCAAGCAGGGATATACCCTGCAATCTGTCCCATTCCTTGTCCGACACATTGGATAATAAAACTCTTTATGGCATGTATCCGTCTCTGGTATAGTGAGGAGAACCCCAGTCCCCTCTAATCGCTGGCTCTACTGGGAAAGGGTTCAAAGTATGTCCCTTTCTGAACCCACCTGTACACATCAATCTATGAAGGAGGTCAGTTACAATGGGGATATGAAATATCAGAACTACGTCACACAAGCTCATGTGATGCTGTGTACGTTTCCCTCGTCCATTCAGAGGACCGCATCATTCAACATTTGTTCATACTCTCCTTCATAAGCCAGTCTGATGACTTTCTCGCCACCACGTGCTATTACATTTTTGTGCATTACATATAACAGTTCATCCCTTGCCAATTGTGTTATAGATGATTTGCTGGCTGCAGGAGCTGCCTATTCACCTTATTAGAAAATCTTCTGCAACTTCAGATGAATGTGGAGTTAAAAAAATTCCCCACTTAATTGACTTCACGTTTGAAGCGGCACTCCCAGGCGACTGGGGCACTCAGCCTCCCACTATCTTCGCCTTGAGGAAAACAATACATGTTAATTTTTTATGCCTAACCAGGGATGATTACATCAAATGACTGCATCCACTTCAGCCACGGAACCTGTTGTAATTTGGACCATAGACACGTTGTTTGTTTTGCTGTAAGCTTATTTCACTACGACACAACCTGGCGTTCAGCCATTGGTCTCCCTTGCGTTAACCGTCTTCTCGTGAATCCGGCCTCCGCTCACATTCTAGAAGTTCACACATCATAACACATCCTCTCCCGTTCACTAACAAACATTAAATAAGAAAGCTATTTTACAGTTAAATAAAAACCCAAATCTAATAAATACTGTTTAAAAAAAACAATTTTAACATTTGAAATAGAAGAAATAACAAAGAATCACATGAAACCTAAAACTGAGCAAGGTCTTTATCAATAGATATGTTTTTCAGTTCCAGTTGTCTACTCATAAGCTGCATGTAAAAGTGTTCATCTAACAAAATCTTTCAGGTAAGACAGTGGCTTTCTAACTCTCTTCTGAAGGATGGGAACTTCCTCACTCCCATTGGATTTGCCTCTAAACTGATTAGAAGGCTCTTCTCCTCTGAACACATTCTGAAGCTCATCTACGCAATCGCCACCAAACTTCCGTCCCCTGCCACCAACCACCTCACCATCATTCATAAACATTGCTCCTGAGAAACTTTCATCATTGTCCCTATCAACTATTCCCCCTTTCTGATATAGGGCTACATTTCTGAAATTCCACCTCTCACCACTCTCTAAAATCACAAAATGTGTACCAACTTGTTTAACTCGATGTGGGCCCTTGAACTTTGATAATCCTCCTTGTATTCTACCAGATTTCACTTTTACCCAATCTCCTACTTCCACGCGTGATCTTTTGGGAAACCTGTTTGAATCATTAGAAGTAGTGTCCCCACCAAACAATTTTCTTAACCACCCTGGCACCAGTTTAGTGCCGGGTAAACGCCCCCTCATATCCACAAATGGAACCCTCTAGGTAACACTGTGTGGTGTGGTACGGAAAGCCCACACCATATCAAAAATGGTGTCCTTGACGTCACACCGATTCGTCAAGGCTAATTGCAGTGTCCCTTTAAGCAACCTGACAGCTCTTTCAGCTGCACCATTGCCCCTAGGATTATTCAAGGATGTGCAAGAATGTCTGACTCCCCAAGTTCTCAAAAACTCCACCATATCTAGTGAGGTAAGTTGTGTGCCGTTATCCGTAATAAGAACTGCTGGAGCCCCTTCTTCATTAAAGATCTTTTTTAAGACGCTAATAGTGGTTTTCGTTGTAACATCCGTCAGGAATTCTACCACCAACCATCTCAAGTGAATGTCAACCACCACCATTGCAAACTTCATATCAGGAGGCAACTCTCTCAGTAGCCCAATGAAATCCAAACAGACAGTGTGCCAAGATTTGCCAGGATCTACCAAATGTCCATCATTACATTTTTCAAGGACCAACCTCTTCTCACTCACTTTGCACAGGCCACAATTTTGCACCCACTCTTTGATCTGATTGTCCATACCTGGACACCAAAACATTTTTCTCACTCTCCTGGTAGTAAGACTCTGACCCAGATGACCCTCATGCGCTAACTGAAAAATATGAAAACGTAACCCAACAGGGGGTACAAAATGATCCCCTTTCATGATCACATCATCACCGCACACTGAAAGATCATCCATCACCTTCAAATAGGGCTTCACTGCCGGGGCTAAAACACTCTCTCTCACCCCTCCACACCTGATCATTTTGACTACGCCTTTCATCACAGGACCTTCCTTCATCTTTTCCTGCCAGTGCATTTCCGAAAATGAGCCTGTTACACAATCTACTGCGTCATGCACGGTAGCAACAGCACCTTCCTCATTTGCGTCATTCACACCCACACCATCCACTTCCTCCCAGTTCAAAGATAGTCTGGATAAGCAATCCACCTGAACGTTTCTCCATCCTTGCAAGAACTCAACAGAGTATGTGAATTCCTGAAGCCTGGCCGCAAGCCTAGCCAATCTGGCTGAACCCTTCCCTGCATCACCTGGAGCCAAGATTTTAACCAGCGGTTTATGATCCGTCCACAAAACAAATGGCAAGCCCCATAAATAGACTCGGAAGTACTCAGCACCCCAGGCTGCAGCCAAAGCTTCCCGTTCTATGACTGAATAGTTTTTCTTAGCCATCGTCAGGGTGCGAGAGGCAAATGCTACAGTTTTTTCTACACCACTGTGAAATTGAGAGAGCACTACTCCCAAACCAGAAGCACTGGTGTCAACAGTGAGAATGGTTTTAAGACCCCCATCAAACACTGACAATATACCCGCCTCACATATCTCATTCTTAATTTGTTAAAACACAGGTGTTGTTCCTCCAGCCACTCAAACTTATTTCCCTTTCACAACAATTTCTTCAAACTCTCTGTTTTTTCTGCAAACTTCTCAACAAATTTAGCGCAGTATTCCACCAACCCTAGGAATGATCTTAATTGGTCTCTATCCTTTGGAACAGATGTAACCTAAATACTCCAACTTCTTCAGCTAAAAAGGTTCACTTTTCTTGATTAAGTGTGAGGCTAAATTCCTCCAACTTTCTCAACACGAGGCGTAAGGTAGCATTATGCTCTCCCTCCGACTTTCCCATCACCAAAATGTCATCTTGAAAGTAAATTACATCTTTTACCCCTTCTAAGACTTTCGTCATGACTCGTTGAAAAACGCTGGCTGAGGGGGGCGTGGCCGGGGACCAATGGAGCTGCACGCGTAGTGCGGCGCTCTCGGACCACAATCCAGGCCCGAAGATTAAATCCTGCCATAATAACGTCCGGAGGTCTCAAAAATTGAAGAGAAGTGATCGGAGAATACTCAGCACGAGTAGAGACCGCGGCGATACACTTTGGGGCAGAGTTTACCCGGAAAACTACCCCCGACAACTTTGCGGCTACCGTGACCCAAAATGGCGGCCGCGACAGAGTATTGAACCCGTTGCAGCCGCGGCTCGCGGCCGAGAAGATAAAAGGGTCTCGTGGAGGTGAGGGCCCCCACACCATTCATTGGGGGGCACGAGAGGCTCAGACACCTTCGCCTCAAACGGCGAGAGCAACAGTACGAAGCGGAACATTAACGAACGCGGCATAGTGTGGCGCCCTTGGGCCACAATCCAAGCCCGAAGTTTAAATCCTGCCATAGTGACAAACGGAGGTCTTGGGGATTGAAGAGAAGTGATCGGAGAATACACAGCACAAATAGGAACCGCGGTGCCCCACCCTGGAGCAGAGATCGCCCGGATAACTCCCCCCGAAAACTTTGCGGCTGACGCAACCCAAAATGGCAACCGCGACAGAACAGTGAGCTCGCGGCGGCTGCGGCCCTCGGCTGAGAGGACACGAAGGTCTCGTGGAGGTGAGGACCCTCACACCATCCATCGAAGGACACAAGGGGCTCAGACGCCATCGCCACCAACGGCGAGAACAACATTACGAAGCGGAACATCAGCGAATGCGACGTAGGGCGGCGCCCTCAGGCCACAATCCAGGTCCGAAGCTTAAATCCTGCCATAATAACGAACGGAGGTCTTAAAAATTGTAGGGAAGCGATCGGAGAATATACAGCACAAGTAGGAACCGAAGCGCTCCACTTTGGGGCAGAGATCGCCCGAAAAACTCTCCCCGACAATTTTGCGTTTACCGCGACATAAAATGGCGGCCGCGACAGAGCAGGGAACCAGCTACAGCCGCGGCCCTCGGCTGAGAGGATACGAAGGTCTTGTGGAGGTGAGATCTCCCACACCATCCATTGAAGGGCGCAAAGGACTCAGACACTTTTGCCACTAACGACGAGAGCAACAGTACGAAGCGGAACTTCAGCAAATACAGCGTAGTGCAGAGCCCTCGGGCCACAATCCAGGCCCAAAGCTTAAACCCTGCCATAATAACGACCGAAGGTCTCAAAAATTGAAGAGAAGCGTCTGGGACCTGTTGCAATGGTAAAACCAAAAAAACAAGACAAATCGCCAGCGGGGGACTCCTCGCACACTGAGAATCCACCCCCAACGCCCACCAGAAAATCGCAAACGGGGCACGAACAACAAGAAACAACTCTGGACACTGTACTGCTGGCCATTAAAGATTCTCGGGAAGCGCTTGAGGGTAAAATCGATAACCTCACCGCGGATCTTTCCCTTTTGCGAGACGACCACCGTAAATTAAAGGAAACAGTGGGTTTGCACGAGACTACGCTGACAGGGGTATTAGCGGCACACAAAAACTCGTCCTCAGAAATTAAAGACCTGACCACCCGGCTGAAAACATTGGAGGCAAGGGCGGAGGATGCAGAAAACCGAGCCCGACGGAACAACATCAGATTGGTGGGGGTTCCGGAGGGGGCAGAGGCCTCCACAGCTAATACAGAAGTATTCCTAGAACAGTGGCTCAGAGACACGATAGCATCAGAGGGCTTCTCACCATTTTTTGCGGTGGAACGAGCCCACAGGATCCCTGGCAGACCACCCCCACCAGGAGTCAGGCCACGGCCAATAATCGCTAGATTACTCCACCACAAAGATAGAGACTACGTACTGTCACAATCCCGCCAGCTAGGAGAGATTCAATTGGATGGCCAAAAGGTTATGATATTCCCAGACTTTACGAGAGAAACACAGGCGCAAAGGGCATCCTACATCGTAGTAAAACGAGCCATGCGGGAGCATGGTATAAAATATGCCATGCTCTTTCCGGCAAAACTCTGAGTGGAATACGATAACAGAACCCATTTTTTTCTCACACCTCAGCTGGCGATGGAATGGCTTGAATCGCTGAACATCCACTGCAGAGCAACTCGCGACCGGACATTCCGAAACCCCGGGAAGAAACGTAACAGATCCCGGAAGAAGACCACAGAAGCGGCTCCATCGAAACGTCAGTCACAACAGGAGATGCGTGATGCGGTGGAAACAGCAGCAGCATTAAGCGGAGGAGACTTCCATACACACCGGACCCCAGATCCTGCATCAGACGTTGACTCAAACTACGAACATTCCTCAATATCCTCTCAGGACACTCTCGTCGGCTTGCCTTTGATCACCCCAGGAACGGTGGACGAGATTATTTGACCTCGCTAAAAGAACGAGTTGGCATGTGAGCGGACAATTGTGGGGGAACCTCAATCTGTTTAGGGACATTGATAGGACCCAACCGTAAATATAGAGCGATAGGAACCTAGATATAATTTCTTAACCGCCACATTACACATGATCGGGGCTGGGGAAGGGTCCGGGACGCTGCCTCTTGGTCTCTGGCACGCTTCCCTCCAATAGGTTGATAATTAAGATTACAATAGTTGTAATGGTTTGGACGGGGAGAGTTGTAGGTACCGGTCCTGGGGAGAGGGAGTTACAAAGGGGATTTGATTTTGGTTGTGTTGTTATCAGGGTTTATCAGGCACATCTATCTCGCAGCCCAAACGGTTCACACCTTAGATTATGAAACTCAATAGGTTTGTCCAGTAGTAGTAGTAGAGCGGTGTTAGCGGACCGCCTCTACACCCCTCCTTAAATTATGACCACAGAATATAAGATAATCACATGGAATGTCAGGGGCCTAAATAACATGTCCAAGAGGTACAAGGTTCACAGCTTTCTTAAATGAAGGGGAGTGCACATAGCTATCTTACAAGAAACTCACTTGTTGGAGCAGGAGATCAAGGCCTTGAAAAAGCGCTGGAGGGGACAAATATTCGCCACTACCCACTCAGCGTTTGCGAGGGGAATGTTGACATTGATCAGACCAGGCGTCCCATTACAGGTTCCTCATACCTTGATCAACACTGAGTGGAGATACGTAGTGATTTCTGGTAGATTGGACGGGACAGAGGGAACTCTTGCGGGACTATACGCCCCAAATCACGAACAGGGAAGATTTCTAGACAGAATATCACTGATCATGAGCACACTTCTCACTAGCACTACGTTAATAGGAGGAGACTTTAATTGTGTAATGGATACCGCAATTGATAGATCGCACCCACCATTGTCACAATCCGTAACCCATAAAACAGCACTGCACTTCCAGCAGTGGCAAAAACACTGGCAATTAACGGATTGTTGGCGCAAACTTAATCCCCCCAATAGAGAATACTCTTACTACTCAGCAGTTCACGACCTGCATGTACGACTGGACACCTTTTTGGCGTCTCCAGAGGTGCAATCTGTGGTGACAAAGGCCGAGTATCTTGGCCCCACCATCTCAGATCATAATCCCTTATTGATTTCTTTGGCCTGGTGCGGCGAGAGACCTTTGATTCCCACTTGACGTCTGAGAGCAGAGTCACTTGAAGACTAAGCTTTTAGAGCCCAACTGGGCACGGAGATTACGGAATTCTTCGAGAATAATGCTGGAACTGCCTCGTCCAGATCTGTAGAATGGGAATCCTTTAAAACAGGGATCAGGGGATATTGTATTAGCACAACTGTGGGAGTACGGAAGGTGCTAGAGATAGAATTAACCGATCTCGAGAACTCCCTAAGGGATCTCGAACGTAAGCACCCAACACAACCCGACCTCTCAACACAACTAGAAGAAACAAGGGCTAGAATAATAGAAACTAACACTAGATTGTCTTGTTTCGACTACAAACAATTCTTGCAGAAGCAACATACAGAGGGCGACAGAACAGGTGCCCTACTGGCCTGGCTGGCCAAACCGCCCCAACATCAAACCATAGGGGTGGAGTTAGAGACCACTCCGGGTATTAAAGTATATGGACAGAAGGAGATCAATGCCACCTTTCTTAAATATTACTCAGAGCTATATGCCCCTCCCACCGAAGTACTCAGCGACGCTCAATTACAAGATCTGGGGAACCTCAACCTCCCGGCATTGAAAGGGGAAGATAGAATAGCCCTGGCGACTCCCATATCGCTTACAGAAATAAAGACTGCAATCCAGAGTATGGCAAGGGGCAAGGTACCAGGAGCAGATAGTCTCCCTTTGGAGTTCTACCTTACGTATCAGGACTCATTAACCTCCCAGCTCAGCATTTTATATGCAGAGGCATGGAATAACAACAGCTTACCTCCTTCCACTACAGAGGCCATAATGATTCCCCTTCTGAAACCCACCAAACCCCCCCACAGAAGTTCGATCATACCGCCCACTATCAATGTTGAACTTAGATTATAAAATATTAAGCAGAGTACTAGCTAACAGACTTCTACCATACATGTCCTCATTAATCCATCAGGACCAATCGGGATTCATCCCAAAGCGAAGCACTGCCCAAAATATCCGTCGATTGATTTCACTCCTTCATGCCCTGCCCTCTGACGCAAATAGAGAAGTAATCATCTCGATAGGTGTCGAGAAGGCTTTTGATAGCCTACGATGGGACTACCTAGAATGAGTGATGCTGCAGCTAGGACTAGGAGAAGGGTTTGTCAAATGGACGAGGTTTCTCTACACAAACCCCACAGCGAGAGTACGCACTGGCCGTACAATATCCCCTTCCTTTGTCATAGGTAGGGGTACAAGACAGGGCTGCCCGCTATCACCTTTGCTTTTTGCGTTGGCAGTTGAGCCTCTCGCCCAATCAGCTAGGTCCCAGAGGTTCTACGAAGGCATTACAATCAATGCTTGGACGCATCATATTGCTCTCTATGCGGATGACATGTTACTCTTCCTCCGGAACGCAGAGACCGATCTACCAGGAGCAATGACAATGTTAGACAACTTTGGAGCTGCATCTGGGCTCCGGATAAACTGGGGGAAGTCGTCCATTTTCCCAGCTACTAGGGGTATCGAAGAACCAATGGACAATCGGGGTCTCCCGTGGTCCCCGTCCACATTCAAATATTTAGGGGTCAATATCTATCACTCTGCTGAGGATTTACTAGAGGGGAACATTCAGAGCACGATTAGGAGTATCAAAAACAGCATGATATTCTGGCAGACACTTCCGCTAGCGGTCACTGGGAGAATTGCACTGATTAAGATGATAGTATTACCCTGAATGTTATATTATTTCGCAACCATACCACTCATTATACCGAGGGTGGTATTTAAAACAATTTCGTCCTTGATTACAGGATTTATATGGGGAACCAACAGACAAAGGATAGCATTGCGCACCCTCCAGAGAACAACAGCGGAGGGTGGTTTGGCTGTTCCTGACTTTGAATTATACTATTGGGCGAGCCAACTCCAATGGCTGGCGTGATTCATCAGAGCACCCCCAGTGGGGGAAGCACTGAGAGCCCCTCTCCACTGTTCCCGTGATAGAATTCTGGGCATTCTACTAAACCCCAAGAAACAGAATAAACCACTTCCGTTAGAATGGGAAGCATCACGTCACTGCTGGGAACAATACCTAAAACTAACACATACCAGAACACCGTACTCACCAGAAGCCCCCCTGATCTGTATAGGAACCATCACAGGAAACCATGTGATAAGGGGCATCACTCAATTCATGGCACTTCAGATCGACACTATAGGGGCTCTATATAATAATGGGAAACTGTGCACTTATGCAGACTGCAGGAAAGGTTCCAGATACCACCAGGGCTGTTCCTAACTTTTAACGCAATTGCTAGGACTCTTCGTAGACAATGGGGCACAGGACTAGAAGAACCCCCCAGACATAATACCTGTGACCAAATATGCACTATAGGAGACCAAGGGAAGTTGATATCAGGGATATATACATCTCTACTAACCAGCATATGTCTTCCCTTAAATAAACTTAAGACCAAATGGCAGGGGGAATTGGATGTTACAATAGATGACACACAGTGGACCAGAATAACCACACACATATATACAGTTTCCAGGAATGCCAGGTTTAAATTAATAAACACATATGTTTATCACAGAGCTTACTTAACCCCCTATATGATATTAAAGATTTATGGTGTAGAAAATGCCAGCTGCCCCCAATGTGCAGAACTAGTAGTAGAGTTGCTGCACATGCTCTGGAGTTGCCCACTAATCGGGGACTACTGGACGGGGATATTTGAGGCACTCTCCACTTGCATGGGCAGAACATTGTCCCGATCAGCCATGGTGGCGGTTTTGGGAGATTTCCCTCGCCCCAGCAAGCATAAAATCACAAACCGATTCATAGACCTGGCTCTGATATTAGCAAGGAGAGAAATTACCTCACACTGGAAAGATCCGAAGGGACCACAGATAAATCGTTGGAGAAATGCATTAATCAAATGGGGGGAAACTGAAGGGACAGTATTATTAAGGGAAACACTCAGGGGCCTAGGAACTAGAGACAATGCTCAGCATTGGAACACGATACTGGACAATTTTAGAACACCTGACACTTCTAACTCTGATGCAGAGGCAAATTTATCAGAGTCAGATCATGTATAGTTGACCAAGATATTCCTGTTGAAGATCGTACAAGAGACCAAATAAGTGACTCATTTGTGAACCGTACAAACACCTGTGTATAATTGATGGGAAGTGCGAAAGGGGAGGGGGAGGGGGAGGGGGGATACAAAAAGATGGGAAGTTATTTTGCTCTGTATGCGTTTACATGTAATTATAAAGCAATAAAAGAGATCTTAAAAAAAAAAAACGCTGGCTGAGGATGCCAACCCAAACAGTAAGCGTGTAAACTGAAATGTTCTCTTTTGAGTGATGAGTGTGGTAAGTGATTTGGAGCTCTCATGTAATCTTATCTGGTGGTACGCACTCCTTAGATCTAGCTTTGAGAAATATCTTTTGTCTTTCACCAAAGTAAGTAGTTCACTAATGTCGGGAAGTGGAAACACATCCACTACAATACTCTGGTTGACAGAGCGCAAGTCAACACAGAACCTTAGGCGACCATCAGCCTTTTTGGTAATAACTACTGGCGATACCCACTCTGACGCCTCAACAGGCTCGATGACCCCATCTTCCAGCATCTCTGTCAAAAGTTTTCTCAATCCCTCACGAACTGACAGTGGGACTCGCCTTAATTTATGCTGTACTGGTGCTGCATCACTTTTTACTTTAACTTTATGAGCATACCCTTTCAGACATCCTAACTTTTTGTTAAATACATTTTTTGCCTCAGTCAACACCTTTGTTAACGTAATTAATACCTGATTGGGAACTCCGGGATTTAATATAATGTTCAAATCAAATTGATGCATCCACCCTAGGATTGCAGGTCCCTCAAGTGATATATACACTTTACCCCTTGTACTCCTTGAACCATACTGTATATTACCTTCCATGTACCCCAGAATGTCAATGGCTTCACCTTGATAACCCCCCGGGTTTATATCCTTTGGCAAAAGTTTAACATTCTGCCACAACATTCTAAAGATACGTTGGGGTATGATTGTGTACATGGACCCCAAATCCACCATTAGTTCAATATCTTTCCCACTCACATTGAAAATTGCTTTCGGCCTAGCCATCCTCTCTTTCATTTCGGAAACGGTCCCATTTCTCATCTTGGAATTTTCCCTTACTACAAGGATCCTGTCAACATCCATCTTTCCCATTGCACGCTCAACCGCACCTACAGTAGAACTCACACTCCTATTAGTTTTACACACCCTTGCATAGTGGCCTTTCCTCCCACATTTCCTGTAAATTTTGTCAAGGGCGAAACATTTCTTTGATTCAGAGTCATGAAGGCTGCTACCACCCCGGGTACAGTCCCCTTTACCTCTGACACCAGAAGTACTCTGTTCCCCTTTGTTTGAAGCCGTACCTGGTGAACAGTGTTTTAATATTACAGTAACAAATGTCCAAAAACAAAACAAAAAAATAATTCCAGGTAAGACATTGAAAAAGCACTTCTAGACCAACCAACTGGGTGAGCAGCTTAAAATTGGTTAAACTGTTTTCGATGGAATAAATGTAAACACACGGTACACAGCACTGTCCAGGATAACAGTCTTTTAACTTTGTCTAAATTGCTTTTAAAGTTCACACAGAACACTTTCAGGCAGCATTGAAACAAATGTCAGAATATGGTACACAGTACTGTGTAGGGCAGCAATCTTTTTAAAATGTTTATATCGCTGTTAAAGCCCACACAGAGCACTTTCAGGCAGCATACTAGTGTTCCTGTTCATGTGAAAAAGACCCCGCCCCCGCACCACCGAAGCATGCAGTGTACCGTCCAGGCTTCCGGCTGTGTGTAAAAATAGACTTCCCCCAGAGCAGAGCACCTTTGATATGCTGGCCGCACCTCCTCACTTCCGTAAAATGAGAGAGATGTTGTGGGAAAAATGGAGATTAGCGATTACCTTCAGCAATGAAGTGTCACATTCCTCACTGCTTGTCTGGGCCTCCCCTGGGTCATTGCTGATGGCATGTTCGAGCTGCGCTCTTCAACTCTGTCGGCGGATGGAATCAGGTAAGTATCCAGCCAACCCAGGTTGTGCCATAAACCCTTGGCACCAAAAGTTTTGTAATTTGGGCCATAAACACGTTGTTTGTTTGGCCGTAAGTTTATTTCACTACAACACAACCTGCCGTTCAGCCATCGGTCTCCCTCGCGTTAACCGTCTTCTCGCGAATCCGGCCACCGCTCACATTCTAGAAGTTCACACATCATAACAGAACCCTTTAAGCACCGCTTTTACAACATTTGCTTAACACAGCAAATCACACGCTGCATCACAAAAGTGAATTAGGCAGAGCCATCAGAAGAGGAGAGGTGGAGGAAAGCATGGACTTGCCCTCCCGTGCAGCCATCGGGATTAAGTTTACTTACATCAGGTGCACTTGCAGATGGGAAACCTCAGCAGGACCATTTAAAAAACTGGAGGGTTTCTTTCCACTTCTTTGGTATCACTGTAAATTGCGAAAATGTTGCTAATTTTGGTGATCCTTGGAAATAGTGATAGAGATTAGGTAAAGGTTTACATGTACAATACAGTACCCCTGTGCTATAGTAAAAGAAAAATCAACTTATTTTTCTTATGTTCCTTGTTTAATTCAGTGCGGGAGATGTAGAGTGAGTGAGCTTCCTCAGTAGATCAGTGGGCTAGGAAGACAGGTGCCCTTCCTTGGCACCAACTAGATGGGGTAGGGGGCTCCATATGAATGGCACAATAGAGTGTTACTGTGGTCTTGGGGTGATGGGAGCAGAGTTAAAGGAGGACAACTCACATGTGGAGGGGGATTAAGGACGGGTTTAGAAACATAAAACCTAGATGCATATCTATTATGTTCAGTCACTTATTGGACCCTATCTTTGTTAACAATAATTTTATTAGAACCGCCCCATCTGTTTTTATACTATGGCCCTAACCTATTCCATTGGTTTTCTATGTTCCGGCTAATTTCTTAACATCGGCTATACCGCATGTGCTGGTCGATCTGCTCCAGGGTTACTCAGCACTCTTTTCTACAGACTCTGCCTGATCTTTCTTCTTTGTCAAGCCCTGTTGTACCCTTGATCCATAATGATTTGGTCTTCATTACAATAGCAGGAGAACATTTTCATGACTGGCTTTCCTCTGATTTAGACCTCCACACTCCAATCAAATCCTTCCTTCCTCCTGGTTTCCCAATGCGCTTTTGACTGTTAACAATGTAAAGCTGTAGAAAGATCGTGGACAAAAAATGCTGGCCCTGAGGCTAAAGAGATTTATAGGAAAGCGACAAAAGACTATCATAAACGTATCTGTCAAACTTGCACCACATACCTGGCTACTAGAACCGAACAGTCAAAAAACGCATCCAAAGAAATTGTCGTTATTACAAAGCATATTCTTAATGCTGAGTCTTGTAAGTCCCTTCCTGGCAAGCACTGTATAAAAACATTTTTTTTTAAATAATAAATTGCAAAACTAAAGCGAAGGTTGATTCGCAGCAGCTCCTTGATTCAATTGAAATCTCTTCATCTCCAGTGAACTTGAAAAATGTCTCCTCCTTTCAAAATTTTTTCCATCGAGCTCTTTTTCCGCCCAGCCCTTGTGAACAGAGCTTCAGGGCCGCCAAAACGTCCAACTCAGCTTTTATCAGAATTATTCTTCATCAAAAACACATAAGCAATGTTACTAGTGAGCACAATTCTTGAAATGGAAGACATTTCTTTTGCACATGATTATTTTATTTTAAACAATTAAAATATACATTTTGGTTACAAGGTTTGCGGGTGATAGAGGCGTTGTCATTATATTTTTATTAAAACATGCTGATAGTCAGAATATTATTTTACTGCATGAAGCATCAATAATTGAATTGCGGGAATTATTGATGACATAAAAAAAATTCAAAGTTGCGATCACTGAGGAACAGTAGCCGGTTCAGTTCAAAGTGTACTATAGCAATAACAATCCAGTTAAAATTCGACTTTGTCTTGGATATGTGACATTATCAAGCTTCAAACATGGCCAATGCGATAAGCCTCTGTTTGTCTAAAAGTCTTATTCCAAATAGAGTTCTCTAAATCCGTTCATATAGGATATATTGCTGAACACTTCAGTTCTGTTATTTTAAACCTGAGCTTTGTAGAGTTTCATTTGCTTAAAATAAAATAGTAAGGTCTTGATTAGGATTATCTCAATTTGGGATGCGATATTTAACGCACCTAATTAAATCCCACACCACAGGGATCTGAATTTGGCAGGTGAGATAATCTGAGATTTTCACAAAATAGGGAATGGCATGATGATTTTGGTGCTTACCCGTTTTGATAATCCACATTTGCTGTTATAGTAGCTGTACAGGACCTTTTTTGTGGCAATTTTCAGGTTTATTCTGACTAAATTTGTTGGAGTGCAGAGTTTATGTTTGTCATTCGGATTCATAGAGCGCGCTTACACCCGTAGGTCTCATGGGGATAAAGCTCGAACAAGACTAATTATGGAAAAGCTCACACAGTACCATTGAGTAAAAAAAGTACAGTTTTTAGTCTTTTCCTAAACAATGAGTGTGAAGGAATTAATCTAATAGACGTTGCTAGTTGATTCCATTCCTTAGCTGCAAGCACAGAGAAGAATCTTCCACCAAGTTTAGTTCTTTTAAATCGAGGAATTTGTAAACAATTTGCTAATTAGCAGGTGGGGTAAACCTGGCACAACTAGTAAATTCCGATCCCTGCACCAATGTAGTGCTTAATTTGTGCTTGTTGTAACCGGTGCTAAGCACCAGCACTTATTTTAGAGGGACGGCGCTTATGTTTCTGCCTCAAGCATTTACAGCGAGCAAAATACACTTTTGGGAAAGACAGAGGAAGAGAAACACGAAAAAGCTTTACAATGGGAGAAAGCAGAAAGCTGCAAGAGTGAGCTGAAGGGACAAGGAGGGGCTTTAAATGGATTGAAGAGGCCTGAGATGGCTTTGGGATTACGCTGCCTCAGTATTCTGTGTTGGCACATTTAAATACAGCAGCCGCGTGTTTAAGAGAAGGGCTTTGAGCACCGGCACGTTTTTATTTACAAATTAAGCACTGCACCAATGGGTGTTCTATGACTGCGCTACAATAATCTGAAATGCATGCTGACTTGGTAGCAAGTGACTTTGTATTAAGGGTCTGTTTTGTTTTCCAGATTCCGTTTGTTGCTGTAGATGAGCTTCTGTCAAACACAGATGAAATTCTTAGGGTGTCCCAGGCATTTCTGGAGGACTTGAAGAAGTCTGATTGTCAAGAGCAGGACCAGCTCTGCTTAATTGGTGAGTTAAAATGTGAGGTTTCAAGGGCTGGGGTGACCACCTCACTTTGTGCCCTTATAGATAAGGTTTCCAGTCGGGGGCTTTTGAGTGTCTCCTTAATGCCTTCTGGGTCTTGTACTCATGGTTTGCTTTTGTTGGATTACTTAGACTCACACACCTGAGATCAGTGAGTTGTAGGTGACAAGTTCAGGATGGAAACGGTGTTTGTGATGGCATGCAGTGAGGTGGTCACCCAACCCTGGCCAGAAGGTAGCTGGGTCATGCGTGAAGCAGTGGTAGAGTAAGGTAGACAGAACCCTTTGAAGACCAAAGGGGGCTTTCGGAGTGGCTTAATATTTTGGCTGCATCCTTTTCCTAGATCTGAATAAGTGGTACCGGTAATGCATTTTGCGGGTGGCGGCATAAAAGGCATTCATTTAATAGGTTCTGCAAGGTTCCCAAGTATTGGAAGATATAGAGAGGAAATGATCTAATGGTTAATGCAAGCCAAAGGGCTTGAACCACACCCAACAGCCTGTCCTCCAAAACATCTCCCTCTTTCTGATGTTGCTGCAGCAAAAACTCTACAAGCATAAAAAGGAAAAAAAAAAAAACAATCATATTTTATTTGAGTCTGAACTTTAGACCTGCCATTTGATTTGGGTCCCTATACTGGCACAGACACTCATTCAGTCACCAGTCTCTGTTGCCCTCCCTGACCTTCTTTACTCCATGACTTCCTCTCTAAGTTTCGCCTCTTCCTTCTCTCGGACAGTTTTTTAAAATCTGTTACCCTTACTTGTACTTGTTTTTATGTCTATTTTATTCCCACTTCAAAGCAATATTTCCTTCTCTCTTTGCATCACCTGTTTTTTGTTCTCAATGCATTTCATTTTTACTGACTCTTCGCTCACGCCATCCCTTCATTTCATCCCTTGTTTTTAACTCCCTGCTTTGAACCCAAGGCGCTGCTTTCTCACTCCCTGCGGCCTATGTTTCACTTCTGCAACACTTGATGTTCACCTGTAAGTTGCTCTCCCCTCCGTTTTCCAGGCCTTTTCATACACCTATTTTCCAACTTTCTGGCTAATATAAAGCCAGCTGTCCTTTTTAGTGTCTGTTTTCTTTCTTTAAACTGCTGACTGGCTTCCTCTACCGCTATGACTGAGGTGTTTTTATTTTGAGACAACATTTTATACTTTCTCAGTGGTTGGAAGGCACTGAGCATAGGCCTGCCCAGTTGCCTTTGTATGTGCAGGTATGTTAACAAAGCTTTGCACCACAGAGTGAGCAGTACTGTGTCCACTGTATGATTTCACGGTCACCTGAAGCTTTCAGCTAGGGCATCATTGGTGATGGTGGTTACTGACGTCAGGACATTTTCTAGTATAACTACACCAAAATCAACTTTTTAATCCAAAAACAATCAATAGATGAGCAGCAAACGAGGGTGACCTCCTATGTAGGTTGACTTTAGGAAATTAGACATGTGGCAACGTGAAACACCTGCTTGGTCCTTTAAGTAAGCCAGCTCCTTCTCGAACATTGGGTCCCCTTTTTATGGCCCGTATTGCCACAGCCTTTTGGACTGACGTGCAGATGCTAACTATTGTCCAATCTCCCAGGTAACCTATTTGTGACGTACAGCCAAGACATGGAGCTTGTCTATCGGGTTTACTGTGCCGATTACAAGAAGGCCCTCTCATTGCTGGATGGCTACAAGAAGAATGCAGACTTGTACAAGGAGATCCTGGCCCACGTCAATACTGTACTGTAAGTAGGATAACCTATACTTTCATGCCAGGCTATTGCGCGCTTCATTCTGGTGGGCTACCTAGGCTGTCGTGTGTACTGTGCACAAAATGCTACAGGAGAAGTGTGGGGCCCGTGGCAAATCATAGAGAAAGGATTGGGGAATTGCAGTGAGGAGGAGAAGTGAGACAAGCAAAAGAAGTTTGAACGGTCATTATAGACTGTACCACCCACTCTCCTAGAGGGTCATGCTCCCTCAAAAGTTAAACGAGCCCGACATGTTTTGAGATCTACCTCACACCTTGTTTACCAAACCATGAAGAGAAGTTCAAGCCAGCATCAAGACAAAGGGTCTGAGATGCCTGTGCCTCCAGGAAAGTGGAAGGGTAACAGTTTAGGACTCTTTCTGCAGAAGCCCTCAGTTGAGAGATGCCACCAGTCTGTCTGCCTGCTGCCCTATTCATTTGTGATCTCAGCATTCCTGGCACATCTGTAGCAGACCATTCCTACACAGCACTCTGGGCAATCACACACTCCTGTCATGCTTATGCAACCAGCAGATGACAGAAGAAACACTCTCCCCGGTGAAATGACACTAATTCAACACAGCATTATAATTTTGCTCGCACTCCAACATAATAGACAACATTGCAACATGTGAGCATACAATACTCATGACTCAGCATCTATTTCATCTTGGCAACATACCGATAGATAGTCTGTAAAATCTATCATACCTCATTGCCCTCTGTCAACCATTGTGTAACAGAAACAATTCCACCATATTATAGCACCGTGGACCACAACTACTTAACCCCAGCATACTTCACCTTAGCACACCAGAAAACACCATGAAAGAACACTATAAATGCACTATATATAGGGAAACTGGTATGTGATTCTGAAAATAAATTATTTTCATATTAATTATGGATTTGCTGCTGTTGCTAGCCAATTTATCATCTGTGGGATAATTTACAGACATCAACAAAAAATATCTGCTCGTAACTCAAACTGATCAAAAGTTCCAAAAAAAACCACATATGGAAGATGTGTAGGCACTGGAAGTATGGTGTTGGGGGTGCTGCAGCAGCCTCAAAATAATCATTCTAGAGTTCAGAATGTGAATGAGTAGTAAAGATACCTAATAGTTTTGTTTTTATCTTGTCACAGAGATCAAATGTCAGGCTCTATCTTCTGACAAACTGATGTTTATTCTTTTAACATGGGGACTGGTGTTTCTTTCTCTGACTGCAAAGTGAAAGGGTTTTGCAATGTAAATCTGCTGTCATTCTTGCTAAATGTGAAAGGAATGGCTAAAGGGTGTTCATTTCTTCAAACAAAACATGAACTGTAGAAATATTTAAAAAAATATCAGCAGTTAGGAAAGCACAAATGAAGCACTTTCTTTCGCTATTCTAAAGTGTGATGAAAACAAATCAAGACATTTTACTTGGTAATGCATAAATTATAAAGATTTAGATCTTACACTTCATTTGAGTGCTGTATAATTTTAGCAGTAAAACTACATCTGTGCAACATTAGTGGCCATTTCAATGGAAAACGTGCTGTGTATAAATGAGAATGCGCTACCACACCATGCTTTAGTGATATATTTGGGTCAGTTTACTCCACAATGCACCACCAGCTACATTTCACACCCTTACCACTCTCCTGCTGAATGGACTAACCACTAGCTAATTTGAAGGGGAGAGGATGTGGCCTAATGACCTGAGCTTCTGACTTTGGCACTGGGGGAACCAAGTTTGAGTCTCAGTGTCAGCTCCCCATCCTGTGATTTTGGGCAAATCACTTTATCTCCCCATGCCTACGATTCAGCACCCTGAGACCCTCTTGGGTGATTTGCCGCACTTCACAAGTCCTGGATTTATTATTTATTTATTTGCTACACTTATTGTTTATGTCTGTGGCTCTCAACCTTTTGACTTCTGTGGACCCTTACTTATTCGTTACTGGAACCGGGGGACCCCCACTGAATCAATATTGGAATCTGGGGACACCCGCAAGATTTAAAATGCAAAACAATACACAAAGGTTACAGAAACAAGCATTTATCAGGCAAATAAAAAATTATGAAATATTTTATTTAAATTGTACTTTTTAAAAAAAAAAATCTAAATTTTAATAGAAAGGTTGTAGCTTTTTGAAATTCAATTGAGGTCCTCTTCATCCATGCTATATTCTGTTTAATGCATTTGCACTGCTTCCACTAATCAATCATGGGATACTAACTTAATTTTAAACCTCCAATTTCAAAGTCTTCCACATTTTCATAATGGTTACAAAACTTTACATTTTGTTTCTTTTTTAGGTACACTTTCATAATCTGTTAATATTATTTAATGTTCTAATCAGTTGCGGACCACCTGCATAGGTTTTGAGGACTACTGGTGTATGTGATGCTTGTATTTTTCACAATCCAAATGACCTCAGAGATGTAACACTGAATGCAGCACTCCCATTCTGGATATTGTTCCATCACCATTGGGAAGATTATGTAGGTCCCGACTCTTAGCAAACCGTCATTGAACACCTTTAACTTTCTGGTTGTTGTACTCATGCATGAAAGGGCAGAAGGGTGCTAAGAACCCCAGTTGATTCATCAAGGTAAACAGAAACTTCACACATTCAAATATAATTGTAACAGAATTGAAATAATGAGTTCCTGTTAGTCACTAAAATGCTTTGCTTTAACATTCATGCAAATTCATGTGTTCTTCCCTCAAAGTAGCAAGAGATCACTTTGAATTTTAAGGGAGTTTAAAAGGTTTTCTGGCCATACCTTTAGCTCTCGCATCATGCTGTCACATCACAACTATCCTTATAATCAAAGGTACACTACAGAACTGTCATCACAATGCCCCAACTCCACCATGCATACAACACACAACCACAATACACCCTGCTCTGACTACAAAGTAGAGTCTCACAGGGTTCCCCTAATCTGGGGTACCTCCGGAAATGGTAGATTTTTTGCTTCACAAACCTTGTAATATGACACAATACTGCCTCATTACTCATGAGAGTCACTGCAACAACACTAACCTAACACCTCACATCATAACAAAGACATCGACTACGCAACATGTCCCACAATACCACACCGACCTCTCGCAGGTAAGTACTGTCTGAGAGACCTCGCTTTCAGACTATGGATCACACCAGCAGACACATCGCCCAGTGAGCTCTGCCCTCTGTCTATATCATATCTCATAGTAAAGGTTTTGCTGTAAATACAAACGCTAGATACCAGGGCTGTTATACAGTAACAACGAGACAACAGAGCGACGAAGTAGATCTGGCTACATCCAGAGAGGCAGGCCTGGGCCAGTCCAGTGAACAGTGTGACCGTCAGGGCCTGGTGCGGTGAGGCGGGTTCGGACTTCTCTGCCCTTTGGGCTCGCGCCACGCTTGCAGAACAATGCCAGCTATGCGGAGGGTGGGTGTGGACAGGACAGGGAACCAGTGTGTTTGTGCGAAAGTGCCAGTCTCGTGTTCTCAGCCCTTTGTTAGCTAAGCCTGTTGTTGTTTTGATTCATTTCAATCGAGTCATATGATCGCAGAAACAGCACATACAGCTAGCAGTCTGTGGGCAGGCATGCATAGCTGCCAGATATCAACGGTGGTGGTGGCCGGGGGAGCGGGTCTGCACACTGCCGACTGATTGCAAAGCTTTTTAAAATGAGTTCCCCCCGCCCTGCCCTAGTGTATCAGAGTGTCACCGAATTAATAGTGCCGGTTGTTCAGGCGGCCAAGTGGACGGTGTGTTGGGATTATGTAGTTATAGTTGCACACAGTATCACTGGAAACATCAATTATTAACAGGTGGATTGAGCCGTGTGGAAATGGAAAGATTTTCCAACATGGCTTTATTTTCGATCTTAACGTCTCCGTCGCTCTCTCTCTGTCTCTAGCCCATTTTCATTTCAATTGGCTTTGTGTTTTTCTCCCTTCTACTCACTTGTACACCCCCTTTTTTGCTGTCTTTTTGTCGTTTATGCTATTCTTTGCCTGGTGTTTTTCCTCCATTCAAAAGCACATATGTGCACTCTACGTGGCTTATTTGTGGTCGCTGACTCAGTGAGATAAACACTTTTTTACAGACCGCGAGACCATCTTGGCCTAACATCATTTTGAGGCTTGCAAGTCCAATAATATTACATTGCACAATAAAATCACCTACCATTCACAAAGGTTTTGGAAACAGTACAACTGCTGTATTACATAACTAAATGTAAATAGAAATCACCCCCTGCAGCAGAAACAGTACCAGGGCGCAGCATCTGGCTTTCAGGTCTCGCTCCATTTGCAGAACAATCACAAACGTGATTATCCAATGTGTACTTTGGTGACATGTTTGAAATGTAAACACAACTACCCGGCAGAAGGTTCATTTAGGCCTTGAGTTCAACTACGTATGGGAGTCAGGGAGCCTTCGGACTGCAAGCAGGTTTTTGTTTATACCACATTTCTGCCACATGAATTATATAGGTGCTCACATTTCATTATATCATAAAATGCACGACCCCATGGTTGTGAAAGGGTAGTGGCCACTTAATTGCTGTGGGGCGGGGAAGAGCAGTTACTGTCTCCATTGAATTAAGAGTTATTTGTTATTCCCATGAACCTGCTTATTTTCACAAACAGATTCCGGCTGCTTTCAGTTTACAGCAGTCAAAATCGCCATGAAAACTCCAGGATAAAATAAGGAGCTAAAGGAAAGGACTAACAGGGAATTACTGATCCCCACAATAATTCTTCATTTCCTAAATGACCCTCAGGATCCAGTTTCTCATGGTCGGAATTTTCCCACACCCAGAGCTACTGATACCTAGATAGTTCTAAAGATGGGGAAAACCCAGGTCATTTTCCGGGACACTCATAGTGAGGGCCATAGTTGGTGGAATTCTACACCTACTCCTACTTTCATCTTCCCTCTCAATAACCCTTACACAAAACACAGGCTCCTAAAGAATCCCAATTTAATCAAAGCATGGATGGTTACGCATTCTAGGATTACAGTACAAATCAATAGCAACATTAACTGCACAATAGAAATAGCATACATTTAGGTGCAACAAACAAACAACATCAACTGTTGTTAATAATTAGAAAAAATCTTCTGTGGGTCTTGATAATGTGTCCCCTTCTAGATAATTTAATTAGTCTGGGACTCGTTTTAGGCCGATTAATCTTTTGACCCTGATTGAAGACACCTTAGAACGAGGCAACTAATCAACATACCAATCAATAGATCAATAACGTCAATAATATCTGCAATAACAAATCGATTCAACACATACCATGACATTGATAAGAATCAGAAACCACCATGACCTTTCAGTCATGAATAACCACACCAGATTTAACAAAATGTATGATATTTATTCCCTATTGGTTACATTCTACTAGCAAGTTTATTAGTCTCAAAACCATAAAACACATCAACATCGTCATAACGTGGCAACTCGAATAAGATTTCAGCAAAGCAAGAATCATAAACATTAGAACAAAGCACAATGTCAACATGGATTAACTTTAGCAGAGCATCATTAGCGCATTATTCAACAAAGCATAGATTCAGTCATTTGTCTATTTGCGTCCGTCCAGTGAACTCCTTAACTAACCTCGAATTAGCATTAGCATGTTGGGCATCATGCAAAACAATTTAGCAACACAAATTTAGAAAACATCTGACTATGGTCTCTATCAAAAGATAGAAGTTGGTACCCAGAAGAAAAGGCAAATAGACAATTACAGTTTCATCATCATATAGTTACCCTCCGTAATAAGTCAGCATACAGAGTCAGTCTTCGTCCTCAGGACATCAGTTGGTTCGCCATCAGCCAGGAAACTCAGCAAAGTTCAGCAAGACAGGAATAAGGAACACTTCCCTCATAAGGAGGAAAAGTATAAGAATGGGCAAGACAAAGATGAGGATGATTTGAAGAGATTATCCACAAAGTCAGAGTGACAAAGTGTCTAGGCAATAGCAAAGGCACATAATGGCTAGGATTAAAAGGCTAGGATCAATAATAACCTAATTTCTCCTTGTGGCAAATAATTATATCATCTCTTGTTGTCCAGTCCCCTAATTTCCAATTGGGCAAGTTTGCGCACACCATTTTCTCCGTCCAATGAATTACTTGTCGCCTCATCAAAATTGTCACCTCATAACAGTTCTCACGTAGTTTATTGGCTCCTTTAATCGACGTCTCCATCGGGGAGAATATCAGGTACAATTTCATATTTTCTCGGTCTTCTCACAGACCCTGTCAGTAGTCCCATTGTCCATACCAGTTTAGGCGACCTTGTACCTTTTGCAAGTCTACACTGTTTCATTCGGCAAGAATGTCTCCTTGAGCAAGTCGGGTCTCATGAGAAAAGATTTCACTACGGTTACACACATCTTCTAACTTCTGGAATAATACAACTACATGTCCTTCAGCAAGTCAGCACATTGCACGTTAGAAAAACACATCTAATATGGAACCGGGCAGCTAGGCCCCGACTCATGCTAACTAAGGCCTAGTGATTAATTAGCAAAACCTTAAAATATAATCCTTAATACTAATACAAAAATCATACATTAGTACATTAATATTTCATCATTAGTCAATTTCATTAATCATTGTATACATTGGGGGCCACTCCCCGTGGGCACATTTCAAACGCACGTTTTGTAAAAGCACATTAATACATTTTCTATGCTGCATTATTACACATTAATTCGCAAACATTTCATGTTAATCTTGATTTTAAAACTACATTCCAAAAGTGTCCTAACTAACCTTCCGATTAGAATATCATGTTTGGGCTTCATGCAAAACTATATAGTTAGCACAAATTTGGAAAAACATATAGCTATGGCTCTATCAACATAGCGGTTGGTACCTAAGAAACAAAAAAACAAATTACATCAAACAATAACATTTGATTAATACCTCTCCTCGGTATAGATCAGCAAGCTGCAACTGTCTTTGTCAATTGGACATCTGTTTGGTCAGCATCAGCATGGGGCCAAGAAAGAGAATGTTTCAGAACAAGGGGACTCTAACTATCCGAACAATTGGTAAGGCATAGTCTAAGGGTCAGCATTCAGCATAAAGTTTAAGCAATAAAGTTCAAGATAGAATTCCCTAAGTAAAGGAATAAAAGTGAGCACACTTCATTGGTGGTGAAGGAAAACGGGAAAGTGTCTTTCCTCTCTTGGTGGAGTCAGGCTAAGTTAAAATCACCTGAAACTCTTGCCACATTGCTATTGGTTAAAGAATCGTACGTTTACCTTTAGTCCAATGAAAGTAGAACTTCAAATCTACGATATAACTAAACTGTCTTTCACATGTCAATGATAGGCTCCTCTTCTCCTGTTCCCATCATTGGACTTGTCAGGTAACAATTTTGCATCTCTCTGATTTTCAGTGCATCCATTGTTAGCTCCTGGGAACATTGCTTTCACACACAGTAAACTTTACTTTATAACAACAGCTAATACAGCATATTCCAGCAAGCAGTTCTCATGGGAAAAGAAACCATCTAGTAAGATTTGGTCAACACAGTGGCACAATACTAGTATTCATTTCTCTAACGAGCCATTTTTATGTGAATTATTTAAGCTGTGCAACTAGGCCCAAGACCTCGCTAACTTAAGGCCTACAATTTAATAAAGCAAATACATAGTACGTAATCATTAATATAACATTCTACTACATTAATCTAAACATGAGCACATCATTTCTTATTAATAAGCAATTAATAAGGACACTTCGTAAAAATAATAAGTAGTCACATTTTCAGAGTTGTGTATTATTTTCTATATTAATCCATTTTCTATGCAGATTAAACATTCAGAATACATGAACATTTATTAGTAAAAATTCAGTGTTCACAATTCCCCCTCTGATGAATAAATATGTAATCAGACTTACATCTTTTCACACAAATTGTTGCTCCACTAAAATTTGTCCTCCCTATCTCTTTAAATTCTTTGTTCTCTTTTCAAATTTTACCTGAACAATTTTTCCATTTTCATTTCTTTCCTCCTCCTCTGATCATTTTTCATTCTCTTTAATTTAATCACATGATCTAATTTACATATTCCCCATGCTCCAGTTATGCAAATCACAATAATCAATATCCTTTGTATTATTTTCAATATTATCCCTTTTCCTAGATTGCCAAGCCAATTTCCCACTGAAGCACTTTGCCAACCTTTTCCCAAACTCCTGGTTCTTTCAGCTCTTTCACATCAGCACTATCATTAGTCATATTACTAATCAAGCTTCTCATTTTTTTGCTGTTATCAGGAAAATATGAGCAACAATGCTTTGAGTTCAACATTTTGCGAACTCCGCCATCCTTTGCTAAAAGAATGTCTAAAGCAAGGTGGTTCTGAAGAGTCATAGATCTTACCCCAGCCATTTCTGTATCCATTAGGATCATGGCTCCTGCAAAATCTGTCAACATGTTATCCACAATAGTAGGCAACTTTCGAATTTTCAATGAATTCAGAACAACTTCTACTGAAAGAAAGATTGCTCCAAATATGTCTCCAACTATGCCAGCATACGATTCTCGCTTTTGTCTAGTATGATGCAATTCAGTGATTTTAGGTAATTTCTTCAAGCTCTCTATCTAAAATATCTTTGGGAAAACTATCCCCCAGTAACATGTGCCATACCACCCTCTTGAAAGTCGGTAATATGCATTTGATACACAGATGTAATAAACTCCTGGAATTGACGGATCCTGTCTATTCAAAATGAACGTCCATTTACTCTGAAACAAAATAACATGTCTGCATTCACTCGTTCCCACAAACAAGGTATCAGTTCTAGATTTGGGCCTATACACACACGCAGCTTTCCTACATGTTGCGCATCTAATGCTAACCTTCCTTGTGTCTTTATTTTAAAAAATGCATAATCATTTCTAAATGTTCTTTTCTCTAAACCCTTTTCTAATTTCTTCTTAAATGCTTTTCTTCTGTCATCTGTCTGATCTAAGCAGCTATTTTCTGTGGGTCTAAGAAAGCATGTTAAATTGTTGTGGTGCGTGTATGCAGTGCCAAACTTCAACGTAGGCTCAAAGAATCCTCTCACTAATTCTATAGTGTTTTCCTTAGCTACTCTACTCGGGTACCTAATTATAGGGACAAACGAAAACACAACGTCATAATTGGAGTAGAAATATTGAATGTACTCCTGGTTATAGAATCTTGTTAGTAACAGACAACTTATCCCGTAAGTAAGCGGCAAACTATGATAAGTAACTCCTTCCTCGACTGATGAAGGAATCGGCGTGCAAACATAACAATCTCTCACATTCATCGTCTCAACATACTCACTCACTAAGCAATAGAAAACGTTAGAAGAAAGTTCTCCTTAGGCATTTTCTACGTGCAGATATTTCTCATCTTGCCTAAACTTCTCTACTTCTGTGAGTGCAGTAGTTGTCTCTAATGTTAAGGTATGGTTGGCTTTACTCTTGTCAAGAACAGTCATTCCCACAATCAATAGCAGGCACAACATCATCCATACAATCGCCAAACCAATACTCATGTATTTACAGCAGATATTCTTCCCACCCTGCTGACTAAGGTTACTCATGATCTGAAAAGAATCATAAAGTAGAAGGTTAAAATATAACTATGCAACAAAAATCAAAAACAAATCTTCAATCGTCCTTTTAGCAATGATTTACACCTTTCAGTCTTTCTTCCAGGACCCTTTTTGTAAATAAACAGTAAGTTGTCAAAATCGGTTTAGCAGCTTGTCAAATCAGGTTATCAAGAAGTATTTTCCGGTTCAACAGTCTCTTTCTTGCACTTTTCTCAGCTTACAGTTTTCAGCAGTTCAGTTCATTGATTTCCTTCAAGTGCCAAAATATTGACTTGGAATATCTCGATCAAAACAAAAAGACAAAAATTATCTTTGCCATTCACTTGTTGTTACATATGCCCAGTAAGGACCAGTGCACCTTCGGCTTGCAATCCTTTTTCTTTTCAACCTTCGATCTCCGTTTAATTCTCCATCACTCAAGTCTTATCTCCTTGTTGTGTCTACTTCTTCCTCAATTGATGTCACTGTAATTGCTTCTTTTCTCTTTGCTTGTGACTTCGGCCACTTATCTCCATTCAATTGACCTTTTGTTAATGCTCTTTTCAGTGTTGGACTTGTAATTTCTCCTTGTTCTGCAGGATTTTCTCTTGACGGACCTGCAACTGGTTCAGGAGGAATCTGACCACATTGGCTTTGATTCACCTCATTTCCTTCTCCCTCAGGATCTGTTGATTGCTCTGTTTATCTCTCAAGACCATCTGCTTCTGGTAGAGCCCTCCTCTAACTAGACTCTCCTGCTGCCTCAGTTGAGGTTGGTTCACTTCCACTTTCCTGTTGGTCTTTTCCTTAGTTTCTCACAGGAGTGACCGAACCACTTTCAGTTTGCTCAGATTCAGTCTCAATTTCTCCTTCTCCCCTCTCCAGTTCTGGAGTTGGTATGGACGTTGTTGGTACTCTCAACAACTCCTCTTCATTGTCCAAAGGACATGCCACTTTCCTTGTATGGCTTGTGTAGATCCAGTTCGGAACTCCAGCGCACTTCATAGCTGTGGCAGTGATCAGAACTACCTGTAAGGACCCTTGTACCGAGGATCCAAACCCATCTTCCTCATGTGCTTTCTGATCACAACCCAGTCACCTGCTCTCAGGTTGTGTCCTTGATCTTGAGATGGTTGCAGTGTGGTAGCTTCCACCTGATGAGGCAAAGAGCGAACCGCATCAGACAGACTTTTGCAGCAGTCCAACACCATATCATCTGATATGTTCACAAGAGCATTTGCAGGAACCGCTGGCAACCTCATTGGTCTGCCCATGAGGATCTCATGCAGTGACAGTCCTGTCTTCCTGTTGAGTGTGTTCCTCATTGACATCAGAACTAACGGTAGTGTGTCCTGCCATTTCAGATTCATAGATGCACACATTTTCGCCATGTATTGATTTCAAAGTACCATTCATCTGTTCCACAAGTCCTGATGCTTCAGGGGGGTAGCTACAATGCAACTTCTGCTCAATGTTTAAAGCTGAACATAGTAATTTAATAATTTCATTGTTGAGTGACTTCCTCTATCTGATACTAAAGAGACCGGAAACCTAAAAACATGGTATCAGTTTCCTAAGCAGTTATTTTCGCTACTGTGAGGCTGTCATTCCTTCGTGTAGTATAAGCTTCAATCCAAAGGCTAAAGATGCAAACAATCACCAACACATATCTCAATCCTCCACACACCAGCATCTCAATTAAGTTAATCTGAATTCTACTAAATTGACCTCTTGCTCTTCCACCACTCAAATTGACCACTGTCCCTTGCCTAAGTTCATTTGCTGGCAAATGACGCAACAGTGGCAAACTGCTTCGGCAATCTGTCTAAATTTTGGATTGAACCAATTTTGTTTAAACACTTGAATCATAGCATCCCTCCCAACATGTGCTTGACCATAATAATATCTAGCTACTTGAATCAGCAAACTATTTGGCAAAACCATTTGACCTTCTTCAGAAACCCATAGTTCATCTTCACACTGGACACATTTCAATTTGACTCATGACTTTTTGTCTTCCATTTCAACGTTATCCTGCAATGTTTTCAATTCTTCCAAGGTATCTATAACATGTAATGCGTAACTCGTGCACATTTCATCTTCCTCAGATAACAATTCCCATTTATCTTTGAACGACATACAGTTCAATGCGCAAAACCTTGCGACTTGATCCGCCTATCCATTTCCCATTGACACAAAATCTCATGATTTCAGGTGTGCACTGCATTTCACCACGGCAATCTTCTCAGACATTTGAATAGCTTGCAGCAATTCATGAATTATCTCACCATTTCTGACTGATGAATCAGAAGAGGTCAGAAAAACCTCTCTGTGACCACACCTGGCCAAAATCATGGACTATTCCAAATCCATACAGGTTGTCCATATAGATGGTAACTTTAAGCTGTGCAGAAACATGGCATGCTCTAGTAAGGGCTACCAGTTCCGCCACTTGTGCAGAATATACTCTTCGAATCCAAGATGCTTCAATTATACCAGAAATTGTGCATACAGCATATCCTGCTCTCAGTGTTCCTGTGTTGTTTCTTAAACAGGAATCATCAACAAAAATAATTTGATCATTTTCCTCCAATCGGGTATCTCTAATATCAGGTCTCGGTTTTGTGCACAGATCAGTTTCTTTGAGACAGTCATGTTCAACGTCTTCCAATTTGTCAATTTTAACATTCTCTTTCAGGAGTAAGGTTGCTGGATTAAGCACTGTACACCTTTTCAATGACACATTTTGGGACCCCAGGATGCTCGTTTCATAACGAGTCAGCCTGGCACCTGTAAGGTATGGCGTTTTGGTTTGTGTAAGTAAGACTTCAATGGAACGAGGGACCATAATTGTCAGAGGGTGTCCCATCACAATGCTCTCACTCTGAGTGAGGCTCGTTCCAACCACAGCGACTGAATCCAGACAGCCTGGTAAAGCTGCTGCAACTGGGTCCAAAGTAGCTGAAAAATATGCTACTGGCAGCTTACACCAACATGGACTTGAGTCAAGATAGACAATGAACATGCATCACGCTCATGCCAAAACAATGTAAAGGGTTTTGTGTAATTAGGCATTCCCAAAGCCTGGGCTTTGCACAGACTTTCTCTCAGTTCAGAAAATGCTTTCATAGAGGCTTGATCTAACACTAAGGGATCAGTAACTTCTTTGTGAGTCAGCTTCTGCAATGACTTCAAAATGACTGAAAAGTTGGGAATCCACTGGCGACAATAGCTTACCATTCCCAAAAACATCCTGACATGTCTATGTGTGTCAGGCGGACTCATCTGTAATATGGCTGTGACACCCTTCTCTGGATATTTTCCTAGTTCTTATCTCAGTTAGGTGACCCAAGTATTTTACTTCCTTCTGACAGTATAGTAATTTTGCTGGGGACACTTTATGACCATTCTTCCCTAAATGATTCGGTAAGGCAATCGTATCATACTTGCATTCTTCTTTTGTTGTGGATGAGATCAAAAAATCATCAATGTAGTGCACCAATGTCGATTGGAAAGGCATTTCCATTGACTCCTGGTTCTTTTTTCAAAATCTGGTTCAAAATGGAAGGCGACTCTGAAAAACCTTGTGGGATTCTACACCAACAGTAAACTCAATCCCAAAATTTGAAACAGAAGAGAAATTGATTATCCTCATGAAGAGGTACAGAAAAGAATGCATGTGACAGGTCTATTGCAGTGAACCATTCAGCATTGCATAGGATCTGAAACAAAATCACTGCTGGATTTGGCACTACAGGGCAGCATTTCATCACAAGGTCATTTACCTTTCCCAAATCCTGGACAATTCGAAATTTCCCACAGTGCTTTTGCAATCCAATTATTGGTGAGTTATATGGACTGCTCACCACTTCTTTCAAAACTCCTTGGTTTACAAATTCTGCAATTATGGGTGCAATCCCATCAATGGTGTCCTGTATCATATGATACTGAGGAATCTGGGGAAAAATCACATTTGGCTTGACTGGAACATTAACTGGCTCAACTCTTTTTATTAGACCAATGTCCTTTCCTGTCAAATCCCACACCTTCATTTGAACTATTCCCTGTAAGCCACAAGGAAGATTTCTCACTGTGAAAAGCTAATCAAAGGGTACTCCTCATATCTGTCACAATCTGTCTCTGGAGCTGGGTCATCCTCATCATCACTGTTAATCTGAATTTCAATTCCAACATTTGAGAAAGTAATTGAGCATCTCATTTTACACAAGTCCCTTCCCAGGAAGAATACTGGACTTGAGTCACAAACAACGAATTTGTGTAATCCTTTACAGTTGCCAATTTTAACCTGAACTGGTTTGGAAATGGGTTGGTCAAATATTGATTTGCGACACCTGCAATCTGGACTGTTTTCCCTGAAAGGGGCAAGTTTGGAACTTCTGCAGTTCGTGCTGTAGAGCGTGTAGCTTCTGTTTCAACCAAGAATGAAACTTGTGCCTCATTACTTTTCCCTTTACATATGGACCTTTCTGATCTACTTCTAGGGAAGCTGCTAACATACATTCTTTTTCATCCGAACTCTCACTCACCCAGTCATCGTCTATTCCATTCTCACTGTGTAATGGGAATTGGCGCACTGTGTTATTACTTTGATTAAACCTTTGACCCGTGGCCTGCAGAGGAAGCATCACATGCTGCTGTTCCATTGGGGCATGAGGTATTTGAATTTGCTGTCTAGGTACCATTTGAACATGCTGTTGCATTTGCTGCGGCTGGGGCATCTGCAAACCTGGCCTTTGCACTTGTTCCTTGGGCTGAAAACCTTGCACCTGATTTAGTTTTGAAAATTTGAACTATGACCTTTCATTCTCGGTCATCTCATGTTTTGAAAAGAACTTGTTTGCTGAACAATACCTTCCTGTACCAACATCGGACACTCCCGCTTCCAATGTACGAGCCCTCTGCAAGCGTGACATGGCAACAATCTCTTCATTCCCTACACATCATTCTGAACCACTACAGTATTCAAATCAGGACTACAATTGACGTTTCCAGTTCCTCCTCAATCTCTACCTCTTGCTTGATTCTGAAACACTATGTTTCCCTGCTGTTGTTGCAGAAAATTTCCCTTCATTTCTGTTTGTTCCACTTTAATCTGCATCACCATTGCCTTTTCTTTCAACTTTCTCTGCTTAAACTCAATCTCATCACTACAGTACTTTGCATACTGCAATACCTCATCAATCGGCTTTGATTGCCAGCAAATCAAATGACTCTTAATCATCTGACTAATTTCAGGTCTCAGTCCTCTGACAAATCTGAACACAAAATGAATCATGTCTTTCGGCTCAATAGTTTCTGTACCACTGTAATGTGTAACCGCTTGCAACAATCTCTCATAATATGCATATATTGACTCTTTCGCTTCCTAGGCTGTCCTGTCTATTCTCTGACAGTCAATGTTCTTTGGCGAAATTCTCGTTTTCAAAAATTCAGTCACTTTATAGTAGTATTTCATTATGTCATGGAACGGTGCACCTGTTGCTGGATCTCGCTGAGGTTCTCTTGTTGGCCTATCTACACTCCTGTTGCATTCAATCCATAAGTCTGCTGGGACTACTATCTCTAACAGGGTGTTCAAATCCTCCTACAGGCATTTTGCGAGTTTCACAAACCTGTCTGTCTGTTGGTACCATTCCACTGGCTTCTCTCTCAACCTGGGATAATCATTTGTGAATGACAGAATATCACTTCTGCTCCAAGGGACATGGACAACATTCCCTCCTGGAATCTCCCTCATTGGTAGAATTTTCACTGGGTACTCAACCTGCTGCACATTTGCAGTAAGATTAGCAAGATCTCTTTTCTTCTTGTCTCTTTTCCTCACCCATCTGCCTTCTCATTTGTCTAATGCTCCCCTTGTTTGAATACTCTGGATTAATTCCCTTAGGTGAATTTTCATTCCTGGTATGCTCATGTTATCAAAATCTTTTGAATCAAAATCTAGTTTGTAATTCCTCTTCTACTGCTTCATTTTCTCAACTTCTGCTAATTTCGAATGCACTATTCCTGCCTGGTTAGTAATCAGTTTGTATAGGTAATGCAACTCATCTTCCTTGAACGTGCCAATTCTGTCTAACCTCATGGTTCCCTCAATTAGGTCTTCTGCCTATAGTCTAAGTCTGGTCAAATTCAGGGCACTTCCTCCGCTAGAATCTCCTTGAGTATTACTTAGCCTCTCTAACCATTCGGTTAACTTCTGAGCTGTCAAACCCTGTAACGTAACATTATTGTGACTCACACCTGGCACTTGCTGTACTGTTAGATTTGGGGTTTCTGGTGTCACCATGCTTGGATTTAGACCTATGTATGATCTCACTTTATTAATTGGAGGAGTTCTGAAAGGACTTAAATCAATTAATGGGTCTGTCCCATCAAACGTTATTTTCATAGGAGCTGTCATTCTTCCATTTGCGTTGTATCTCTCTCTTTCTACACTCGGGCTCAGAGAGTTCTCCTCACTGTTCTTCTTATTTCCCTGGGTGAACAATGGCATGACCGGACCTATAGTAACTGGTACTGACACTGCATCTGGGCTTGGTCTGACATTTGGCTCTCATGGGTGGACTATTCCTGTATCCTGATTTGTCAAGGTGAACATTTCTGTCTGTGATCCTGTTATAGGGGTGTATCATGGAACTGTCTGTGACTGTATCGAGGACATAAAAGTTGGGGTGGACTCTATCTGGACCAATGTTGGCTTCTGGTAAACTTGTCCTGTCGGAACTATTAAATTTGTTGCAGTATCTACAATAGGTACATCAGGGTAAATTCTTGGAATATCTGTTTGCGGCATGGGCCTTTTAACTGCTGAAGTAATGGAAGATTTATGGTTAACCTGTATCTGGATCTGTGTTGATTCAACTGATATCAGCGCTGTAGGATCTACACTGGTGTTTGAGCTTCTCTCATGCACTGCATACGCCGGGGGACGATTTCTCAATAACTGTAAAATGATTCATCATCTGACTCTTCATCATGTGTCAGAGATCCTGTAGATTTCTGCTCTGTGTCATTGGAAGGATACAAATCCTTCATTCTGGTGCTCTTTGTAGCTTCGTTCTCATTCTCTTGTATAATTGCAGGAAACTATTTAATTCCCTGCAAAGTCATGGTTCGCCAAAATCTCTGATGACTCTCCCATCTAGCCTCTGCTAGTGTCTTCTCAGTTTTTCTTATTCTCCTCTCAAATTTTAATTGCTGTTTCTGTCTGGCTACTAGTTCCCAAATTGCTAATGCCTCGAACTGTGTCAGTCTTGGAGGATGTTTCAAATAACAGTACCCTCCTCAAATTCTCTAAACTCCTCAAATTAAATATTCCATGAGCAGGAAACTCTAATCTCCCATCTTTCTCTGTCACTTTGTACCATTGTTTCAGCCAAAGACATGGTGCAGCACTCTTCTCTTCGAATACAATATAGGCGGGTGTACCTTCTGGTGGTGTAATGTCTCCTATACTTGTTGAAATATACATATCTCCCCTTTAGGGACTCTTTAAAGCCTTGAAAAATGTAATCTCTCCGATTTTAATGCTAATTTTCAATCAAATCAGGAAGTGACTTTCAATTCCAAAATCCTTTTCTCATGGTTATCCACCAATCCGTGCACGACTCTTCTCACTCACTGACCTACCCCAGCACTGTTCCAATGATGTCACACTCACACGTACAGCGGCTGACAAAGTCTTTCGGCTTGTCCTCCCAAACTCGGATTCACACTAAAGTAAGGCAAAAGTACTGCAAGCGCTAAACAAAATCAAAACCCAATTTGTCCATTTACTACAGGTAGGGTAACACAATCGCTACAGAACCCTTACGGATATTTAACTGACAGCCTTTCGCTCTAGCAACTACTCTTTCTTTCTCAGATTCCCTGATTCGCAAGCAAAATTCAAACTGCAAATTTTACTCTCAACTGATCAGTGGGTCTTGTCCTAGTGCACATAAGACTCTCCAGATCTCAGTCGAAAAGCCTTTCACTCACTTTAACACGCAATCTTGAGTTTGTTAACCATGCCCAATTGACCTATTAAACCAGACAAATTGCAACAAAAAACAAATGTCTCATACACTTTTCAATATAGTAGGGAGTCTTAGACCACGTGAGGTCTGTATACCAACAACCACGTGGACAATGTTTTGAGCACAAAGCGCCACACACATGCATCTTAGGGACACATTTCCTCTCCACTTTGTATCATCGAATCTGAAAATCCAAACTTTCACCAATTTCTCTTACCCAATCTGCAAATTATTTTCTCTCTTTAGGGGACTAACCATTACCCTACTACCATCTCTGGGGACCTGCTATTTCCTAAGGGGAAACTTTTGTGGTGGACTCTTAAGGAGACAAACCATGTACCAGGCCTTTATGATGGGCTCTTAAGGAGACAAACCATCATACTCTGCTACCATCTCTATTAGCGTGTCTGACCTTATTTGGTTTCTTAACTTTAATAAGGGGGCTCATTAGCAGTTTGATGAACCGTTTGACTGCCCTTAGAGTAAATCCCACCATAGTACTCAATTTCAATACCAATCAATAACAATATCAATCAATAGAATCAGTAATCTTGGGAGTCAGTAATTTCCACACACCATGACCCCTTTGGTCATGAATAACCCCACCTTTAGGTAAAAGTTAGAATGTTTATTTCCCTATATCAACAATGATAATATCACGTAACCTAATCTCAAAATCAAATGATACACATACAGAAACAACACTGGTTGAGCAAATCTCCTAAAGAATCTCTAAAAGACAAACTACATCAAACAATAACATTTGATTAATACCTCTCCTCGGTATGGATCAGCAACCTGCAACTGTCTTCGTCAACTGGACATCTGTTCGGTCAGCCTCAGCATCTGGCCAAGAAAGAGAATGGTTCAGAACAAGGGGACCCTAACTATCCGAACAATTAATAAGGCATAGTCTAAGGGTCAGCATTCAGCATAAAGTTTAAGCAATATAGTTCAAGATAGAATTCTCTAAGTAAATAAATCAAGACGAGCACACCTCATTGGTGGTGAAAGGAAAACAGGAAAGTGTCTCTCCTCTCTTGGTGCAGTCAGGCTAAGTTAAAATCACTTAAAACTCTTCCCACATTGCTTTGGTTAAAGAATTGTACATTTACATTTAGTCCAATGAAAGTAGAACTTCAAATCTAAGCTATAACTAAACTGTCTTTGACATGTCGATGATTGGCTACTCTTCTCCTGTTCCCATCATCGGAATCATCAGGTAACGATCTTGTACCTCTCTGTCCTTCAGTCAGTGCATCCATTGTTAGCTCCTGGGAATATCCCTTTCACGCACACTGTACTTTACATTGTAACAATAGCTAATACAGCATATTCTAGCAAGCAGTTCTCATGGGAAAAGAAACCATCTACTAGCATTTGATCAATGCAGTGGAACAATACAAGTATTCATTTCTCTAACCAGCCATTTTTATGTGAATTATTTAAGCAGTGCAACTTAACATAAGGCTGTGCAACTAGGCCCAACATCTCGTTAACTTACGAGCTATAATTTAATAAAGGAAATACATAGTACATAATCATTACTATAACATACTACTACATTAATCTAAACATGAGCACAACATTTCTTATCAATAAGCAATTAATAAGGACACTTTGCGATTGCTGGTGGCCCTCAAGAAGGCACATTTTCAAAGTTGTGTATTTTTTTCTATATTAATTAATTTTCTATGCAGATTCAACATTCAGAATACATGAATATTTATTAGTAAAAATTCAGCGTTCAAACCCTTGACCCCAAACAATATGTCCCAGGTGTCAGACAATAGGAATTCCATGTCCCTGGAGGGGCATAATTTTAACATTATCCATCCTCCCACAATGTCAAAAAAGGCAGAGGCATAGTCATTATAGTGCAGGCAGCATAACACTTAGGGGTCATAGTGTTATGTTGCAGTGTGAGCCTGCACTCCAGGCTGCACCTAAATGCAGGGGGGGGCAAGCTCCCAACCTGCCCCCCCAGGGACTCCCATGACCCTCCTGGAACTGGAACACAAGCAACCGAAGACTGGTTTCTCTTCTGTCAGGTGTAGCTTAGTTTACGCAGCACAGTGAGTGCAGGACCCAAGTATGGGCATATCCTTGCCACTTTGGGCTGTACATCAAACACACAGAATGTGGCAAGAGGAATGTTTGTAATTTGTAACATTCTAACCCACTGTTTTTTTGCCTACCATGCCACCTCAGTTTGGACCCAGCCATATGCAAATAAGTCTTAGCCCTTCTCCACTATGAATAGTCCTGCCCGAACTGCCAGGCCAGGTCTTCCCTGAACTGGAAAGCAAGCAATTTAATATCGGTTTCTCCCTGATGGGGGATCTTCTGTCAGATATAGCTTGGTTCCTATGGCACAGTGAGCACAGGAACCACGTCTCGGTAAATCACTTAGGGCAGCACATCAGACACGCAACAAGTGATAGAAGGAATGTTTGCGATTTCTCTAACCACTGGCAATTGCCAAGGGGTAGCATTCCAGCCCATCGTTATTTTCCCGACCATGCCACCTCAGTTTGAACCCAGCAGTATGCAAATCATTGATGACTCTATTTCAATAGGACAAGTCCAGCCTGTTACATAGGGTTCCTTGGCATCACATAGGACCCTGCCAGTGACTCTGTGATATCACAAACTAACTTGATAGCTTTGTACAACCCAATATTGTACCAAATGCAATGCTAAAGTTTTAGTGATGTGTTTTTTGTTTACTTACACTACTAAGGGGTATATTTACTAAGATTTTACACTGAGTTTGCATCACAAAAGTGAAGCAAGTTGATGCAAAGTCTTTTTACCTATTTATTTTCCAGTTCAAAATGTGTTTTGCACTGGAAAGTACCCTAAAAGTAAGAAAGAAGCGTGAAGCACTGCTCTGTGTTACCGCCAAGGGGGTATTAAATGGGTGGTACATGGACGTTCCCATGCTGTCAACCATGCCCTTTGACACAAAACTGTATCTACAAACACCAGTAGACAGGGTTTTGCACAAAAAGTAAAAACCATATGAAAGCAGGCATTAAAAGGAGAAATGTTTTCATTTCTCCTTTCTTTTCTGACTGTGCATGCCTGCTGCACTGGGTAGCACACATAAAACGTAGGAAACGTTTTAGAGTGTGTCTACGCATAGCATTTTGTACTAGAAGGTTACTGTACTGCACACACCTTTGCACTATGGCACGAAGGGGCATATTTATAAAAAGTGGCGCTGTACCTAGTGCAGTGGCACTTTTGTTGCGCCCCTTAGTGCGCCCCTTAGTGCCCCCCTAAAGCCACTATATGTGCGCCATATTTAATATACAGCACACCATGGCAGTAGTTCGGGAACTAGCTTCAGACTTTTTTACAGTCCTAAGGAGCATCCATACCTCCTCTTCCCGTACTTTGCTGCCCAGTGTATGAACGAATGCCCGACTATCCAAGTGAAATTTTTTCACTCCTGGGGCCACTCACACAACCTGCGAAGAGAACAAACTTTAGTACAAAATCTACAATCACCGACAACCCTCTATTCGAACCCTTTTAACCGTCCAAACCCCTTGTACATGCCCTCCCAGATCAAGCCCTTACATATCGCTTGCAGCATCTAGATCTCCACCTACCAAGCCACCTAATCTGTGCCCAGTCCCAACCTAGATGAGCTGCCACTGCAGCCGCTCCCTATTCTGAATGAATGAGTTCCATAACACTGTGCCTGTCTCCCAATCTGTCGCAACACCAACCGCCAAACAGACAACAACTGAAATGCGATGAGATTCTTGCCATTAAAGTGACTAAAAACACCGACCCCAGCTGGCACTCCTTCTGACCGAAAACTAGTCCACTCCACAACAGGACAAGTGGCTGCATCTTGACCTTTCCGCAACCACACCCATTTCCCCTTTTCCAACTGATCAGTCTTTGACTTTCTAAGCCATATGGCCAATTGCCCCCTCGCAAGCATACTTACCTACACCCAAAAGTTCAGACACCCAAAATGCCCCAAAGAACATCCACACCATGCACAACCTGAACTACAAAATTTCATGAGCATCTGTACAACAAACCGGTAACACATGCAATAGCTCCAACAGTCAAATGTAATAGGTTCCCTTGCCGCCTTGCTCATCCCCACTATGGCCCTACCCCAATCTTTCAACATTCTCCCCAAAATGTCATCTTTGGCCGAGACGCAACTAAAAAACAATTTCCCATAAAAGGAAACACCAGACAAGTTGCCACCAATTGTGGCAGGCGACAAATCTATTTGTATCAAGAACAACACAAAGCGTAACTCCCGGAACTCAAGCGTGCCATTGTCTTGCACCCAAAAATCCCCTTCAAAACCCTCAAAACTCTGAAACTCCAACCATGGAAGTCGATAACTCCTCCTAATGATGACCATCACCCCCTACTCCCAAATGTCTGCCGGGACCGCTGTCTTGTGTTGCTCTGCTTCTGGTGTGAAACTGCGAAACCATTGCCACTGTGAACGAGACAAGGAATCTGCAATAGCATTGTTCCCCGCAGTAATATGTGCTGCTGTAAAGATGAGATTTAAAGATAAACATCTGAGCATAAACACCTCAATAATCACAATACCCTAAGGTCTTTTGCCCTCTGTCTGTTCACAAGTTCCACCACTGTCATGCTGTCCACATGAAACACTACAGTCCTGTTCGCCAGCTCATCCCCCCACACTGTCAAGGTCACTAGTAGAGGAAACAATTCCAGAAAGGCAATGCTCCTGCCTTGTGTCAACCACTGTTCAGGCACTGTTCTCTGCACACCACCTCCCATTCCAGAAAAGACCAAAACCAGAGGCCCCAGCTGCTTCCAAGATTTCTGAACCTGCCATATCATGTCCTCCGCCCAAAAAATAATGGAGACCCCATTGAATTGTGTTAAGAATGTCTCCCACACCCTGATGTCCTCTCTCATACCCACCGACACATGAATCCTGTGGTGCGGGAGGCAGGCACTGGACATAGCTAGTCCCAGCTGCCTGCAAAATGTTCTACCCCCCTGACTACCCTGCATGCAAAATTGAGAAAAACCAGGAGTTGTTGTGCCATGCGCAGGTCGATATTATGCAAGGACTGGATATGTCTCAGGAACTCTAGAATCTCGTTCACCTTCACCGCCGGCAATCTTGGCACTAAGCCTTTTGTGTCCAGTTCTATCCCCAAGAATGCCAGAAAAACAACTGGGGCCCTCCATCTTCTTCGGAGCGAAAGGAACCCCCATCTCCAGGGCCAGCATTTCAAACCCTGTCAAAGCCTTCCTACAGGAATCAGATCCAGCCTTACCCACAAACAGAAAATCGTCCAAGTAATGTGTCACCTCCCGATGCCCAGTCACCCTAACGAAAATCCATTGTAGGAAAGTACTAAAAGCCTCGTTAAGTGAACATGAAATGGCGCAATCCATCAGGAGGACTCTGTCCACATAGATTGCCCCATCTAGCTGCATGCCCACAAGTGCAAAATCCTCAGGGTAGGTAGGCAGAAACCAAAAAGCTGCTTTAATGTCACATTTTGCCAGCTCCGCTCCCCTGCCACACCCACAAACAAGCCAAATGGCATCGTCCATTGATGCGTACACCACCCTCATGTCTTCTGGCTTGATGAAGTCATTCACCGACACCCCCTCCGGCCGGGACAAATGATGGATGAGGCGAAACTCACCTCTAGGCTTTTTGGGGACCAAACCCAGAGGTGAAATCATCAGATTCTCCAGAGGCCAGTCGACAAATGGACCCGCGTCTCTGCTTTCTGACAGTTGTTTAGCCAACTTATCTGCCACCACCGAGGCATTTCTTTGGCAGACCGCAAATTGTCCACCCATCTTTTTCTTCTTGGCCCCTGATAACCTATCCGAAATCCTTCCTTGAAACCCCAGTCCAATTTGCATGCTATGTCCCATCCGAGAACATGCGCAACCACGGCAGTAAGACATACAGCTTAATTGGCGTAGGTGCCCTTTGGTGCAGGAGCGCCCTGCATCCCTCTGCCCCTGGCTGTTCTCCACTGCTCAGCGGGGCTGGCAAGCAAAAAGCACTGCATGACTGGGTGTCCTTCCCCACATTTGGAACACTCATGTTTGAATTTACATGGATGTCTCGAGCAGAAACCCTTATTAAAGTTCCAACAGGCCCCTGAAGTAGGTGTCTGGGGTCGCTGTACAGTACCCGCCCCCCGTGGGTGGGACGGGACTGAAAAGTTTTATATACCACCAGTAGGCAACTAGAGGTATGTGTTGATGCTGTGGAGTGTGATGACGCCATCCACTGCATCCACAATTCTGAGTCCACATCCCCCCATGGCTTATCTGGATTCACACTTACCTGTGCCCGAAGCTCTTGGTCATAGCTCAGCCAGGCTAACCCCCCAAAATGCATTTGGGCTTTGCGTATAATGTCTATGTGCTTAAACATTCTGATGGCCCTGTCGGGAAATTTCTCGCAATAAATACTGGCATATATCAGAAAAGCCAAAGTCCAGTTGTCCAGAGTGATCGGAACCCTGGGCCCGGCGAGCTAACTTCCACTCTTCTTCCTTGGAACCCTCCTTAGCCTGTAAGTACCTTTGGAGTAGCTTGAAAACATCGACATACTCATGCCCCCAAATCCTAGCCTTGTCAGCCACATGTGAACCTAACAGCATTGCGAGGCTCATATAAGGGAGTCGCTTCGTATGCCCCCCTACTGTCCTTGTCATCCACTGCTGTCCCGTCTCTGGTCATCTTCACCCCAACATCACCTGCAGTAGTTGTGTCTTGTACTCTCGTCTGCTTACCGTCCCCCTCCAGTGCCGCTCCAGGTGTGTCATGTACAGATTGATCACCCACCCCTATTGACTTGTGCGTTTTAGCCACAGCAGTGCCTTGGGCTTCTCCTCACACCAACTACCATTCTCTCCTACCTTTAACACCGGGAACCAAAGCCCTTGAATCTGTCATAGCCTTGCGACCACGCTCCTCATTGTGTGTCGCCACCTGTAACGTTCAACTGTTCCTATTCTCCTGAAAGAAAATGAAGAGGGGTTGTGCCGCTCCTGCACCCTATCCCACTCCCTTTGCCCCCTCTCACCTCGCTTTCGCGAATATCCCCATCTTCCTATTTGTCCATCTCATTCTGATAGTCATTTTCCATCACCTCATCTTCGTCCATCTCACACTTGTCCTCATCACCCCTCGCATCCATTACATCGCTCCACTCTTCCGGCGCTTGTCCCCCATGGCATATGCCATACTTGCGACTACCACTTTCCTGCACTGTAAAGAAGGCGGGCGAAGACCCCTCTATTGCTTCATACCAACGTCCAGGGCCGTGTTGTGCCCTATTGGCATCACCTCCTTTCTGCCAGCCTCCAACACTGACTTGTACTCCCCGCACCTCTTGAGGCCGTGTGCGCTACTCATGCCCCCCACGCCTCCGGACCCCGGGCCGCACAAGCCTCTTGAATCTTCTCCTTTGTGTTTGGAACCCATGCCCAACTACCTTGCCCTGCTGTGGGGCCTGATGGGCCCCCAGGCCCCCCTTCCTGATTTCCTTTTGGACTGCCTCTCTCTCTCCCCAAGGACTCCTCCCTGTCCCTGCATAGCTGGGCCCACCTTTCTTCACTTTCCACTCTCCTTTGTTCTCTGATCCTGGCCTTTATATCCACAGCCCACCAATTAGGTGCCCTGGACTGCCCTGTTGTACCACCGATGGGGCCCTCCCTCACATGGCCTGACATGTCCCCTTGACACCCCTTCTGCCCCTCTGCCTCCTTGCTGCCCACCATGACTCCAGTCTCCTGTGCCCTGCTCTGCCCCATCCCTATGCTCTGCTTCCCTGCCCCCTTGCCTTTCTTCTTCCCAGAGGCTCCACCCCCCACCTGCACTGGCCCTGCCCTTGCAAAAGGAAAGATCCAGAGACAAGCTGCGCTCATAACTGGGCCCAGCCGCTTCAGACTGCTGCCTTCCTGACTGCAAAAACACCTGCTCAGCAATATCAGTCCCCCCGGGGCCCAGCGCGACATCATCACCACGGAGCCCCTCCCCTTCCTTGGCCCCGCCTATCAAGGCCACAAATAGGCCCCGTTTGGATCCGGCGGTGGACGCGATGCGGCCCCTCCCCCTCCTGATTTATGTTTTTTGGCCCTTTCATGCGAACCACATGCTGCGACCTCAGCCGGATCGCCGCTGGAATCAGCACGCATCGGGCGCATCATGCCGACCCAGGCCTGGTCCAAGACACCAGGCCTGAGAAAATCAGCACAGCCAGCTTCGCCAAGCAATCAACGCTCGGCCCTTACAGCATCAGTGTCATGGCCTGAAGCCATGCCGCTGCGCTAAACACACTCCACTACCTGCCTAATAGAACCGACCAAACTTCCGACCATGTGATGGGCTGGCACAGAAGAGGCCGGTCCCTCTCTTAAACCCCCATACAAACCTCCTGTTTAATTGCCTCCCCCACGTATCCCCCACTGATCCTGTCGGCCCATGTCCTCAATTCCCCTCCCGAAAGCTCCCATGGAGAGATTAGACTGCGTCTGCTCTCTATGGAGCCCTCCATAAGAAAGTGGCGCTCAACAGGAATTTCTTAATCTAGAATGAGGTCTTGAGTAAGCAGTCACAGGACCTCTTCCTTGATATTAGAAGTGATGTCTTTATCCTGTGAAGAGCCTCATGTGATGGCGTGTTACATGATAACAGATCAAACTGTGCCACTTATTCGCTGCCTCCCTATCGGCCTCGTTAGGAGCCCACCTGGAAGGGCGCATCTTGTTGCGTGCCCATCTGGGGGCGCACGTCAATCCATCCATGCATATTCAAGTACTTCACGTTCTCAAACTGCTTTTGTTCAGACCAGAGTTTCTTTCCCAGGTACAAATTACTTAGAACTACGCCATCTTTCTTTTTTCACAACATGCTAACTGATCATGCGTGCGTGCATTGTGCGAGCACAGGCTTTTTATGAAGCACTGATTCCGGATCTGAACCTCACTTCAGTACCCACAAATCAGATGATTTACACATTGCAAAGGCTTTGTGTAATACAGTCACCCAGAGGCAAACAGCGTGCACCCATTCACATAAATACACACTTATGCACAGGCCGTAAAAATGCTCAGAGCTATCCAGGCACAAAAAACAGCCAATGTATCGCAGCTCAGGTCAACGCTTAGTGGTAGGACTTATGTACAGTCTGTAGTTGGACAGACAAAACACCAAAAGTCGTTCATGCACACTCATACATACTCAGAATCGTCACACATGCAGTTATCTATGCACAGAGACTAACAGGCACATGTCCCCGTGCTGAAATACCAGCAGTCATACAAGCACTCTGTGCAAAAGCTAACAGTCTTTCTGGCACCCTTTATACAGATCAACAGACATACAAATACCCACATGAATAGACCAAATGGCACACGGTCACCCATTCACATAAATAGACATGCAGATGCTAGTTCATGCAGGCCTGCACAGAAAGAGAGAACATTGCGTGCGTCAAAAACATGTAGAAACGAAAGCACATGGGCCAGTAGTCATAGAGCCACCTATCCACCAAGGATAAAAGACATACAGATATCACAGTCACAGGCAAAAAGTTACCAAGAATCACAGACATATGGTTGCCCATGCACATGCTGACACCTAAGCAGTCAGGCACATTGTGCACATAAAAGTGGAACTTAATGGCAATAATAACAAGCATTTTCAATGCAACGGGTCTCGCATTTGTTCGAGTTAGAGCTATTAGCGTTGTAAAGCAAATATAAACGCAGCGCGATCGCACTATGTAAAATGCAGCGCGATCGCGCTGCGTGGAAAATAAACAGATAAAGTAGTCCGGACTCCAGGCTGAAAACATCGAGCCTAGTATGTTTTTGGTACTTTACCGGTGCTGTGTAGGTGGGCCAAACACTGGAAAAGGCCTTTCACAAATGAAAGCAAGTGGATTTTAAAAGGCAAGCCCACGAACCAATGTAAGTGACTGACGTGGCATGGGCGTTGTTTCAAGCCCAAAGAGAGATTACAGAATGGACGGAGCACTTTGTGCTCGCCCATTAAAATAACAACATGCCCACTTCAAAGACACCCATCGACAACACACGGATACCACTACAGACATCCAGATGCATAAATGGATGAGTGGATGGACGGATGAATGGATTCAATTTAAACGGAAAATTCAAAATGACATTCTCCGATGCTTTCTTGCAGTAACATACTTAACATACTAATCATCCCAACCACGTTTTAAATGCAGGTCTGGTACTTATGTTTTTCAGAAATACTTGTAAAGTGGCATTCAATGTTGCCTAGTGGGGCAAGTCTCCTACATTTCAACTCAGAAACACCGTTGTCATCCATATTGGGGTAACCCGTTGAGCCACCTATTAGTGGTGCAGCGGGTGCAGTGAAACCAGAGCCCAGAGGGGTGGGGACTCAGCCTTGGCCTGTGCCTGCAGCATGTTTTTAAGAGGCCACATGCTCAGTTTGAGATCTTCTTTTCCCAGAGCCTCCCCAAAGCGCGGCTCGCGTTTACTCTTCCCCATGGTGGGAAGAGTTGGGACAGTCACGGTGAATGAAGACGAGGGAAGATTTGAATCCAGAGAGAGAAAATTTGAGCAGAAATGTGAAGAGCAGAGAGAAGGACTAAGAAGACAAACTATAGAGGAGAGCTAAAAAGGGGAGGAAGTAAAAGGGAGAAGGAATGGTGGAGAAATGGTGGAAGATTAAAGGAAAAGAGAGGGTATCTTGTGGAAGGAGAGGAAAAGAGAAGGGTGGGAAGAAGGTAAGGTGAGGGAAAGGAGATAACGAGTAAAAGCAGATAGGGAAGAGAGAGAAAGTGTAGACATAAGATATCAGAGAGACCAGGATGAAGAGAAGGGAGGCAGAAGAATTGTGTGACAGAGAATGCCAATAAAATCAACAATATCCCCAGCACACTACCAATACACACTACCAATACCACCACCAGTACTGTATCATCATCAAGAACAATACCGCCACTATTACTGGTCACAGGCAAGCTCAACAAGTCTGGCATTAATGGGATGCTGCATGGAAATACGTTTCTGCATTCTTGGTTTTGCAATAACAGTAGGCCTATTAGTTTTGTCAGTTATTGTTAAAAATGACAGGCCAGATTTATGAAGCCCTCGCATTGCTCTTGCATCACACAAGGAAAGGCAAAGGCTTATTCGAGATTTACTAAGCCACGGAAAGCCATTTTTGGTGGCTCTGTATGGCTTAGTAAATCCAAAGTAACGCAAGGTAACGCTAATCGCTGTCTTGTATTTCTCTGCGCTTGAGAAGGATTTCTAAGGGCAGTAATCCACATCAAAATGGTATGCCTTCCCTATATTATTTCCACTTTCTCATTCTGTAGCACACATAGAAATTCTCTAATGGTTGTTTTCGTGCAGGAAGGTGGCCTTTCCCACACATAAACAATCCAGCCTTTAATACAGGCACCCTTGCATCATGGTGAAAAAGTGCCTGTGTTGGCGCTAAGCAGCACTCAGTGCACTAGTCGAGGGAGAGAGCAGGAATTCCTGATCTCGCTCTCTTGCTGTGCTGCGTGACCTTTTGATAAATCTGCCATGAAGTCCATATCACTTGGGCTGCCTTCCTAGTCCAGTTGTTATCTATGAAAAATGTGGACTCCTGGTCCAGGTCATGAACCTTCTGGGTCATTCTTGGTTGCCATCCAACACAACATGATGGACGGTTCAGTAATCACCTACTGAAGCCCATTCATTCTCCTTCCTCACTTGTTGACTTTTTCAGACTTTTGGGAGACCTAACTGCTTTGGAGAAAATAGACATGAATCATAGCCTTATTACAGGCTATATAAAGTGTGGCCCTTGTCAGGTTTTAGCATCCTCTTTGCATAGTCCTGCACACTCACGCTCACTTGTGGAAAGGATGCAGCCCATTTAACCCTCAGCCCCACCCTGTCACCTGTCTGATGACGCCACTCCTCTATTCAACGTAAATCTGCCCCATTCACCTGCCATAAGAATCCAGAGGTGATATTGGGATGCAGGTTGGTTTCCTGTCACAACTTTAACTTTTAGGACCCTTGCTAATCTCTGCCTCAAAGAAGGGTGGCCAAAAATAAATAAAGCTCTGCTCACTTGTCATGAAGCGACTTAACCTCACCTCTCCTTTACCTCTCACACACCTTTGATCATCACATAAAAACACTGGCCCATATTCACAGATTGTCAGACAGGGTAGTCTATCACAAACATGATGGAGTAGCCTGCCCTACAAACGCTCGGTCCACCCAATTCATTCTTAGTTGAGCAGACAATCGGCTTTCCGTCAGCAGAGCCACCGCTGGCTCCATCAACAGAATCCTTCCTCTGGCGGAATAAGGCCTGTTGGAGGAATGGCACTAGACCTGTGCCCTATTTGGATGAGCTATGTTATGGTCGTGCTTTCTATCTGTGAAGAACAGAAAAAACAATTAATGGCCCCACACCTAGTAAAAAGAACCTGGCAGTGGGGGTTATTAGTTATTTATTTTTCATTAACAAACCCCCACTTTGGGAATTTGTTTTTGAACAACAAAAACCTTGTTAAAGTTTGTTGAACGGCAGTAAAACCTGACAATGGTCACCCACCAAACATTTTGTACCTTGATGGCGGTCCCCTATCAGAGTGCAGATATCAACTCTAGGGCACCAGTGATCTAAATTTGGCTGACGGTAATTCATCAGAGTGGTAGATGTAATGTCCTCAGACACCCTGGCGGACTGTCCTAAACTGTACCAAACTTTAAACTGGCCCTCTATAAGCATATGACATACAGAGATTCCTCCATCAAAAGCATTCCCCATGGAGTAAGTAGTGTGAGGCACAACTATCAATGCTGCAGCAGGTGCAGCAGCACCAATGCCCAGGGGTCTGAGAAGCCCACTGCACCCAAATGATAGCTCCTTTTTTACTATCTAGGAAAGGGATGGGGCCCACATCAATGCTTGGATGGGCGCGTTTACCTCAGACGCACATTATGCCATAAAAAATGCAATTGCAATATAATACGTCTGAAACAATGGAATATCAGCGCACAAAAACGAGAAAACAAAAGAGAATTTAACACCTCGACACTGAGAAATCAAAACATAAGGACAATTAACTGTTCCATCCCGCTGTTTCCAAGAACAAAGCAATATATTTTGGAATAAAGTGCCCGGTACATAGTAGAGTGATCCGAGAGTTTGAACTCGTGCGCATGCTTAGCACTCCACAACAACTGCACGACAGGCCTCCTTTTCACTTGACCTTTGTAACAACCTCGTGGTTTTCTTCCTCATCTAAGTAAGTAATAAAAGGGATGACATAAAGGCGATTGCTAAACCCTTTAACCACTCCCTTCTGATGCACCATGGCTGCTCTACTCTTGGGAAAAGAAACATACCGCGCCCATATCAGACTTGATTCTTGTCCAAACGGTTTGCAGATTCCAGTAATGCTGCGCACGGACTCTGGACCTGTGTCACAAGGTGGTTGGAAAATGTCAGATACTTACAATCAGTAGAAGCCGCCAATGTTTGAACGTTAGGTTTTCATACACATAAAGATAAGTAAACAAATATTTTCTTAACACCCACCTTCCCTCTTTTTTCCAACCACTCTCTCTCACCCACTCTCCTCGCCACCCTTACCCTATCACCCACATTACCTCCCGTCCCTCCCTCGCCTTCCTTTAAACCAATGAGGCTTCCTGCCTCCCTCTAGACCCTCCCTTCCCCTTTTAAACCCCCCCCCCCCCCACCCCTACAACCTCCTGTTTTTTTTGTCTAGCCCACGCTAGGCTTACCTGTTCTCCTTTCCTCTATGGTGGGGCCTGGGGGACATCGATTTTGGCACTCCTAGGGCTGCGGGGCCCCTTGAGGTGTGCTCTGGCCAGTCACGTCTTCAACAGGCAGGTGAGGCTGCTTGGAGGACGCGTCCTGGGAGTCGGCTGACGAGGTCAGTCGGCTCCTTGCGGCTGGGGCGTCTATTTCCGGTTCCTTAGCCCGCGGAGCCGCGTGGAGGTGCCGGCTGACGTTTTTGACTTCGGGGAACCGGTAGGACGGGCGTTCTGCCCGCATTTTTAACTATTTGGGTTCCTTTTTGATTGGTTACAGGATTTTTTATGGGAAGGTCCTGTATCATATATATTTGGTAGACGGGGTCAGTGTGTTGGTAGTTGTAATTAGGTTTACCATGCCGAAAGGTTCAGGCTAAACATCGCAGGATTGTTTCTTCCTCCTCCTCAGAGGAGGAGGGTGCTGCTCCCATGCTGACTCCTGGGGGTCACCAGGTGCTGGGAAGTGCTGCCCCACTCATGTCCAGGGAGGAGGTGCAGGACATGATAGAGGGGGCTGTTTCTAGGGCTCTCCAGGCAGGGATGGCCAGACCTACTATGCCTAAAGCATCACATCCTTCTGCTGCTGCAGAAAGGTCTTCTTCGGATGTTGAGGAAGGGGAGGCTCCATCTACTTCTTCTGGGGAAAAATATGTCTCCAGGGAAGAGATGTCGAAGGTGATGGCACATGTGCAGGACAATTTAGGCTTTCCAGTCTTTCAGCCTACGAGCACTGACTTTCACTTATTCCCGCAGTATCAGACGCCTTCTAAGTTTGCCATGCCTTTTCAGGGTCCTGTGAAGGATATGGTGTTTCGGGAATGGAAGGATGTGGATAAAGCTCAAGTTCCACGTTTCCTTCAGAAACTTTATTTGCTAGAAGGGGAAGATGTTCTGCCTTCCTCTGTTCGCCTGGATTCAATTTTGGCTACCCTGATTGGCAAGACGGCTGTCAATCCGGAGGATTGTGTGCCTACTGATGCCACAGACCGTAAGGTGGATTCGGGGCTCAAGAGGGCTTTTGCGGCTGAGAATCTGGCCCTGAGAGCAGGTATATATTCTGCTTATGCAGCCCAGTCGTTGGTACAAGACTTTGATAAGCTGTCAGTGGCTGTTCAGGAAGGTGCGGAGTGCTCTGAACTCCTGGCTGGTATGGAGCAGCAGGCCAGGTTGCTGGCGGATCTTTCATCAGATGTGGTCCGTACTTCGGCTCTGGCATCTGGGGCTTTGATTGGGGCCCGGAGGTCTCTCTGGTTGCAGTCCGGGAAGGCCGATCCTGGGGAGAAGTCTGCCCTCCTGAGACTGCCCTTTGAAGGTCGTAGCTTGTTTGGAGATCAATTGCCTTCAATGTTGTCCAAGGCATTTAAGGAAAGGAAGCATGCCTTACCTTATAAAGGGGGATCTGCTTCTGGCAAAGGGTGGAAGAAGCATTCTCGTTCTTCTCCCAAGATGGATGCAAAATCTTTTTCTTTCAGGAAACGTCGTTTTCAGCCAAGCTTTTCCCCTAAGAGGGCTTCTCCTTCGAACCTGGGGCGGGGTGGGGAGGGGAGTGGTGAAGGGTTCAAGAAGGGGTCCTGACAATCACTGTGGGCCTGGCATAGGGCAGGTTGGGGGACGGCTGAGACACTTTCTTTCAGCTTGGCAGGCGAGTGTCAGCGAACATTGGGTGCTGGACATTGTGGCCGATGGTTACGTCATCGATTTCGTTGTGGTGCCTCCAGATTCGGGGGTGCGTCCCACTCCTCTGCCTGCGGTCGGAGCCCGGAGAGAGGCATTATTGGACGGAGTCCGGGACTCGCATTTAAAAGGGGCCATTTACCGAGTTCCTCTAGAAGAAAGGGGTCTGGGCATTTATTCTGTCTTGTTTCTAGTTCAGAAGCGGTCAGGGGGTTTTCGACCTGTGCTCAATCTAAAAGGGGTGAATGCTTGGATCAGGACAGTACATTTCCGCATGCTGTCAATTCAGACTATTTTTCTAATGGTCAGTCGGGGGACTTTCTGGTGTCTCTGGATCTGCAGGATGCATACCTAAATGTGCCTGTGGCAAGGACTTCTCAGCGGTTCCTGAGGTTTGCTGTGGGTCAGGCTCATTATCAGTTTTGTGTACTGCTTTTTGGCCTCAAGTCTTCTCCCCGGATTTTTACGAAGGTGCTGGCCCCCCTGGTGGCTTTGCTGCATTCAGAAGGGGTGTTTATTCATCCGTATCTAGACGACATCTTGATACATGCTCCATCGCAGGTCCTGTTACAGAGGCAGGTGGCCTGGGTGCTGGTGGTCCTGCAAAACCACGGGTTTTTGATCAACTGGGGGAAGTCACATTTGGTCCCGTCCCAAGATCTGGTTTTTCTAGGGGCTCAGTTTCGGACTCTTCTCGGTTTGGTGACGGTGTCGGAAAAGAGGTTAGGCGCGCTTCAGTCCATGGTGAGGGAGGTCGTGTTGCAGCCTGCCCCCCGTGCGCTTCTGTGGTTACGTCTGCAAGGTCATTTGGCATCGGTGATATTTCTGATCCCTTGGGCGCGATTTCATCTTCTTTGCTTGATGAACTGGTTCCTGAAAAGGTGGACACCAGGGTCTGGTTCTCTGATGACCAGGATTCCGGGGTCAGGATTGATTCGCAGGGAGTTGAGATGGTGGTTGGGGTCCGATCATCTTCGGGTAGGGGTGTCTTTGTCTCCTCTGAGCCCAGTGGTGGTAACAACGGATGCCAGCCTCTCAGGATGGGGGGCTTGGATGGGGTCAGCACAGATTCAGGGGTTTTGGTCCCCGCTGGAGGCCAATCGGTCGTCGAATTGGCACGAGTTAAAAGCAGTGTTGTTGGCTCTGATTCATTTCCAGGTGTCCCTGAAGGGGGTTGCGGTTCTTATTCGGACCGACAACTTAGTAGCCAAGGCTTATGTCAACCGACAGGGGGGGACCAGGTCAAGGGCCTTGTTCAGTCTAGCCAGAGCGATTTTTTTGTGGGCTCAGGAATGGGTTCCTTCTCTCCGAGCTACCTACATTCGGGGGGATCAATGTTCGGGCAGATCTGCTAAGCAGGGTGATTCCTTCCTCACAACTTTTTTCCCTCCGGAGGTCGCTGTTTCTTCGTCTCTGGGGTCTTCCGGTGTTGGATGTGTTTGCGTCCCCGGAAAATGCGAAACTCAGTCGCTTCTGCTCCCGGTTTCGGTGTCCTCAAGCTTGGGAGGTGGACGGGATGTCGTGTCCTTGGCCACAGGGCCTGTTGTACACCTTCCTGCCGTTTCAGCTGATCTGGTCTTTTCTGTTGAGGGTGAGACATCTGGGGGCCAGGGTTATCTTGATTGCGCCCCATTGGCCGAGGGCGAATTGGTTTCCGTTGCTGCAGCTGATGGCATCCGGATGGATGTGGCCTCTTCCTCTTTGTCCGTCTCCCCTGGAGTTTCCTTGCCTCTCGATGGGGTCATTGAGGAGGTTACACTTGACGGCCTGGAAGTTGAACGCCGGGGTTTGACGAGGCTGGGGGTACCTGTGGCTTTGAGTTCTACTTTGCTGGCCTCCAGAGGGCATTCCACTTTACTTTCATATGGTAGGCAGTGGAAGGTGTTTTCTTCTTGGTGGTTCAGGCATAATTTAGATCCTACCTGCTCGTCTTTATTTGAGGTGATGCCGTTTTTACAGGAGGGTGCACAATTGGGATTGTCGGTGGCTTCTCTGCGGGTGCAGTGGGCGGCTATTCAGGCGTTTAGGGGTCCTTGGCGTAATCTACAAGATGAGAGTCATTTGATGCCTAGATTTTTTCAGGGGCTTCTTAATTTGTTTCCTCGCCCTGTACGTTCTTTTCCTTCCTGGGATCTTTCATTTTGGAAGCATTGACTGCTGCCCCTTTTGAACCACTGGGGGACTGTGATTTGCGCCATCTGTCTTTGAAAACGTTCTTTTTGGTGGCCATTACTTCGGCCCGCCGTTTAGGGGAATTGGGGGCCTTGGCCTGTTCCTTTCCTTTTTGTAGACTTTTTCAGGATCGGGTGGTTCTTGTTACGGTTCCTTCTTTTGTTCCGAAAGTTAATTCTTCTTTCCATGCTCGACAGGAGGTCATCCTTCCATCATTTTGTCCAAATCGCTCCTCGGATGAGGAGGTTCGTTTACATTCTTTAGATGTGCGCAGGGCATTGTTGCAGTATCTGAGTGTGGTGGCTCCTTTCCGTAAAGGTGATTCGCTGTTTGTAAATTTCGGTCCGGCCCATAAGGGGGAAAAGCCTTCCACGGCGTCATTGAGTCGGTGGGTGAGGTCTTTGATTCTGTTGGCATATTCCATGAAAGGGGTGGTCCCCCCCCTCCCCCCCCCCCCCGGGGATTCACGGCCATTCTACCAGGGGTATGGCGGCTACGGTGGCTGAGCTTCAGGGGACTTCAGTGGTGGAGATTTGCAGGGCCGCCACTTGGACCTCTCCCTCAACGTTTGTTCGGCATTATAGGCTGGCGGACTTGGGTGGTTTGGAGTCGGTGTTGGGTCACCGGGTCTTATCCTCTATGAGGTAATGGGGTAGGATCTTGGTGGTCTGTGTGCATTATAATAAATTGTTTGCAACTCAATGTCCGTCTCCTGTGTGTTTCTTGCTATGTCTCATTGGTTTAAAGGAAGGCGAGGGAGGGACAGGAGGTAATGCGTCCATTTCTTACGATAATGGTATTACTCCTAGTCCTACTCCCTTGTCTTCCTTTCCGTACCCTCCCGCCCCCCCAGTACGGACAGTCTGAGTTGCTCCTTGGGCTTGGTTTTTGTACAGGAGGTGGTAGGGGTGGGGGGGGGTTTAAAAGGGGAAGGGAGGGTCTAGAGGGAGGCAGGAAGCCTCATTGGTTTAAAGGAAGGTGAGGGAGTAGGACTAGGAGTAATGCCATTATCGTAAGAAATGGACACATTATCCCTCTGTCTCCCACCTCTTTTGCCTCTTACACTCTTTCTCTTTGCTCCAACGCCTTTCCCTTACACACCTCTCCTAGTTCCCACTTCCTCTCCCTCTCCCTTCCACTTCCCTTCCTTCCCTTCCCTTCCCTTTCCTTTCCTTTCCTTTCCTTTCCTTTCCTTTCCTTTCCTTTCCTTTCCTTTCCTTTCCTTTCCTTTCCTTTCCTTCCCCTCCTCTACCCTCCCCTTCCCTTTCCTTTCTCCTTCCCCTTCTCTTCCCTGCACCTTTCCTTCCCCTCATCTTCCCTCCTCTCTTCGCCACTTTCCCTCCCCTCATTTCCCTCCTCCTCCACTCCTATCACTTAGCTGCTCTCCTCCCTGCCTTCACTTCCATTCCTATCCTCAGGCCCCTTCCCTCTACTGCAGTGCTTTTAGTGGGCCGGTACTGTCTGGTACTGAGTACCTGCACTTTTTTATTTTGAGAGGGAGAGGACCGGCGCAGCTCAAGAAAAACGTAATACTTCTAATTGGAAAGTGCAGGCACTTCTCGGAAACAAGCAGGTACTCTGGCACAGACTACATGCACTTTAATGTTTCCATTTCAAGCACTGCCTGTAGGAGGCTGGACTGGCTTGTAGTGAGTACCAAGGGGTACTTGCACCTTGCACCAGGCCCAGTTATCCCTTATTAGTGTATAGGGTGTCTAGCAGCATAGGCTGATAGATAATGGTAGCTTAGCAGAGCAGCTTAGGCTGAACTAGGAGACGAGTGAAGCTCCTACAGTACCACAAGTGTCACTTGCACAATATCATAAGAAAACACAATACACAGTTATACTAAAAATAAAGGTACTTTATTTTTATGACAATATGCCAAAGTATCTCAGAGTGTACCCTCAGTATGAGGATAGCAAATATACACAAGATATATGTACACAATACCAAAAATATATAGAATAGTCTTAGAAAACAGTGCAAACAATGTATAGTTACAATATGATGCAATGGGGACACATAGGGATAGGGGCAACACAAACCATATACTCCAAAAGTGGAATGCGAACCACAAATGGACCCCAAACCTATGTGACCTTGTAGAGGGTCGCTGGGACTATTAGAAAATAGTGAGGGTTAGAAAAATAGCCCACCCCAAGACCCTGAAAAGTGAGTGCAAAGTGCACTAAAGTTCCCCAAAGGACATAGAAGTCGTGATAGGGGAATTCTGCAGGAAAGACACAAACCAGCAATGCAACAACGATGGATTTCCAGTCGAGGGTACCTGTGGAACAAGGGGACCAAGTCCAAAAGTCACAAGCAAGTAGGAGATGGGCAGATGCCCAGGAAATGCCAGCAGTGGGTGCAAAGAAGCTTCTACTGGACAGAAGAAGCTTAGGTTTCTGCAGGAACGACAAGGGCTAGAGACTTCCCCTTTGGAGGACGGATCCCTCACGCTGTGGAGAGTCGTGCAGAAGTGTTTTCCCGCCGAAAGACCGCCAACAAGCCTTGCTAGCTGCAAATCGTGTGGTAAGCGTTTTTGGATGCTGCTGTGGCCCAGGAGGGACCAGGATGTCGCAAATTGCGTCAGGAGAGAGAGGGGACGTCGAGCAAGACAAGGAGCCCTCTCAGCAGCAGGTAGCACCCGGAGAAGTGCCAGAAACAGGCACTAGGAGGATGCGTTAAACGGTGCTCACCCGAAGTTGCACAAAGGAGTCCCACGTCGCCGGAGACCAACTTAGAAAGTCGTGGAATATAGGTTAGAGTGCCGTGGACCCAGGCTGGGCTGTGCACAAAGGATTTCCGCCGGAAGTGCACAGGGGCCGGAGTAGCTGCAAAAGTCGCGGTTCCTAGCAATGCAGTCTGGCGTGGGGAGGCAAGGACTTACCTCCACCAAACTTGGACTGAAGAGTCACTGGACTGTGGGGGCCACTTGGACACAGTTGCTGGATTCGAGGGACCTCGCTCGTCGTGCTGAGAGGAGACCCAAGGGACCGGTAATGCAGCTTTTTGGTGCTTGCGGTTGCAGGGGGAAGATTCTGTCGACCCACGGGAGATTTCTTCTGAGCTTCTAGTGCAGAGAGGAGGCAGACTACCCCCACAGCATGCACCACCAGGAAAACAGTCGAGAAGGCGGCAGGATCAGCGTTACAGAGTTGCAGTAGTCGTCTTTGCTTCTATGTTGCAGTTTTGCAGGCTTCCAGCGCGGTCAGCATTCGATTCCTTGGCAGAAGGTGAAGAGAGAGATGCAGAGGAACTCTGATGAGCTCTTGCATTCGTTATCTAAAGTTTCCCCAGAGACAGAGACCCTAAATAGCCAGAAAAGAGGGTTTGGCTACCTAGGAGAGAGGATAGGCTAGCAACACCTGAAGGAGCCTATCAGAAGGAGTCTCTGACGTCACCTGGTGGCACTGGCCACTCAGAGCAGTCCAGTGTGCCAGCAGCACCTCTGTTTCCAAGATGGCAGAGGTCTGGAGCACACTGGAGGAGCTCTGGACACCTCCCAGGGGAGGTGCAGGTCAGGGGAGTGGTCACTCCCCTTTCCTTTGTCCAGTTTCGCACCAGAGCAGGGCTAAGGGGTCCCTTGAACCGGTGTAGACTGGCTTATGCAGAATTGGGCACATCTGTGCCCATGAAAGCATTTCCAGAGGCTGGGGGAGGCTACTCCTCCGCTGCCTTCACACCATTTTCCAAAGGGAGGGGGTGTAATACCCTCTCTCAGAGGAAGTCCTTTGTTCTGCCATCCTGGGACAAGCCTGGCTTGACCCCAGGAGGGCAGAAACCTGTCTGAGGGGTTGGCAGCAGCAGCAGCTGCAGTGAAACCCCAGGAAAGGCAGTTTGGCAGTACCAGGGTCTGTGCTACAGACCACTGGGATCATGGGATTGTGACAACTATGCCAGGATGGCATAGAGGGGGCAATTCCATGATCATAGACATGTTACATGGCCATATTCGGAGTTACCATTGTGAAGCTACATATAGGTAGTGACTTATATGTAGTGCACGCGTGTAATGGTGTCCCCGCACTCACAAAGTCCGGGGAATTGGCCCTGAACAATGTGGGGGCACCTTGGCTAGTGCCAGGGTGCCCTCACACTAAGTAACTTTGCACCTAACCTTTACCAGGTAAAGGTTAGACATATAGGTGACTTATAAGTTACTTAAGTGCAGTGTAAAATGGCTGTGAAATAACGTGGACGTTATTTCACTCAGGCTGCAGTGGCAGGCATGTGTAAGAATTGTCAGAGCTCCCTATGGGTGGCAAAAGAAATGCTGCAGCCCATAGGGATCTCCTGGAACCCCAATACCCTGGGTACCTCAGTACCATATACTAGGGAATTATAAGGGTGTTCCAGTAAGCCAATGTAAATTGGTAAAATTGGTCACTAGCCTGTTAGTGACAATTTGAAAGAAATGAGAGAGCATAACCACTGAGGTTCTGATTAGCAGAGCCTCAGTGAGACAGTTAGTCACTACACAGGTAACACATTCAGGCACACTTATGAGCACTGGGGCCCTGGGTGACAGGATCCCAGTGACACATACAACTAAAACAACATATATACAGTGAAAAATTGGGGTAACATGCCAGGCAAGATGGTACTTTCCTACACAACCCCCCCCCCCCCCCCCCCCAAACGAAGGACAATAAGACTAGTCATTCCCTGATGGGTCTTCATTGTCTAAGTGGAAATATCTGGAGAGTCCATCTGCATTAGAGTGGCTACTCCCAGGTCTATGTTCCACTGTATAGTCCATTCCCTGTAGGGATATGGACCACCTCAACAATTTAGGATTTTCACCTTTCATTTGTTTTAGCGAAAGTAGAGGTTTGTGGTCTGTCTGAATAATGAAGTGAGTGCCAAACAGGTATGGCCTCAACTTCCTCAGTGCCCACACCACAGCAAAGGCCTCCCTCTCAATGGCCGACCAACGCTTTTCTCTAGGTGTCAACCTCCTACTAATAAAAGCAACAGGTTGATCCTGGCCCTCAGAATTAAGTTGTGATACGACTGCCCCTACTCCTAATTCAGATGCATCAGTTTGGACATAGAATTTTTTAGAGTAACAAGGGCTTTTCAGGACAGGTGCAGAGCACATGGCCTGCTTCAGCTCCTCAAAAGCTTTCTGACAGTTTGCTGTCCATAATACCTTTTTAGGCATTTTCTTGGATGTGAGGTCATTAAGAGGGGCTGCCATGGAGCCATAGTTCTTAATGAACCTCCTGTAATACCCAGTGAGGCCTAGGAAGGCTCTTACCTGAGTCTGAGTAGTAGGGGGAACCCAATCAATAATTGTTTGGATTTTCCCCTGTAGTGGTGCAATCTGTTCCCCACCAACAAGGTGTCCCAGATAAACCACCTTACCCTGCCCTATCTGGCACTTTGAAGCCTTGATAGTGAGGCCTGCCTTTTGCAGGGCCTCCAAAACTTTCCATAGGTGGACCAGGTGATCATCCCAACTGGAGCTAAAGACAGCTATATCGTCCAAATATGCTGCACTGAAAGCTTCCAGCCCTTGTAGGACTGTGTTCACCAACCTCTGAAAAGTGGCAGGTGCATTTTTCAATCCAAAAGGCATTACTGTGAACTGGTAATGTCCTCCAATGGTTGAAAATGCAGTTTTAGGTTTAGCATCTTCTGATAATTTGATCTGTCAATACCCTGCAGTCAAATCAAAAGTGCTTAGATACTTGGCAGATGCCAGTGTATCTATGAGCTCATCTGCCCTGGGTATAGGGTGAGCATCAGTTTTGGTTACCTGGTTGAGACCTCTGTAGTCTACACAAAACCGCATTTCCTTCTTTCCATCTTTGGAATGGGGTTTTGGTACAAGTACCACAGGAGAAGCCCATGGACTTTCAGAGTGCTCAACCACTCCCAGTTCTAACATTTTCAGCACCTCTTGCTTTACGCAGTCCCTGACATGGTCAGGCTGCCTATAGATTTTACTTTTGACAGGCAAGCTGTCTCCAGTATCTATAGTGTGCTCACACCAAGAAGTGGTACCTGGCACAGTAGAGAAGAGTTCAGAGAATTGATCTAGGAGATTTATGCAATGGTCTTTCTGCTCAGCAGTAAGACAATCAGCCAAAACTACACCTTCCACAATAGCATCTTGTTCTGTGGAAGAGAAGAGATCAGGTAGAGGATCACTGTCTTCTTCCTGTCCCTCATCAGTTGCCATGAGCAGGGTGAGATCAGCCCTGTCATAGTAGGGTTTCAGGTGGTTGACATGGAGCACCCTAAGGGGACTCCTGGCAGTGCCTAAGTCAACTAAATAGGTGACTTCTCCCTTTTTCTCAACAATTGTGTGGGGACCACTCCATTTATCTTGGAGTGCTCTTGGGGCCACAGGCTCCAAGACCCACACTTTCTGCCCTGGTTTGTACTGAACCAAAACAGCCTTCTGGTCATGCCATTGCTTTTGGAGCTCTTGGCTGGCCTGAAGGTTTTTACTGGCCTTTTTCATATACTCAGCCATCCTTGATCTGAGGCCAAGTACATAATCCACAATATCTTGTTTTGGAGCTTTTAACGGTTGTTCCCAACCCTCCTTGACAAGTGTTAGTGGACCCCTAACAGGGTGTCCAAAGAGGAGTTCAAAGGGGCTGAAGCCCACTCCTTTCTGGGGTACCTCCCTCCCTGTAGGCAAAAAGGAGGCATGGTAAAAGGATATCCCATCTCCTGCTGAGTTTTTCAGGGAGACCCATAATCATGCCTTTGAGAGTTTTGTTAAATCTCTCCACCAGTCCATTTGTTTGTGGATGATAGGGTGTAGTGAACTTATAAGTCACACCACACTCCTTCCACATGGCCTTTAAGTATGCAGACATGAAATTGCTTCCTCTGTCTGATACTACTTCCTTTGGGAAGCCCACCCTGGAAAATATTCCCAGGAGGGCCTTTGCCACTGCAGGTGCTGTAGTGGTCCTTAAAGGAATTGCTTCAGGATATCTTGTGGCATGGTCCACTACCACCAAGATAAACCTATTGCCTGAAGCAGTAGGAGGGTCAAGGGGGCCAACTATGTCAACCCCTACCCTTTCAAAGGGAACCCGAACCACAGGCAGTGGAATAAGGGGTGCCTTTGGGGTGCCACCTATCTTGCCACTGGCTTGACAGGTTTCACAGGACTTACAAAACTCTTTTGTGTCCTCAGACATCCTAGGCCAATGAAACAAGGAACAAGCCTGTCCCAAGTTTTCATTTGTCCCAGATGTCCAGCTAGGGGAATGTCGTGAGCAAGAGTTAGGAGGAACTTTCTGTACTCTTGAGGAATCACTAATCTCCTGGCAGCTCCAGGTTTAGGATCCCTTGCCTCAGTGTACAAGAGGTTGTCCTCCCAGTAAACTCTGTGAGAGTCACTGACATCCTCATTAGCCTGTTTAACAGCTTGCTGTCTTAGCCCCTCTAATGTGGGACAGGTTTGCTGTGCCACACTCAGCTCCTCCCTGGCAGGCCCCCCTTCACCCAAAAGCTCAGCAGTGTCTGCTTCCAGCTCCTCTGGTGTAGGTTCTGCACAGGGAGGGAATTCTTCTTCCTCAGAAGTTGAATCCACTGTAGAGGGAGGGATAGTAGGAAGTGGTTTGCTTCTACTAGCCCTAGCTTTAGGGAGCACTTGGTCCATTGTTCCAGGATCCAAGCTTCCCTGTCCTTTTTGCTTTTTGGCCTGAGCCCTGGTTAAAGCAAAAATATGCCCTGGGATGCCCAGCATTGCTGCATGGGCCTCCAACTCCACATCTAACCAAGCTGATGTCTCCAAATCATTTCCTAGTAGACAGTCTACAGGTAAATCTGAGGCTACCACAACTTTCTTTGGACCAATAACCCCCCCCAGTTGAGATTTACAACAGCCATGGGGTGGCTAAGTGTGTTGTTGTGAGCATCGGTTACTTGGTACTGGTGACCAAGTATGTGTTGTTCAGGGTGGACCAGTTTCTCTATGACCATAGTCACACTGGCACCAGTGTCCCTGTAGGCCTGAACCTCAACACCATTTATTAGGGGTAGCTGCTTGTACTTATCCATATTAAGGGGACAAGCAACTAAGGTGGCTAAATCAATAGCCCCCTCAGAGACTAACACAGCCTCTGTGGTCTCCCTAACAAGACCAACCCCAACTAAGTTACCAAAAGTGAGCCCAGCTACTCCCTTGGATTGGCTATTAGTAGGTTTGCTCCCACCACCACTGCTATTAGTAGGGACACTAGGTGTAGCAGTAGGGGTTGTAGTGGTAGGAGGCTTGGTGCTTTTCTTTGGACAACTGGGATCTGTTGTCCAATGGCCTTTTACTTTACATAAATAGCACCATGGTTTCTTTTCTTTGTTTTGATTAAAAGAGGATTTGGGCCCACCACCCCCACCAGAGTGTTTTTGTGGGCCTGATGAAGACTCATTTTTAGATTTGTCCCCACCCTTGTCAGAAGACTTACCATCCTTCTTTTTGTTGCCATCTTTGTCACCCCCTGTATGAACTTTTCTGTTCACCCTTGTTCTGACCCATTTGTCTGCCTTCTTTCCCAATTCTTGGGGAGAGGTCAGATCAGAGTCCACCAAGTACTGGTGCAACAAATCAGACACACAATTATTAAGAATATGCTCTCTCAGGATCAAGTTATACAGGCTGTCATAATCAGTAACTTTACTGCCATGTAACCACCCCTCCAAGGCCTTCACTGAATGGTCAATGAAATCAACCCAGTCTTGTGAAGACTCCTTTTTGGTTTCTCTGAACTTTATCCTGTATTGTTCAGTGGTTAAGCCATAACCATCCAGGAGTGCATTCTTAAGAACTGTAAAATTATTGGCATCACTTTCTTTCACAGTAAGGAGCCTATCCCTACCTTTTCCACTAAATGATAGCCATAGGATAGCAGCCCACTGCCTTTGAGGGACCTCCTGTACAACACAGGCCCTCTCAAGTGCAGCAAACCACTTGTTAATGTCATCCCCCTCCTTATAAGGGGGAACTATCTTGTGCAGATTCCTGGAATCATGCTCTTTTGCAGGATGACTATGGGGAATACTGCTGCTGCCACCATGGGTTTCTAAACCCAACTTCTGTCTTTCCTTCACTAGTTCTAAAGACTGTCTATCCAAATCCAGCTGTTGCTTTTTAAGCTTCAGTCTGGTTTGTTCCACCCTCAACTTATTGAGTTCCCTTTCTAACAATCTGTCATCAGGGTTGGTGGGAGGGACATTTCTAGACACAGAGGTATGGTGGGAATGAACAGAAGGAGACCTGTCCCTTACAGAAGGCACCCTAACAGCTTGGCTGACAGTGTAATGTGAGAGCACATCATCTGTATTGTCGCGTGGGCTCTCATTATCCTAAATGAGACTACTGGATTTCTAGGCAGCAGGATCGATAACGGTGTGTGGGACTGAGTCTGACCCACGTGTAAGGAACTCTGTCACCCTAAATCCGGTTGTTGCTCCGGCTAACTAGCAGTGCCTCATTTCTCCCACGGGGAAGAAATGATTGGGCAGCCGAGCGCATGACATCTTTGGAACTTCTCAGGGAAGTCGTGGTCACTCAGATCCAATCCAACTCTCTCATTCACAATATGGTCTCATATACAAATGACAAAGACAGTATAAGTTTTATATAATGTTTTAATAAAACGACTGTATTTTAGATATTAAGGCGTGAGCCGCAATAACCAGAACAATACAACATAGTAGGATTGATATAGTAACCAGGAGAGTAAAACATAGAAATAAAGCTATCATAATTCCTAACCGTTTCTACTCTCCCTCTGCTTGTTCTATTTAGAGCACAGCATGTTAAGCTTTCAGCTTGCCTTTCTGTATCACTAGGGAGACGGACACACTCATACCTGAGCAAAGGCCTGTGATCTGGTTCAGCATCTGCAACGAGGCAGTCAGCGTCTAGTTGTGGTTCCCTGGTCGGAATCTCCCTCTTGCATGTATTGGGACAAAGAAGTGATTTTATAACTAACATGTCATCGTGATCACAAAATGTTCCTACGCAGGAATGGCAAGTCTAGACTCCTACCACGTCTATCGGCAATGTACCAGACTGTATCCTTGACTAAAGCACAGAGTGAATATGTTATGAAGAACTCCAGTGCTGAAGTAGGCAAAACAGTGTGATATGAATAAAAAACAACACCGTAGAACTGGCTATTCTGTAAAATAACAGTACGAAGCCTAATAGAAAGCATTTAGAGCAAAGTGCACAGAGGCTCTAAGCTGTTAGCAAATGAATAAAATATATTTAGGGCAAAGTGCACAGAGGCCTAAGGCCTGAAGCTAATGCGCAAAATATACGTAAAACTGACCACACTACAGTATGATGTGACTCCACCTCAGTACCAACTATGCTAGACTGTCTAGTAATGGGCAGGCTAAAAAGTTTCTTTCCTGAATCTTTTCCTGGGGGAGTCCCTGGATCAGATTGGGAACCATTCGCTACTTTTTCAACAGATGGGGCACTTTTAGCCTTATCTTGTTCTCTAAGCATGTTAAGTAACAATTCCAAGGAAGGATTCTTCCCTACACTCAAACCTCTTTCTACACAGAGACTCCTTGCTCCTTTCCAGCTAAGGTGGTCATATGCAATTTTGGACAGGTCAACATTTTGGCCTGTGCCAGACATTTTAGAAAGAGTTTAAGTGATAGAAAAAGAGAAAAAAGTTTGTCAGAGCTTTTTAGAAAGACAGAGAAAAAAACTTTTAAAACTTTTAAGAACTTTTTGAAAGTTTAGAACTACTTTTCAGCACTTTAGAAAAGAGTGAAAAGAGGAAATGCAAAACTTTTTAGCTATGTGTACACACACTGAACTTGTTTTGTATATTTTTCTCTTATGAAAAGTACAATGACAAGAGTGGTAAGTAGTCTCAAAGCACTTATCCCACCGCTGCACAACCAATGTAGGAGGCTGGACTGGCTTGTAGTGAGTACCAAGGGGTACTTGCACCTTGCACCAGGCCCAGTTATCCCTTATTAGTGTATAGGGTGTCTAGCAGCATAGGCTGATAGATAATGGTAGCTTAGCAGAGCAGCTTAGGCTGAACTAGGAGACGAGTGAAGCTCCTACAGTACCACAAGTGTCACTTGCACAATATCATAAGAAAACACAATACACAGTTATACTAAAAATAAAGGTACTTTATTTTTATGACAATATGCCAAAGTATCTCAGAGTGTACCCTCAGTATGAGGATAGCAAATATACACAAGATATATGTACACAATACCAAAAATATGCAGTATAGTCTTAGAAAACAGTGCAAACAATGTATAGTTACAATAGGATGCAATGGGGACACATAGGGATAGGGGCAACACAAACCATATACTCCAAAAGTGGAATGTGAACCACGAATGGACCCCAAACCTATGTGACCTTGTAGAGGGTCGCTGGGACTATTAGAAAATAGTGAGGGTTAGAAAAATAGCCCACCCCAAGACCCTGAAAAGTGAGTGCAAAGTGCACTAAAGTTCCCCAAAGGACATAGAAGTCGTGATAGGGGAATTCTGCAGGAAAGACACAAACCAGCAATGCAACAACGATGGATTTCCAGTCGAGGGTACCTGTGGAACAAGGGGACCAAGTCCAAAAGTCACAAGCAAGTCAGAGATGGGCAGATGCCCAGGAAATGCCAGCTGTGGGTGCAAAGAAGCTTCTACTGGACAGAAGAAGCTTAGGTTTCTGCAGGAACGACAAGGGCTAGAGACTTCCCCTTTGGAGGATGGATCCCTCACGCCGTGGAGAGTCGTGCAGAAGTGTTTTCCCGCCGAAAGACCGCCAACAAGCCTTGCTAGCTGCAAATCGTGCGGTAAGCGTTTTTGGATGCTGCTGTGGCCCAGGAGGGACCAGGATGTTGCAAATTGCGTCAGGAGAGAGAGGGGACGTCGAGCAAGACAAGGAGCCCTCTCAGCAGCAGGTAGCACCCGGAGAAGTGCCAGAAACAGGCACTACGAGGATGCGTGAAATGGTGCTCACCCGAAGTTGCACAAAGGAGTCCCACGTCGCCGGAGACCAACTTAGAAAGTCGTGCAATGCAGGTTAGAGTGCCGTGGACCCAGGCTGGTCTGTGCACAAAGGATTTCCGCCGGAAGTGCATAGGGGCCGGAGTAGCTGCAAAAGTCGCGTTTCCCAGCAATGCAGTCTGGCGTGGGGAGGCAAGGACTTACCTCTACCAAACTTGGACTGAAGAGTCACTGGACTGTGGGGGCCACTTGGACACAGTTGCTGGATTCGAGGGACCTCGCTCGTCGTGCTGAGAGGAGACCCAAGGGACGGGTAATGCAGCTTTTTGGTGCCTGCGGTTGCAGGGGGAAGATTCCGTCGACCCACGGGAGATTTCTTCGGAGCTTCTAGTGCAGAGAGGAGGCAGACTACCCCCACAGCATGCACCACCAGGAAAACAGTCGAGAAGGCGTCAGGATCAGCGTTACAGAGTTGCAGTAGTCGTCTTTGCTACTATGTTGCAGTTTTGCAGGCTACCAGCACGGTCAGCAGTCGATTCCTTGGCAGAAGGTGAAGAGAGAGATGCAGAGGAACTCTGATGAGCTCTTGCATTCGTTATCTAAAGTTTCCCCAGAGACAGAGACCCTAAATAGCCAGAAAAGAGGGTTTGGCTACCTAGGAGAGAGGATAGGCTAGCAACACCTGAAGGAGCCTATCAGAAGGAGTCTCTGACATCACCTGGTGGCACTGGCCACTCAGAGCAGTCCAGTGTGCCAGCAGCACCTCTGTTTCCAAGATGGCAGAGGTCTGGAGCACACTGGAGGAGCTCTGGACACCTCCCAGGGGAGGTGCAGGTCAGGGGAGTGGTCACTCCCCTTTCCTTTGTCCAGTTTCGCGCCAGAGCAGGGCTAAGGGGTCCCCTGAACCGGTGTAGACTGGCTTATGCAGAATTGGGCACATCTGTGCCCATGAAAGCATTTCCAGAGGCTGGGGGAGGCTACTCCTCCCCTGCCTTCACACCATTTTCCAAAGGGAGAGGGTGTAACACCCTCTCTCAGAGGAAGTCCTTTGTTCTGCCATCCTGGGACAAGCCTGGCTTGACCCCAGGAGGGCAGAAACCTGTCTGAGGGGTTGGCAGCAGCAGCAGCTGCAGTGAAACCCCAGGAAAGGCAGTTTGGCAGTACCAGGGTCTGTGCTACAGACCACTGGGATCATGGGATTGTGCCAACTATGCCAGGATGGCATAGAGGGGGCAATTCCATGATCATAGACATGTTACATGGCCATATTCGAAGTTACCATTGTGAAGCTACATATAGGTAGTGACCTATATGTAGTGCACGCGTGTAATGGTGTCCCCGCACTCACAAAGTCCGGGGAATTGGCCCTGAACAATGTGGGGGCACCTTGGCTAGTGCCAGGGTGCCCTCACACTAAGTAACTTTGCACCTAACCTTTACCAGGTAAAGGTTAGACATATAGGTGACTTATAAGTTACTTAAGTGCAGTGTAAAATGGCTGTGAAATAACGTGGACGTTATTTCACTCAGGCTGCAGTGGCAGGCCTGTGTAAGAATTGTCAGAGCTCCCTATGGGTGGCAAAAGAAATGCTGCAGCCCATAGGGATCTCCTGGAACCCCAATACCCTGGGTACCTCAGTACCATATACTAGGGAATTATAAGGGTGTTCCAGTAAGCCAATGTAAATTGGTAAAATTGGTCACTAGCCTGTTAGTGACAATTTGAAAGAAATGAGAGAGCATAACCACTGAGGTTCTGATCAGCAGAGCCTCAGTGAGACAGTTAGTCACTACACAGGTATCACATTCAGGCACACTTATGAGCACTGGGGCCCTGGGTGACAGGGTCCCAGTGACACATACAACTAAAACAACATATATACAGTGAAAAATGGGGGTAACATGCCAGGCAAGGTGGTACTTTCCTACACTGCCCTACTGAATATCATTTTGAGGAGTACTGGCCGAAATGTACGTTAAACTGGCATACTAGTTGTCATTTCAGGAATTTCACGTTATACTTTTTGCATGAAATTCCCCAAATTACACCTTAACGCCATGACACACAATTATGCGCCATTTGTGGTAAGAACACAAGCAGTTTTTGTTCGTGGTGCTTTTTTGTGCACTGTTTTGCACGAAATGCGTCCTTACGTCAAATATTAACACAGGGATGCGTGGCTCGCTGAAATGTGGACAGCTTTGCATTTCATGTATCCCTTGTGTCCACTGGCACTACCTTTGCGACCCTTGACCCCCAGGGACGGTAAGGGCAATGCCAAGAACTAAAGCTGAGATGTGCACTCTGTACTTTCTGCCCTTCCTGGCTGTGAACTGAGGCGTTTTGCTCTTCGATCGGTAAAACAGATTAGTATAGAGCAGGGCAATGTGTATGCTGCTGAGTAAAATAATAATAAAAAAATACACAGTTATAAACCAGGATTTGCAGATTTGTATTACTTCGAAAACGTACAAAATTATGTGCTTGAATAAAAATCTCACCTATGTGGTTTAGTAAGTGCTAATGAATTACAGGTAGTGCTAATCAAACAGTATGTACAATGTTAAGGAACACTTTATGCCAGTAACATTATTCACATTGGTTGACATGAAGATAATGTTTTTTAAATCCCTTTTTGCGTCTTTCTGTAAATTACCGATGTGTTCTATAGATAAGGTATATACTAGAAAAACTATTAAATCATGACAGTTTGACACATAATTTGATTACAGTGTTATTTTGTGTTTTAGTGGCACTATATTTTTCCCTTCCAACAAACATATACTTTTTCTCCAATAAAAATTGAAATGTGTAATGTTCCTATTAAAATGTAGGTGGTATATAGAATAGACCTTTATCTGTGTTGGTAACTTGTGCTCTTCTATAACTTGTGCGCTTAAGAGTCTCTTAACTTTAACAGTGTCAGTTTTTGTGATGCCATTGGAATTAAGGTTATGTGACATCACTTCCTAGGAGGATTTAGGGGGTCATTCTGACCCTGGCGGTCACCGTCACTGACCACGGGAGCACCGCCAACAGGCTGGCGGTGCTCCCAAGGGCATTCTGACCGCGGCGGTGCAGCCGCGGTCAGAAAGGGTAAACCGGCGGTCTCCCGCCGGTTTACCGCTGCCCCATTGAATCCTCCATGGCGGCGGAGCGCGCTCCGCCGCCATGGGGATTCAGACACCCCCTACCGCCATCCTGTTCATGGCGGGAAACCCGCCATGAACAGGATGGCGGTAGGGGGTGCCGCGGGGCCCCTGGGGGCCCCTGCAGTGCCCATGCCAATGGCATGGGCACTGCAGGGGCCCCCGTAAGAGGGCCCCACAAAGTATTTCAGTGTCTGCTTTGCAGACACTGAAATACGCGACGGGTGCAACTGCACCCGTCGCACCCCTGCAACTACGCCGGCTCAATTCTGAGCCGGCGTCCTCGTTGCAGGGGCATTTCCGCTGGGCCGGCGGGCGCTCTTTTGGAGAGCGCCCGCCGGCCCAGCGGAAATGTTTGAATGGCCGCCGCGGTCTTTTGACCGCGGTGCGGTCATTTGTCGGCGGTACCTTGGCGGACGTCCTCCGCCGTCCGCCAAGGTCTGAATGACCCCCTTAGTGTCAAAGATCATATGATATCACATCCTGTGATGTCAGTGGTTCAAACGCAGGTTATGTGATGCCACTTCAAATTGGCACCCATAGTAATTATACATTACTTTGCTGAAATTTGCGCAATTACACAAAAACAAATTACAGTTTGGAGCATTATGTGGAGTCATGTTTCTCTGAAGATAGAAAGGAAATTGCCAATAATACGATGGTCAGAACCCCCAAAGAGTAATGAATAACTATTACGTATCCAGCGATAATGAGCACTCACCAAATTCCAGCTGATAGTGACAGCCTAAGGCCCTCATTATGAGTGGACTCTTAAGTCTGAAGGGGGTCGTTAACAGCAGTTACTTGTCGTGTATTTTGGGATCCCCGATGTTTCCACATATCTGTTTATTTTCAAATAGATATTTCAGATGCAAAACGTAGTGGGGAAATTAAGAATTACTGGGAGAATCAGACCTAGAAGTACCAATTACATCAGTAATTCATTATTTCTAAGGGAACCTTAAGGGTCTCACTAAATAGTGGACTGGATTTTGCCCAACCCCTGAGTTATCAATACCCCCAGCTATTGATAACTCAGAGGATGGAGACAATTCTGGCCATATTTTTGTCCACTCATAATGACGTCCAAATTTAAATTATAAGATAGAGTTTGTTAGTTTGTATGAACAGAACTCTGCACCAGGTTCTTTAGCTCACTGAGATATCATTAGATCATTAGCTCACTGAGGCATATTATTAACATGAAATACCAACGCAAAGTAATGCATAAGATAACATGGAAAAACATTGCAATCGACCATATCATATCATTTGCCAACTCCTCTCCTCTGAATTTAGCATTAGTATTGTCTCACTAAAGTTTCCTTCTCTCTATAGACCTACAGCTGTCCCAGATCTCAGCTTCCTTCTAGTAAAGCCCGTGCAACGAATCACCAAATATCCCCTGCTATTGAAGAAGATTCTGGAGAATGTTCCCAACTTCGACAGGGCCTACAACATACTGAGAGAAGCAACGGCCACCATGGAAGAAGTGAACTGCCGCATCAACGAGTTCAAGAGGAACAAGGAAGTCGGTAAGACGGGGACTGCCTGCTAGGAATATATGAGATAAATTTAGCCTGATGGGGTCTATGGAAAGATACTCATCTGTACAGTATACCTTTACAGGTTGTCTGGAGCAACCGTTAACTGATTCAGCCCCTCCTTCACTCACCTGCAGACACCAGCCTGTGAACTCCTATCTAAGTTGCCCACAGGCCATTCCACCTCTGCACATCCCTCTGCGCTCTGACAGCCTACCACTGTCCATTACTTAGTTGTCCAAAATAGCATTTATGTAGTTCAGACATGGATAGCCACCATTTTCTTCAATTCCAGAAGAGAAATTCCCACACAGCTATGGTAATGCAACTCAGTCCTCACTGCTGCAGTAAAAGCAGTCAGCAATCACCTCGGTCTATGAACCCAGTTCAAAAACACCTATCCTATCTCATCTTAGTAAAGAAGACATTTAGCTGAGGTTTGTAACAGAGCACACACCTTCATCTGGTTTGCACCATAGTCAATGCAGCTGAACTCTGGGTGTTTTCTGACACCTCCTCCACCCCCCACCTTTCCAATGCTATTATGATGAAGTGACATTTTGCTTACCCTAAAGCTCACCATCCACAAAGCCAAAAAGATGCCCCTCAAATGAAAATAGGCGACTTTACTTGGCAACAAAAAAGGCTAAGAAGACATACTATTCATCCCTCATTGTCTCTACTTCATGCTCCTCAGAAACATTTAAGAATTCAGAAACCCATCAGCAACTCTAGGAAATGTGCCTTAACAACTCTGGGACTCTCTGGACAACTGTTTTAAGAAAAGAGACTGGGAACCAGGTCCCTACCTCGTGGACTGATTCGTGATCACCCTACCAGCTTCTTTTCCAGCTCTGAATAACCCTACCCCTCAGGGGCCAGGCTAGACATTTCCACATCTTCACACCCACTGGATTCTGGCATACCAATGTCTTGTACTGAAAGCCTGGATCCCCAGCAAATCCTTGTCGACACTCCACTCCAGCTTTCCTGCAAATCCTGCACTTCACCCACTTCACTCTGCCACCGACCAGAATGATCACTGAAGTATCGTTTGACTATGGGATTCTTTACAAGGTCCTCAAAGTTTACTGCATCAAAATTATCTGGAAGAATACAGGATTCAGCAATTACTGTTACACTGAGAGGTGAGCAAGGGAAAGGCTAAAATTAGATTCATCACCACTGGATTTTTTAAGTCTAAGCTTCTCGAAATAGCAGATTATTTTCAAGTCAAGGAGTTGATCATAGCAACACTCTTCTCGCCAATGCTCAAGCCAGTGTCAATGCCACAGGACAGAGTGAAATCTCATTGCCACCGGGCAGTACTTACATTTCTAGATTTTGTACACTGCATTTTGAACTTTACACTTCGCTGATCAAAAGCATCATCCCATCTTCATCCACCATCTCATACTCATGAGTGTACTGGTTATGACTTTGATCTGGATCTCAATGTGCATTTCCGAGTGGGTGCACACAACTTCTCTCACTCATTACTTGTCCTCTCCTCACCCCATCTATTTCACAGGACTCCATCTTCTCCATTCCCTCATGAGCCTTATTCCCCCCATATCCAGTTGTATGCTTTAAGTGCTGCAATTATGTCAATGACAATCAGAATATTCTAAAATTACAAAACACACATGATTCCAAAGCCTGCATATGGGAGCTTAACTCCTGGCAAATGACAACTGTATGATTCAGAACCACCTGTAACTGTATGCCTAAAAATGGGAAAACTGATATCAGGTAGTTGTTCAACCTGAAACCTACCTCAAATGCGAAGCTAGGCTCTTTATCTATTCCAACCAACTTCTTAAGGAACCTGGGGGTCAGACTGGATTGAGGCCTACACTTGGCATGTCATTCTACTCAGGGGTAAGATGTTGTTTCACCTCCGGAGATTCCTAAAACAAATCCTTACTTTGCTGATATCCCTGCATGGAATGCAAGTCACTGCAGAACATAGGCACTGGCACACCTGAACACCTACTCTGCAAGTTCTAAAGTGGGCAGAACAGGGTTTCAGTACTCTTCCTGCCCCTTCATGTTTAGGGTTTGGGACCCACATTTCACAAAACATACAAACACTCTCCTGGCTACCTGCTGCTCAGTGTCTCCTACTGAAGGCCACCTATATTTCTCACTACGCACCCCAATGAATCAAGCAATTGTTCATACAATGGAGGCTGCATTCTTAGCTCACCCACTGTCTATCATATCTGCCCCCTCCCCACTTTACATACGTCTCCAGGAACGTTACACCTTCACCAACTAGCTACTCATCTCCTCCGACTTCTCTATTGTTAATCCCATAATTGGGGGGAAAAAGTTGCAAATAATATACCTCCCATCTTTACTGTTCTCTCTTGCTTTCTGATGAGGTATGTGCTTAACAAATACCCTTGCATGTACACATACATGCATTAAACATACATACATAAATGTACATAATACATACATACATGCAACACAGCTACCAGCACAGGAGAAGCATGTAACTCTTGGTACTGTCAAATTCCTCAGAAATAAACATCCAGAAAAAAATGCCCTCATCGTACTTAGAACTCTAAAATCTTAGCTGCTCCCCTCTTCCAGCACACGTGCTTGTCAATCCTTGACACTAAATATACCAGGTAGAGGGGTGCCTTTGCCTCTAAGTGACCTTGGGTGACGTCCAAAATATGTTATGAAATGTGCACAATCAATAACATTGTAATACATACCTCTGTGGCAATGCCTGCCCTTGCTACAGGCCTGCTTAAGCATGAGTGGGGCATTTCCTACACTCATGTAAATCATCCAACTCATACAGTTTGGCTCTATGCCTGCCCACCTAATTTTCAATGCCCATCATGACCAGGAAAAACGTGGCAGTAAGGACATTGAAAAGTGCTCAATGCCCTCTCACCATGGGAGAAAACTCCAATGGCAAGAGGACATTGTTTTTTTTTTTTAATTTCAGAAAGAAAATCCCAATGCAGGATTTTCTTTTTGAAACTAAAAAAATAATTCTAGGTTGACACACAGCTCTGTTGTGTTGGTGGAGCCATCTGCCAAGTTTACAATGTATTGACAAGAACCACCTTAACAACGGTTCCTACCAATGCTAAAAATGTCCACTGGGCATGTAGACATTTCTACATTTGGCAAGTGGGCACCTTGTGAGCATGACGGAGTAATTTACTTTGTCGCTGTGACACAGTTAAACCCGTCTGCCAAGATTTAGATGAGGACATAAGTTTCATATGTAAGTCATGAACTTAAAAGACTCAGGGCCTGATTTAGATCCTTGTGGAGGGAACACTCTGTTACATGCGTAACGGATATTCCGTCCACCGTATTACGATCCCTACATGATATAATGGGATCGTAATACCGCAGACGGGATTCCTGTCACGTTTGTGATTGAGTATTCCCCTCACCAGCATCTAAATCAGGACGTTTTACAGAAAAGTAATGTTTATTTATTTATCATGCATAGTTAATTAAAACGATTACATGCACATTCAAACACATAAAAAGAAAGCAATACCATATTACAAACAATCAAATTAATCTGAGTCTGGTTAACCGTTAAAAAAGTATCATATTAGAGTCAGACAGAGGCTGGCATTACTAAGACCGCCAGGGCTGCGGTGGTGGTCTGACCACCACCAAAAAGTTGGTCGGACCACTTTGGCGGCGGTCGGACCGTCACATTATGAACGTGGTGGTTGGGCATGCAGCATGAGCCCCCTGTCTACCAGCTTTTACATGGCGGTTGTACAGTCATGTAAAAGCTGGTGAAGATGGGGTGCAGAGGGCCCCATGGGGCCCCCTGCACTGCCCATGCACTTGGCATGGGCAGTGCTGGGGCCTCTAAGGGCAGTCCCGTCATGCCTTTCACTGTCTGCTATGCTGACAGTGATAAGCGCGGCGTGTGCTGTTGCACCCTATGCACCACAACATTGCCGCCGGCTCCATTAAGAGCTGACCTCAATGTTGTGGGCTGTTCCCTGCTGGGCCAGCAGGCAGAAACACAATTTCCGCCCTCTGACCCAGTGGGGACCTCGTAATGGGGCCCGCGGGATGGCGGCAGCACTGGCAGCAACATGACTGCAGGAGTTTGGCGGGTGGGCTTTTCCACCTGCCAAACTCAAAATGACCCCCCCTAGTGAGCTAACTCCTCTAAATAAAAAAAGTAGTTAGAATAGATATTGGAATCCACAGAGACCATCTTCAAAGGAAATCCTCTTGTACTGTATTTTCTGAGGAGTTTAAATCTTAGTACCTGTTCAGTCACTAAAAATGCTTATCATACGCTCTTTTATGCCAACACTCAAGCTATAATTGGGTTATTCAATGACTTGGTAATCAAAATATTATTTCCTAGCCAACTCTCCCACCGGCTATAAAGCGCTTATCACAAAACTCCCCCCAAAATGCATTGCACACACGCAAGCTATAGGTGATGGAACTACTGTGAGGTGTACCATCTTGGCCAAAGCTCAGAAGTTAACACTTTAACCAGTGCTTACGTCAGAACATGGGATGCATGTTTATAAAATCTATACAAAATCAAATAAAAATATTAATGCATATAATCAACAAGACCCAAGTGGTAAAGTTAAGAACACTCACAGTGAGTCGAATATTAAAGTGGAGAGCAATGACTGAGATATGTTGGAGCAATTTAAAAATGTAACAACAATAAGTAAGTGCAAGCAGCACCCCAAGAAAAAGTGGTGAGGAATCTTTAGTCTACGTGGTCTAAGCCACTTTGAAGCAGTTATTGTGAGCCGAAGTAGTGGCTCGGTCATGAAGGTCAGGGCTGGTCTTTAGGAAAGTGCAGCCTCTAAAATGTCTTTCATGATATTATTGTATTTGCTGAATTTTAGCAATTCCACTGGCTCTGTGATGCTGAACACCAAGTTTGCGACCTCATTACAAGTTTGGGGGCAGTAGGTGATAAAAATTGGTTTTAGCAGTCTGCGGCGTGATGTAAGAAGAGTGGAACAACAGCAAAGTAGGTTGCTGTGTAGACCTGATTGCCCAATGGAAGGGCTGTATTTTTCAGATCGCAACTAATGGTTTCTGAACTGACCACCAGAGTGTTTGCTATGCCCTTACTAGATATCGCGGCTTCCCTTCCAACTGAGGTTGATAGTTGGTGTTCGTGGCCGGGCAGGTTAGGTTGCCCCCGGGGCACCTGCGGCTGGGGCAGTGGTACATTCTGATGGTTGTGGACTGTTTGCGTTCGGACCCATGGAGGCTACTGTAGCAGTCGAAGTTTGAGATGTACATTGGGTGCCTGAATTGGTCAGCCCTGGTAAAGCCTGTTTCCAGTCTGCTATCATAGTTGATAAGACCTCTGGGAGGGCGCTTAATTTTTCTACTCTTGGGTGGCAGGAACAGGGACTGACTCTTTCACAGGTTTTATTAGCAATTTGCACACCTGGATTCAGGGTGTTCAGTTTGCGCTCCAGCCTGGTTATGGGTGCAGCTAATGTATTTATTTAGGTCCAGTTGGAGTTCCAATTTGTCTGACTGCCAGGTAACAGCTGTTATCGTGGTGACCAAGGTGAAATTAATTGAGGTCAGTAGATTCCCCTGCTATATGTCAGTGAGAAGGAGGGAGTGGTCTAGTCCGACACCACTGGTTAGTAGCTCTGTCTGCTTAGAGTTCTGGGGCAAAGGTGACCAATCATCTCTCAATTAAGAGATTTCTGTGTGTTTGCCAAAGTTTATCTTTGGGGTGGCTGCACTTTGTTGAGAAATAGTGCCGAGGTAGTTGCCACTGTTGAGGGTTTCAAACCAGTCCTGCGTCTTCTCCAGGGGCATGACATGCTCTGTGGGGTTCGATGCTGATGCCTGCACCCTATCGAACTCAAGGGGCCCAGGAGTTCCTTGGGCTGGGGCCTTTGCTTGGATCTCCAAAGAAGTGCCTTATGATGTCCTGAAAGGTATTGATTTCTGTGGGTGTTAGTGTTGGCTTGAGGTATATGTCCAACCTTTGCGGAAAGTGGGGACCATTTCCCCTTTGTTGGTCTTGAATCATGTTCCAATGATACACTTAGTAAACCATCAGATGAAAGCTTGAGGACTGAGATGTCCCTCGACAAGGTGGAGCAAGAAGAGATCCAGTGATGTGGCCCTACTTGTGTAGACTCTATAGGTGGTGCTGGAATTGGGTGCTCCAGGTGTACAGGGGTCACTTGAGTTGATGGATCTGGAGTTTAAATTTGGGAGCACCTGCCCTTCAGGAAGAAAAATGCAATTGATTTTTCCTTACAGGGAAGATATTTGTTGCCAGTATTGCTTGGATATAGATGCGAAGCTGTCGCACTGGATTGCAACGTGCGCTTGGGCCTCTTCAGGCTTCACCCCGCCTGGAACCCTTTAGTACTAGTCTGCAAAGAACAGACAGCAAACCATTTCACAGAGGCTAATTTTGACAAAGGATGAATATTTTTGTTGCACCTTAAGGTAACCTACATGCTATATGCGTATGCATGAGTGCCTTTATATTGTGAACAAAAATGTCTTAAATCCAACATGTCATGACAGCAAAGTAAACGAAATTAGCTTGAAAGGGTCCATCAGAGAACAGGACTGTCTCCTTTTGACCAGATAAGGCATCCAAACACCCTAAACTTCTTTAAAAAAAGGCTATAAACCTGCAAAAGAAACGTTGTCATGTTAGCAAAGTAAATACATTAGAGAACATAAATTGGCTGAGTTACAAGCTACGTCATGTTGCAGCCGTAGTCTAAGGAAAAGGCCCCCATCACCAAACCCTGCTAGGAATAAAAGTGGAACAAAGCAACCATACGCGAAGTGTCATTTGTATTGACAGACGGCTCATCAAAGCATGGGCAAACTATGAAAAACGGGGGCTGAACCTGTGACCCAAAGACCACTCTTTTTCTCTGAGCTTCCTCTTATTGTATCTGTTTAAATAGGTCGATGACATGCAGTTTTCTTGACAGCAAAGCTTTCTGTTACAATTCCTAAAAACTACTGCAATGCTTTTGACAATCCGGAAAATTCGTTGATTTGTGCTTCAGTAGCCATAGCTGTGTCGTGCAGTACCCGATTCTCATTTATACGGGTGCCCCTCCATTCCTTAGTTTTCAAATTTAAAAGGAAAGGCTATTGGGTGGTTACTTGCCATTTCCAGCAGCAACTTCCGCAAACTCCCGAAACACACACAAACAAATAAATAACAACAGAGAAGACGTAGCTGTGCCAATGCACCCACTACTGTAATGTAAAATGAAGGGATGCAGAATGTGAGGAGGGTCTCCTGAGTCTCTCATATCTCACAGATATTCATTGCCTCGGGCAGGATAGGCCTGAATGGATGGCGCCCCCCCCCCTGCACTGGAGGGGCTGCTGGGACCTGCGTTACACCCCTGAATGCTACATTGCTGTAGCCACACACTGTGGAATACTCAGCATCCTAACTTGATGACACATACTCTAGTGCCTGCAAACAATTACGTAGAGTGAGAAGACTCCTGGCAGGTGTTTGTGCACATGGGCATCAATAGTTAATGAACATTCAGCTAGGCCAGACCTTCGAGCCACGCCTCAGCTTCAGAGCAAACCATCTGACAACCTGCGACTCAGACAATCGGCCACATGTACGAACTTCATTGGTTTTGCCATCGGATAGCAGGATACTTCCCAGGGACTGGTCATCCACTGTCCACAGAGATTACTAGATGGAACAAGCACAGTGGGATTTTATTGGTGGCAATGGAAGAATACTTCATTTTACCGTTCCGCTCCCCTTTCCTCGTGCAGGCCATCCCCCTGCCAATCTCCTCCACTCTCAATTTCTACCCAATTTTTCAGCAGTTACCACTTCATGGTATGTAACACATTTTCACACTGGTGACCTCCACAAGAATGCTTACCCTTCCACCACCACTCCCAAGCTAGGGAATAGACCCCATCAAGACTTGAGACCTTCCACTGAGAAAGAAACTCAGAAAACTGTTGTACCACAATAAGAGTTGATGGATGTATTTTATGTCAGCGCGTTGGTCAACTCTCTTGCAGCATTCTTTTTGAGCTTAGCATGTGAGTACTCCAAGGGTGGCAGGTTGATTTACAAAGCCTCAAAACTCTTTGAGGTGTTTTGCAGTTTACTACCATGTTGTCCAAAGGACACTGCCACATGGGCAATTGTTTGGGGTTTGAGTTACCCCTTTCAGCTCTACTGACGACTATATATATATATATATATATATATATATGTGTGTGTTTCTATTATCATGGATGTTGTGAGTCGAACATCCAAGGAGTTCCCACTCCTTTCTTATAATCATTTAAAACACTCTAATCTCTTTAAGAGCTGGAGTAACAATTCCTTCTTCAAGGAGGTTTCCGGTAACGAAATATTTCAAAATATTCTTGGGTTAGCACAAGTGCTGTTGCCTCTTACAGAGCACAACGACGAAGATGTGAACGGTTATCCTCTTGCAGTATTCCTGTGACATCACAAGCCATACAATAACAACTTAAACCTCTCCTTTAAATTACACTTGTTCAAAAAGGCCTCAGGCTCTCTTATGTACAAGAACATCATCGACTCACAGCCCATCAAAAATGTCATCTTTTCGGGTACGTGTGGAGCAGGCCATTTCTTTTCAACCTCTGCCTGATTAACGACAGCACACAAACCATAAAAAACATTGGCTTTTATGACGACCTGGGAACAGTTTGTCCAAACTTCAGTCAATAATTAATTAGCGAAGTCAGCATATCTGGATCGGTAATGTCACCCAAGTCCCTTCCCTGAGACTGTAATGTTCTTGGCCCTATTTAAGAATGGTTTCACATCATAAGGACTTCAGGCCAGATGTGCATTAGGCTGGGAAGCATCATAGTGCTGCCCTTGGACACTGTCTGAGAAGTGATGCGGCAAATTATTTGTAATGTGATGGATGTACAAATCCATCACAGTGCAAGGATTCCCAGAAATACTGCCTCATGAATATTCAGGAGGCCTACTGCGAAAACGTATTAATGGCTGCAAATGAAGAGATGGAGGCTTGCAGGCAACAGCAGACATATACGTGTGCATATGCTTTAACAATATGCGCTGGCATTGCGACTCCTGTGTCTTTAAGTCAATGACCTCAATGCTCGAAGGGCAGCTCTATAACAGGATAGGTGGAGCGTGCAGTTGTCCCTGTAACTGACTTGTTAGCCACCCCCACCCCGGAAGCCTGAAGCTGCCAGACTCACGGCGGAAGCTGTCCCTAACAGACAACTTTAGCTTTCAGTAACCTTTCAGTGCAGCCGCAAACCTTTCATATATCTCCTTGCGAATTGCAAGAAAGCTGAACTTCCCAACCTGTCAAAGTTGGAATGATGAGCGACTGATCCAGTAAGCACATGGATGTGGCGAGGGTTGCACACACCAAAATGTCAGCATCAAAGGTGGGGGCGGGATATATTTTGAAAGGCTGTAAACTGAGGATGCGGCATGGTCTGGAAGAGGCATGATTAGTGGACAAAGCATTGTCCAAAAAAACATGAGATAAAGTGAGGTCGGTATCTGTCACATAGTCCCTAAGTGGTATGTCCATCTGTCATTTTTGCAGTGATGTCATTTGATTGATAGCATATTTCCCCTAAATATAGTCTATGTAAGTGTTAGCATTTTTTAAATTAAGGTTCACAAGAGGGATACTCGACTTAGAGAATGTCAGAGTAATGGCTTGCGTGGGATGGGGATGAAAAAGGATGTCCAGCTGCAGGTGGTGCGTCTGAAGACTGGACTCTAGTTGTACACATCCATGTGGGATGAGAACGTGTTAACATATTGTTTCTTTGGATTCAGTTTAAAAAATTAAAAAATTCCTTCATGTTCCCTCCAACCTTTGGTTCCACCATTAATTTGTCCTTTTTTCCATCTCATCTGAGAGCAGCTACCAAGTATGTGAAGAAGGAGCAGCTGACCCTGATGGACAGAGTGTCCAGGATCAACACTCACAGCCTCACAAAGAAGACTGCCCGCCTGAGCCAAATGCTGAAACATGAGGCTGGGATTCTGCAACGGGTGAGTGCTGCAATTAGGATGGGGTGGAGATAGACCTGTTGTTCTGCAGGCAAGGAACACCAAAGGGGTTCGGCATGGCTAATTCTATCCTGTTGTGGATTAAGCCATGTTAGGAAGGAACAGTAATAGCTCTGCCCCACAACAGGAAGGTGGGACCTTGTCAAGCTCATCTTTCCACAGATGGTGCCATTGCTGAGCGCAGTCCTGACAGTGGTGAGTGCCTCCACAGCTGTGGGACACAGCCGGGGTTGGAAATAGCCAGTTATGTCCTGCGATGGTTGAGAGCCAGAGGGGTGGAGGGGCATGCTTGCTGCTTTACTGGTAAGGATACGTTCTGCAGCAGAGGGATAGGCGCTGGAAGTTAGGGTGCTGGGTATGCTGTACCACGCCTAGAAATAATCATGCTGGAGTTCAGAAGGTGAATAAGCAATTAAGATGCCTCTCAATTTTGTGTGTATCCTGTCACATTTGCTGAACGTTCAAAAATCAAATAGCCTATGTCTTCTGACAGTTTGCCTCTTATTTAGAAAGTGGAGTCTACTTTTATTTTTCTGACTGCAAAGTGAGAGGATTTTGTACAAATGATCTGTATCAGTGGTTCCCAACCTTTTAACTTCTATGGACCCCCACTTTAGCATTACTGGATCCCAGGGACCCCCACTGAATCATTATTGGAATCCGGGAACCCCCTAATGAGTCAGTACTGAAAGCTGGGGACCTAATCTGTTAATATTATTTAATTTTGTAAGCAGTTGTGGACCCCCTGAGGAGGCTTTGTGGACCACATGGGTCCTTGGACCACAGGCTGAGAACCATTGACCTAAATGACAATTCTGCTGGTATAGTGGAAATAAAAGGAAAGGCTGTAGCATGTCAGTTTTGTTCCTAGCACACAACAACATTTAAATATCGGGAAATGAACTACACACTTATTTGAGATTATATCAGCAATTAGAAAAGCACAAATGAAGCTCTCTTTTGCTATTCTGAAGTGTGATGGAAAGAAAGATTTTAATAGGATCAAAAGAAATCAAGAAACTTTACTTGGTGATATGCGAATGATAAATATTCATTCCACACATATTTGTTTTGGTGCTAAATATTTTTACCAGTAAATTTACATATCAACGTAAATTTAGTGACCATTTCAACTGAAAATGTGCTGTCTGTAAATGGCAGTGTGCTACCTTACAGGTGCTCTAAAATGTACCGCCAGTTACATACCACCCTTTTACCATTCTTCTGCTGAATGGGCATGGTACATTTGCTACACTTGTTTTTTTGGGTTATTAATAACTTTGTTATTGTCATTGTTGTTGTGCGGAGTGGTTTGGAGGGTGAGTTCAGGAAAAACACCCACATTACATGCATGGCATGGCATGACCGCAATAGTGCAAGCTTCACAAACATAAACCGAACAAGTAAGGTAAAATACATCTACAATTGTACTTACCTTACAAGAAGAGGCACCACAGGTAGTGTTGGGAGGATGATCAATTCGGGAATCATCAAGGCTGCACTCCACAGTGGTTAAAGCTTTGTAAAAATTAGAAAAATGATCAATCACTAGGAAGCAACTATCTGTCGCATTTCTTGTGGGTAGATGGGCAGTTCGGTGGGCTGGGAAGCTCAGCAGGCAAGGACATACTGCGAACATGAAAGATGGCATGGCAGGCTACAGGGCAGAGTAGCACAGAGATAATTCTGGTTCACTCAGAGCATTGGCCATCACAGGAAGGCAACCATACTTTGTGTAATGGAGGTCAATGGAAACAACAAGCTCTGTTCTCAACCTCTACCATCAATAGGGGAACACATACTGTGCTTCATTGTCACAGCACTCTAAAATAATACATTAGAATAATACACTTGAGTTTGTTAGAATAAATCTCTACATGTAGGGACTATTCATTGTTCTAAAATAATATGAACACATAACATCCAAATGATCTAAAAACAGAAATGTATTCAAAAGAATATTGTGCTCTAACATTTGATAGTGTGCTCTTTGAAGCCTAACACAGACATAATGCATTTCTTCACAGATAATCATTATATTATTATATTGCAGTACCAGGAAGAAATTCACAATTGTTACATAGAATAACCACACAATCATATCAGACCATGTATCTTATTTAATATTGTGGCCTTGTTTCATTTTCATGCCATACAAGACAAATCCCTCCCAGAATATCAATCGCCAACATTCCGGTACTGCATGAGGTTGGGTCTCCTTCATCAGGGCAATCAATTTGTTTCAATCCGTCTTGGTAGCTTTAAAGTATGATACATTTCCTTTATGTTGAAGAGGTTGCAGTCTCAAAATGTGCAGCATGTCTATTTTATACAATTAGGGTGCAGATGCCCTTCATTGCAAATTTCTATCCACAACTACGTAGCAAGCCACACAATCAAATCAATTCTCAAAGAATATTGCAGTAGTAGGCGTGGAAAGCGGTGCCAGTCTCATGTTTCCAGGCATTCTACTGGCAATCAAACACCCAAAGGATGATTGGATGAATGCTTGCAAATTTAGTTTCCTTTTAATATCTCCAAAACTACTGGACGGATTTCCACCAAATAAGCGAAAGCACAATCTGCGTGCACAACAAGAATCTCCGGCACACTTTTTTTGGAAAATTTTGTGACGATTCATCAAACGGTGCAAAAGATATTGCCAAGTCAAAAAACGCTTTATATATATATATATATATATATATATATATACATATATATATATATATAGCTTCCAATCTAAAAAATGAACAAGTTAAAATCTCTTCATGAATTGAGAACAAGAAGAAAACATGTCACAGACATGTCAGACCAACTCAGGGCCCTCAGGCCCAACTATAACATGAAAAATGTATTTGAGAAGTAATGCCCAAAACAACAAACTATGCCTCTGCCCGCCTAACCTGGGCCTGGTAATTCTCCCTAGGTACACATGACTACAGTCATATACAATACAACAGCCTGGAGTCCCTGCCTTAAGATCACATAATTTAAATGTATTTTCACTGCTTACACTCTTCTTCGGCTCTACTACAAGAGCCTTGACGGTAGAGTTGTCAAATCGGTGCATTTGGACAGGGCTCCATGTTTCTACTCCTCGCCCGTTACAAATCATTTGTTAAAAGTGACTGGTGACCCATGTACTAAGTACAAGTTACCAATATAAGAGGGTGCACAGGGAGATTAATAGGGCGAGACAGAGCCCAGCCATGGTCTGGCTTGGCTTTAACAGTCCAAGCACAAGCCGAGACATAAAAATGTGATTGGCATGTATATCGCGCAACAAACATGATGTAACCATATAATACAATCTCTTAAAAATTCAAAAAGTGTATTTCTTTCACATTTGAAAGTGTTTCACATTGATACATCAGATTATATCACTACATACATAGACATTTATTTCAAAAAAGTTTTAGAAACATTCATTGCTCGACCCCAACAACGATGCCATTAGTGAACTAAGAGGCAAGTCAGCAGTAATGTAAACCCTACGGGCCTGATTTAAGGAAAGTGGCTTACGCCCCTTATCGCCCTACTAACGGCATCATGTGTGCACCATATCTAAGATACGGTGCACCATGGTGGTAGTCAGTGAAACTAGCGTCATAATTTTTTACACTAGTTCGGAGCTTTGCAGGATTAGCATAAAAAATGTTGACGCTAATCCTGCAAAGCCCATTGAGGCCCATTGTAAACAATGGTGTGCCTCCTTTTAAGGCCTGCTCTGAGCAGGCGTTAAAAGTGTTGAAAAAAATGACGCAAAGAAATATCTTAGATTTTATTGCACTATTTTTTCACCCCCCCATGGGGGAACGCCCTCTTTGCATATATTATGCCTGGCGCAGGCATAATGTAGCGCAAAGGGTTACAAAGTGGTGCAATGCATGCATTGTGCCGCTGTAATTGGGATACTGTGATTTTGGCCTTGTTGGGCCACATGAACGTTAAAAAAAAATTACACACTAACGTGGAGCAAGGGGACCCTAGGAGCTCTTAAATCTGTCCCTAAATGTGGCCTAGATTCCTATTAAAGATGGACCAACCTTGCAGACTACTAAATCAAATATAAGAGGAACTTGTAAAGCGCATACTGAACTCAGGTATTTAAGGGAGGGTGTGTTCATATGTGGTAATAAAGAAAAAGGAGGCTCTGGGAAATACAGTATTTTTCTAGGGTCACAGAATCTGGACCAGCAGGTAGGCCATTATTGTGCCTAGGTTATCTGGTTTCACACTGTCTCTCTCTCTCCCCTTTGACATCAAAGGTCACTGTTTATTTAGCCTTTCGTTCTTGGCTCACAACAAGTAACAAAACAACACAGACATAGCAGGCCCGATTCGGGCACCCCTAGCCCCAACTGTCAAGCCACCAATAGATTTATTCGAGGAGCGTCTCAGTCCAAACACCGCATTCCCCCAACACACCACCCCCATGCTACGCCACTGACCTGTGGTTAGTGAGCGTGGCCTCACATATTGGAGTTGACTTAGCAATAACACAGACCTGTTGAATGGAGTTCTCTCCACGATGGAAAGTTACTTCCCTCGCTCTCCGTCGGTATGCGTAAGCACATCAGCATCCCAATGCTTCCACCTAGTGGTTCGTTACAAAACTGCCTTACGACGCATTCCAAACGTGGAAATTTCACGTACATTATCTTCTTCCCGGAAGCCTGAACTGAATATCTAGGGACCGGAAATTCTGTCTACAATTATAAAGGAAGGGATCAAATGGAAGTTTGGCCATTACAAATAAAATAATAGTTAGATTCCGTTGTGAGATATTTCTTATCGGAGGCATGCAGAAGCACGAGTCCTGATAAATGAAACCGGACAATACTCAAATTGAGTATTTCTGTAAACCACAGTGACAGGAAAGTAAGCTTTGCATGCCATGTATTAATTTAAGGGGGCTGCATAGCTAAATCCGTTAAACTCAATAACTGGGGTGTGGCTTGCAAACTCTTACTAAGGAGTGCAGTTTTCCAAATCTCATGCTTTTAAGTAACCGCCATACTGATCACGCTTCGGTAAAAATCACAGCATCTGGGAAAAATATTTCATAACATTGGTAGCATCAGCACGATAATGAAGACAATGAAACCGTTCACCAGGGTTAGGCTGGCCTGTAGGCAGGGCCACTGCATAATTCTATATTTGCCACATCTGCCCCCTAATCCGCCATCTGCTGCATAACCTCCAGATTTTAACAAAAATTGTGTCAGTTCAAAAGTTACTAAAAATGCAGCGGCACATGTTGCTGCCCAGTGAAAGGCCTTTTGCAAAAGGGTGAGTGGTCACCTTTCTGTTGCTTGTTGCTACATTTAGGTATTAAGCTGGTACTAATGAGGTTCACTCAATGCCCAGACAGTATTAACAATGGAAAAAAGTAAAAAAATAATTAAATGATACTATTAAAAATGTGCTGCATTGCGTTGCATAATTAGCCCGTTCATGCATCATAATTTACTCAACCCTACCGCATAATTCGGCCCTCTCCTGGCGCATAATTCTAGTGACCGTGACTATAGGGCAATCTGAAAGTGTGCTACGGACAGGTCTTACAGGTCGGTGTATGGGCAGGTTTTTATAGCTGTTTGTAGGACTTTTTATCAACTGGTGGTCCTTTTTTTTGGTTGATTCCTTGATATTACCACAAACATTGCCTGCAGCAAACATATACACAGACTTCCGTCTCTTGCAAAACAGCTATACAGGGTGTCATTACATGTTAACAACTGTCCTGATTAGCTTATGGCGATCTGTTGAACATGACCCCTTTTGCAGAGTTATCCCAAACTTTTTGCTTTGTTTCTCCTATTGTGTCTGACCTGTTTCTGTTGGCTTTAGGACTCTGGGCACTTTACCACTAAAAAACAGTGCTAAAGTGCATATGCTCTCTCTCTAAGATGTATTGGTGATTGATTTCTCCATGATTGGCATATTTGATTTACTAGTAAGTCCCTAGAACAGTATACGGTGTGAGCGCAGGACGTGTAAATCAATTGCTATTTGTGGGCCAGCAGCACTAATTGTACCACCCACACGAGAAGCCCTGTAAATATATCTGAGGCCTGCCACGGCAGTGCCTGTGCGTGCACTTTTAAACTGCCATGTCGACCTGCACCTACTTGCCAGTCCCAACCCTTCCCTTTTATTACCTGTAAGTCACCCCTAAAGTAGGCCAATGGTAGTCCCATGGGCAGAGTGTAGTGTATTTAAAAGGTAGGGCATGTACTGGTGTGTTTTACATGCCCTGATAGTGAAATACTGCTTAATTTGATTTTCAATATTTCAAAGCCTATCTCTCCCATATGGTAACATGGGGATTCCCTTGAAATATCTTTTAAGTGTAATTTCCCATTGGGAGCAGATTGAGATGTGGACTTTGGGGTCTCTGAACTCGCAATTTAAAAATACATCTTTTCGTGAAATTGGTTGTTAAATTGTAAGTTTGAAAATGCCACTTTTAGAAAGTGGGTATTTTCTTGCTTAACCATTCTGTACCTCTCCCTGGCTGTGGAATACATGTCTGGGTTGGGATGACATTTGGGATGTTTGTGAATTCACTCTAGACAGTCACACAAAGGGAGCTGAAGTGTGTCCTGCATATCCTGATGGGTCTTCCTGGGCTAGAATGACACTTGCACCTGAATAGGGCTGTGCCTGTCCTTACACAAAGCAGTCTCCAACCCCCTAGAGTGAGTCTGGGGCCAGGGTTGGAAAGAAAGGGTCTTGTACGCTACAGATACTTCTCTCTGACGTTTGGCTACTTCGAAGACAGAAATGGGTATAAGTAGTGGACCTCTGACCCCACAAAGTTAGAATCCTTCTGGCCTGAGGACATTCTGACAGAAAGAAGAGCTAGATGCCGTAGGCAGGGCTGTCACTCTACCTGTTGCCTCGCTGTGCTGCTTGCTTTTTCTGTCCTGGGAATTAAAGGACTGGACTTTGATTTCTACATCCTGTATCCATAGGTTCTCCAATGGCTTGTCCTAAGCTTGCTTCTTCTTAAAAGTGTCAGGGACATCAAAGACTTAATCTGCCAGCACCTAGACTTTATTGCTGAGAGTCCTTATACGCCAAGTGGTGCCAAATCTAGTACCTGGGCACTTGGGAGTGAGTTCTGGTGTGTCCCAGAAGAAACCAAGTACATAGACTCCAGAGCAACTTCAGGACCGGCGCTGCGATCTGACTGCACGCTGTTGTCTGCACTGGAGCCGTGGTCTGAGCTGAATGCAGCGACTGATGCCGCAGGCCCAACGCTGCCACAGCACCTCTGAAGTCCTCCCACAGCATGATTACTGAGTGCCGTGTCATCAACTTCCGTGACACCCGACTCCTCAGCAGCACATGTGGTCCTGTGGTGTTATTGGGACACAGCAAAGTCAACACATCGCGTCTTGACCTGCAGGATTCATCGACCCCACCAAATCATAATGAACCGATGCCACCAGCGCCGCATCATCTCCCCTGCAGTGTAAGGAACTGATGACTCACATCCCCTGCCTAGCAGTAAGGAACTGACGCCTCACCTCCCCGGTAGCAGTAAGGAACCAACACCGCACCTGCTCCAGTGATGCCTCTCCTCCCCAATTCAATGCAACGTCTTTTTTTCCTTGTTTTCAAAAGGTACTGTACCTGTGGTCCGTGCTACTCCATGACCTGCCAACTCCCTTACAAGTCGTGTCAGACTGTTGGGAAAGACTCCTTCAAGACATTGTGTTTCAAAGCTATTTACTGAGATTTATTCTTAAAAAATTTGTATCTTTGCTTGTGTATATTGGATTTTTGTCGTTTTGGTCTTCTTTAACAGATAAATAGTGCCTATTTTTCTAAACTAGTGAGGAGTACTTTTTTTTGAATAACCAAATTTTATTGATTTTAGTGAGTTTAGAATAGTGTACACAGAGCATGTTCCAAAATTGTCCATCACAGAATTCACATAGTCAGAAAACAAATCATAGATGATCCACCAATCAAAGGTAACATTACAATAGAACTCCATGGTGGGTCCACCAATTCCCCCATATTTTGTGATACTTTTCCGGGCACCTTCTGGCCGCATAAATCACCGTCTGGGATGTCACATTAGCACATGTGATCAACACCCTGCCGGACATTCTGGAGATTCTTGCTGGGGTTAAGTAAGATGCATGTAGGTAATTGAACTGTATCATCCTCAACCTAGCTGAGATGGTTGATTCCCTAAGGGCCAATGAAGCATCCCACCAGTCGTAGTCATCCAACTCCCAGACCCAATGTGCCCATTTCTGTCGCAGGTGGTCAAGCCCATCTGGTGCGTTCGTAAGTAATGACTTGTAAATGTGATATATTGCTTTCTTCCCCAAACCCCCAGTTAGTAATTTAGCCTCAGGCTGGCTGTGATCAGGGAGTTGGGCATTAGGAGGGATGTGGGTCCACAAGGCTTGACGCAGCTGCAAGTACCGAAAGAATTGTGACTTATGTAGCCCATAGTGCTCTCTTAGATCCTGGAATGACAAAAGACTACTTCCTGTGTACACGTCACCCAAGTAGGTGATCCCTATTGAGTCCCATTGATTAAACCCCTGCAGTGTAGTGAGTTGATGCAGCCATTCCCCCTGCCACAGTGGAGTCAATTGAGTAAAGTGCCAGTACCATTTTATTAGTTTAAGGGCCGCTCTCCAGCAACCTACAGCTATCCGGGTACAGGGAGCTACGTGGACAGGAATCTTGCCTCCGTAAAGCAGCCCCAGCAGGCCGCCAAAGCCCACCTTGTGGATTTCGAGTTGGTATGCCGGGTCATCCTAAGGAGGGAGATGTGGATCCCCAGGTATTTAAACGCATTTTTGCGCACCAAGAATTGGGGGCACCAGTGTTGCCCCGAGCATCCCTCCTTACCTCCACCAGAGTTGATTCTTGCGTATTGACTAGAAGCCCAGACACCTCCCCAAATCTCTCCAACAACTCCACACATCTGGGACGGATCCCCTAAGAATACCAGGACATTGTCTGCATATAACGCCACTCTGTCTTCCATGCCATCTCCCCACCTCCAGCCGCACATCCAAGGTTAGCTTCTCCAGGGGTTCAATGGTCAGCGCAAAAAGCAACAGAGATAAAGGACATCTCTGACGCATTCCTCGTTGGATGGGGAATGCGTGTTACAGCACTCCATTCACCCGGACTTGGGCTTTAGGGTGCTGATACAGAATCCGGATCATTCGGCGGACCTGCTGCCCCATCCCCATACGTAGCAGGATAACCTCCATGTATTCCCACAAGATCTTGTCAAATGCCTTTGCGAAAATCAATTAAAAGAAGAGCAAGAGGACCATTGGACTGTGAGCCACGAGATAAGGCCACCTGAACACAGCGGATGCAGTGCTGTGTACTCCTGCCTGGCATAAAGTCACACTGGTCCGGATGAATGAGATGGGCCAGCGTACAAGTAAGGTGCAAAGCCAATATTTTGGCATATTTTTTTTTGTCAGCATTGATGAGGGAGATTGATATGAGCACACTGGTCCGGAGGCAGTCCTTCCTTTGGCAGGACCACGCAGTCCAGTTCAGGGGGGAAGGCTCCCCGCGACAATGCATTGGGATAGAGGTTCAAGAGATTGGGCACCAGCAGTGAACTGAACCATTTATGAAATTAAATTGGTTATCTATCCGGCCCGCCGTTTTCCCCCCATTAAGCTCGGATATTGGAGCATCCACCTCATCTGCTGACAATGGTCGGTCCAAATCTTGGGCAAGATTAGGTGGGAAAGTCAATAGCAGAAGATCCCACACCACAGAGCCCTCCTTCGCCACATGTGGGAGGGGGTCCTTAGCATATAGGTCTCAGTAGTAGACCACAAATTCCCGGGCTACTGCTGCCAATGCTACTTGGAGGTTTCCCTCCATATCGTGTATGTTGGGCACAACCCTGGCTGCTGTCTTGTGCGTTGCCAACCAATAAAGCAACTTTTCAGACTTAACACCCATCTCATACACTCTGCTAGTTGGTGCCTGCCAGCATTGTTTGGCATCCTCTAGGGATATTTGGCATAGTTCAGACCGCACCAGGGCCAGAAGGCGAAGTACCTCCTGCGTGTCAGAGTGTCCGGACTGGCCCTCCAACTCCAATATCTTAGCCTCGAGCTGAGTGCATTTTGCCTTTTGACGCTGCTCCTGCCCACGAATATAGCTTTTAATAGTGCCTTGCATTGTTGACTTACAGGCTGCCCATAGCTTCACCCCCGAGTCCACTGAGACCACATTGCAGCGGAAGAGGCCTCAAGTTCCCCCTCAACAAACCGACATCATGATATCTGCTGCCGGAACACAGATGATGTCAATTTGGGTCTCGTTGTGATGGGCAGCAGATCAGTGGGTATAAGCCCGCTCGCATGGGTGCCAGACCCACCATACATCAATAAACCCCACAAATCCATCCAGGCCTTAAGGCACACCAAACTGAGACGTCGGGCAGAGCTGGGCTCCACAGAGACATCCTCAATTGGGTCCAGCACAGCTTTGAATCTCTCCCAACCAGTGTGAAACCGTCCGGGAGTGACGCCAACAGCGAGCCAATTGCCCCGCAGGTAGGCTGCAGTAGATGTGGGGGAATGTAACAGGACACAAAATTATACTGCTTGGTCTCTATCCGATCCTCTACTCCAATGTATGTCCCCAAGGGGTCCCTGTGAACCTTTGTCACTGTCAGTGGTAGCGACTTTTGAATCAACAGTGCCACTCCCCGGGAACCTCGGGTAAAACCAGAATGGTAAAACCTGTCATATCCGAAACGCCCCAAAAAGGAGCAATGGGTCCCCAATAAATGTGTTTCATGCAGGAGGACCACCCCCCGGGGCATGTCTCTTGATAAACCTAAGTACTGCAGTCCTTTTAATACGGTGAAGGAGCCTGTTAACATTATATGAAATTACTGAGATCATGCTAACTGTAGGGGTGGATGTGTGTAGGCCACGGAGCGTCCCCATAGGCAGAGGACACCCCATGTGGCCAGCTGATCACATAAACCATAGGGTTTCGATCCAACATTAGTCCTACATCGGTGTTTCAGAACATGTTTGTGCATGGCATCAGTTGTACACAAGGTCTTCCATTGAACTGGAAGAGAACGTGCAATACAAACTATTATGCTAATCAAAACAGTTCCCCATCCCCTCAACACCGCTCCACCCCACACTCCCACCCTAGAAGCATCTGTGGACCCCAAAAACATCTGAAACTACAATAACTTGTGGAGGTGCTCAGCTAACTACATCTAGATACCCCGCTCATATACGGATAGTCTGCCGGACAGCTACATTCACATTAGCAAGGAACAAATAATGGCAAGCTTGTACTCAGCATCAGCAACCCCACTCGTGCGAGCCAGCGGGGTTGGATCAGCTGTCAGGCAGGATCAGCAGTCAGATCGGTAGAGCGGGAGCTCCCTCAAAGTGCAGCCGCCATGATGGCTCGCCTGGCCACACCCCAATGAGAAGTACTTTTATGTTGTTTTTACCATGTTACTGTGTGTGTGTACAAATACTTTACACATTGCCTCTGAGATAAGCCTGACGGCTCGTCCCAAGCTACCAGGGGAGTGAGCAGGGTGTTTTTCTTAGCTATGTGGCTCTCTTAGCCTGACTAGAGTGAAAGTCCCTACTTGAACAGGCGACCCTGCATATCACTGCGAAATAGAGACCGAATTTCAAACAGGATCCACTTTATTTTGGTGTCTGGGCCTATTTTGTGTCCCAGTCTGACCTTGCAGTTCACTATGTGCATATCACTATAACTACAACACAGATAAGTAATGAAAATTTGGAGTGGTTTTGTAACGCCAATCTGACACTATTTATCTACAACAAATGCACATGAAAATATGACTTTGTACACTTGGGTGAAGTAGTATGCGTATATCAAAATATTCAATACATATTTTGTGCAAACGATTCATTAATCTTTCAAACCAAATATAACTCAGTAGAATATTCACATATACTGTATTAAACAATAATGCAATCAATGTTCATGCAACATTTTAAAAAATGATTAAAATGTTCTACAAATGATACGTTGAAATTGTCCCAAAATGCAGTGTGATTTAAATGAACCGCTACCGTTTTATGATTTCTGGAACTACATCAGGGGATATGCAATGGTTCTCCAATTATCTCACTGCTAAACATAAAATGATGCAAAAATGTGCATACATTTACCAAAGCCAGCACTAGCAACACGTTTAACAAAGCTATGTGTATACAATTTTGAAAGTCCTTATGTTTGTCAATATGCCTTGTGTGTTCTTACTGCTTTCACTTAGAGATCGTCTTCTTCCCATTGGTCCTCGCTATGGACATAGCAGACAGTCACATGCTATCCACCGTCTTATTCCTAAATCTGTTGTAGCTCCATTCAATTTCTACAGCGGTATGAAACAGCTTAAATCCTGATGTTCATTTATTCCTTCAGGAAAAAAGAATCAAGTGGGTGTGTGCAATAGGCCTGCCATTGCAGAAGTGATATATGATCACCTCCTCGTATGGACGGTACTATATGGTGAAAGAGTTACAAACCCAAATGATGGATGTGGCCAGCTTGATTGCACAGTCGTGAATTTTGGAATCTTGGTGTATATGTTACTTTTGTGTTCACTAATTCATTCTTTAATTGTGTACTCTATCTCGTCAATGGAAATATTGCAGCTACTGTACTTGAGTGGTTGCTCCCAGTGGGCCACATGTCCTGCAGCGTCTTAATTTAATTTGTAATTGTTTCTGAACAAAGCTGTGTGATACCCTTAAATATGCTATTCCAGTGGGAGCACCCTGAGCACACCAGGTTCAGTTCTTATCACAGTAGGTTGAGATTCCCTAAATAATTTTCATAGCGTAATTTAATGAATTAATATTTCAAATTTCTGCAGTACTGTAATGAGCATTGGAAAATATGAAACAGTTAAAAACACATTAAACCTCATAATTAATGATTTTCAGATCCAGCCATGAATGAGCTTAACATGATTGTGTAATATATTTGACTATAACACAGAGATACTATTGGTTTGAAGGATTATTAAGTAGTTTGCGTTCAGTATACGTTGATTATTTTGAGGTATGCACACACTGCATCATATTGCCATTACCACAGTGGTAAGTGCAGTGGTTAGCAGTGGGCTGATCTACATCCATAACTGCTTCCCCGTAAAAATTGAAATATAAAGAGCTTAAACAGGTATTATTTCATGACTTAGTGTATGTGCCGTAGATCGAAAAGACTTAACACCTTCCACTGTTCGTCACTTGCAGGTCGATGACAAAGAATATGACATCTTGGTAGAAAAGTTTCAGACTCTGGCGTCGCGTGTGACCGACTTAAGGGAGAATGTCGCTTCTTACTTGAATAATCTTGAGGTAATTTTACACTCTCCTCCTCTGTGTTATTCTCTTTGACATGTTCCAAGGGCACTTGGATGAACATTTTAGTGAATCCCCAGAGTAAGGTAGGAAAAAGAAGTATCCTGCCTATTGGGTTATGGGGAAGATTTCTCAACAGGGCCAAAAGTCAAAAGGGGTGAACAGGGTCAGTAACGGGTTGCGCGTACCCGCTAGCACTACTGGAGCCTCCAGCCGCTGTCCTATATGCAGCTTTGGGTTTTTTGCTGCCCTGTGGTCCATGGCTCAGAGATGGAGCCTCTGCTCTTTTATGAGCTTAAGCAGTCTTCAATTATGCCCCAGACTTGAATTAAGCGATCCCATTATAAGCAAGCATTAAATGACGGGTAGCAGGAAAATTGATCCCAATCACTGCGAGAAGTGTGGCAGAGCATTGATTTCCTGTACCGCCTGAGGACCTAGTCAGTTCCTCAATGTGAGAATACCAATATCTTGCACCATAAATAACGCCAAGCCACGCAAGAGCCAAATGCACCCCTATTAATTTGGCACACACCTTTAATCGACAGTTATGATTCATGCTATGACTCAAATATTAATTTGTTGCGGTAAATCTAAATGAAAGGTTAATCTATTCCACTACGAAACAGAAAAAATGTGCTATTCTCCAGAAGATTTTTTTCAACGCCTGCACCTGTTATCGCTGTGAGTGTTAAAAAGATTTTAAACATCTTTTTGCCCTGATGACGGGTCCGGTGCGTAAAACCCCGTTAATGGGAGAAATTAGATGCACAGATTAGTAATTGTAGTACAGGCACATTCATTATATATTATATATTGCAAATTTTGCTACTTTACAGTGATTTATGTCTCTTCCATTTTTTTTTCTCTTTTAATAGTGAGCATTATGGTTGCATCGAATGACATTGTTTTAATGTAATGTGACATGTGATATATCTGTTAATGTAATTTTAATTTCCAGTCGTTCACAAATGTACTTCTTTCAGCATCAATACTAATATTTGCCCTTTAGTCGAACAAGTGTTACCTGCATATAAGTGCCCGATGCAAACATTATGTTGCAGCATCCGTCCTCAATTTACGTAACAAGTGGAGAGGTCACACATGAGTTTATGAGCAAACTACTCACGATGCAAGGCACATAACACATGCAGACGCCACCTTCCCTGGCTGCTGGGGGTGCATAATGATTGCTAGTACTGCGAGCTTGCAGATAGTAAGGGTGCACTTTGCTTACAATGCATGCTCGCTGAAGTCCTGAGGGCCTTTTGAGGGCATTTCCCTCTCTCAGGACTCGAATATTTTTCGATAACATCAAAAGAAACTTGAGTGGGAGATGTGAAAAAGGTTGCATGTTGCTTTTACTTGAACATCTTTGTAGATTTGTCTGTGTAAATTAATATTGACTGAAACTCGAATGGTGAGACACCAAAGGTCATTCCAAACCATATGCACAGAAATAAATCAATAAGTGACAAACGTAAACAGACATTTGCAATGCAATAGGTCTCCCATTTGCTTGAGTTAGAGCTATTGGTGTTATATATGCATAACTGGACTTTTCTTGCCACATAAATTGGTCGTCTGTGCACATAATTCCACATAATACTATTGCCCTGCATATAACTAAAGCATTTCTATTTACCTTCTTCCTCTATCTTCAGCATGAAATGAAAATATTGCATTATTAGTTATATTATAATTTTGGGTCCCCCCAATCTAGTCTGGGGACCCAGAGATGAGCTAGACAGAAATAGCGCATCATGTGGTGAGTTATGCGCAAAAATGTTTTGTAAAAGGAAAGCCCCACAAAGCATTGTGGGGCGAGTTTCCAAGTGCAGCGAATATTGTAGTATCTTGACTGTAATGCTCAAAATGGCCACAAGAGGGCACCACTATAAAAAAATAACACTTGTAAGAAACATGGTCATGTAACCATATAGTCAGCCACCTAAAGTGCATAACCGCACCAAAACTGAAAGGCAGAATGTAATGCAGTGTAACCATATATTTAGCTCCTAGAGAGTGTAGTGCATCACACATTTTCAGGCCTAGCAGGCCTACTAAAATAATATTACAAACAAGGCCCTTAAAACACAAACTACGCCCAGCTGGAAAACAAAAGTTCCAGCCATGAGATAACTTAAAAAGACACTGACTGGTGGGGTATTAGTGTGGGGCACAGAGATGCCCTAGACAGAGTGTGTCATGCTCAAAATTTTGATGGTGGTCCCATTGTCCTAGGACCACCACACGGTGAGCTATAGGCAAAAATATTTTGTAAAAGGAATGCCCTGCAAAGCATAATGGGGCAAGTTTCTGAGTGCAGCAAATATTGTAGTATCTTGACTGTAATGCCCCTAGACGACACCATAATGAAAATGGAATTTAGGAGAAACATGGTCATGTAACCATATAGTCAGCCCCTAGAGGACATAACGACATGAAACAGAATGGCTGAAAGTAATGCAGTGTAACCATATATGTAACCCCTAGAGGGTGTAGTGCCTTACACATTTTGAGGCCTAGCGGGCCTGCTGCAATACTATTACAAACAAGGCCCTTAAAACACAAACTACTCTCAGCTGTAAAACAAATGTTCTAGCCAAGAGAGAGCTTAAAAAGACATTGAATGGTTGGATATACATAACCACAAACAAAATAAATACATATATATATATATATATACATATATATATATATATATATAGATAGATAGATAGATAGATAGATAGATAGATAGATAGATAGATAGATAGATAGATAGATAGATAGATAGATAAATAGATAGATGGATAGATAGATAGATATATTGACGCACACATGTATATATATATATATATATATATATATATATATATATATATATACACACACACACACACACACACACACACACACACACACACACACACAAAACAACTCATCTGAATGAAACCTTAAGACACTGGAGATGCACAGACCTAGTGAACGAGGGGCAGCACCCAGTGCTTAGTTTGATCCGGTGGTTGCCAATGATCAGAAATTTTCTGCAAGCAAAAGAGGGGAAAAACACGCAAAGGGGAAAGACGAAGGAAGTGAAAGATGGAAAACTCTCAAAAGAAGAAAGCAGGAACCCACAAAAGAGAGCTAAAAGGGCACATAGTGTCTGGCAGTGGTTAAAGAGGCCACAGGTGGATTCAAGAGTGCACAACCTTGCGATTCGGAGCATTGACATTTAATAGCGCCAGAGGGTAATTATGTCGTAAGGTTTGGATTTATGTGGAGTGGCTTGGTTTGGAAATGTGTGTAATGATGTTGAATTATATTGTGTGGATTACAATTATGTGGTGTGGAGTGGAATTATGTGGGTTTTATTGGAATTATGTGGTGTGGAATTGTTTGGCTTTCAATTAGGTGTGCTTGAATTGGTACGTGTGGTGGAGTGGAGTGGAGAGAATTTATGGGGCGTGGCATTGAATTATATCTGATGATGTGGAATTTTGTGGTGTGTGTTGGATGTATATGGTGTGTAGTGGAATTGTGTGTTGAGTGGAATTATGTGGTTTGGTGCGGAATTATGTGGTGTGTAGTGTAATTGTGTAGACTGGAATTATGTTGAGTGGTGTGGAATTGTGTGCTATTCAGTTGTGTGGTGTTGTGTTGAGTTTGACAAGGGCTAGTAAAGAAGTCAAAATTAGTGACATGTAAGCAGGGATAGTACTTCTGCCAGTTATATATAAGAATCTGCTAATACTGAATGGCCAGTAAGGCACATACATTTTATAGCACATATATGTAGGAGGCTGGCCTGGTTTGTAGTGGGTACCTAAGGTACTTACACCTTATACCAGGTCCAGTTATCCATTATTAGTAAAATGTAGGCAGTGCTCTAGCAGCTTATGCTGTCTAGAGGTAGCTGTAGCAGAGCAGCCAGGGCTGAACCAGGAGACAAGCAAAGCTCCTGCAATACCACTATAGTCACACAGTACTTATACACAATAAAAGACAATACTCAGTGTTACCAAAAATACAGGTACTTTATTTAAGTGACACAAGGCCAAAAATATCTTAGACACAATACTCCTTCTGGAGGTATGTATTATACACAATATATACAATAGTAACCAAAATCAGGTAAGTACACAGTAAGAAAATAGTGCGAACAGTGAAAAACACAATAGGCTGCAATAGGCCTAGGGGCAACACAAACCATATACTAAATATACTAAAATAGATGGAATGCGAATAACGAATACCCGCCTAAGCAAGTGTAGTGTGTAGAGGGGCACTGGGAGTGTAAGAAAACAGAAAAGGTAAAATACCCCACCCCAGAGCCCAGGAAAACAGGAGTAGAGTACATCAAGTTTCCTCAGGACACACTACAAGTCGTGATGAAGAATTATGCAAGAACCAAGCAAGACTGCAAGCAACCAACAATGAATTCCTGGACCTGAAGACCTGTGGAGAGAGGAGAATAAGTCCAGAAGTCGAAGAAGAGTCCAGGGAGAATAGGAGCCCCTGCCAACCTAAAAGAAGGTGCAAAAGTACAGGAATTCACCAAAGCAGATAGCTGCAGGTTCCTGCTTGGTGAGGGAGATGTCCCACGTCGAGTAGTTGGATGCAGGCTGTTTGCGTCGCTGGATTCCGCAACAATTCTTGGTTCACGCAAGAATGTGTTTTGCATCAAAGAGGAGCTGCCCGGACCCAGGCGGGACCTGGGGGTCTCAACTCAGACTGAGGAGAAAGAGGGGGCTCTCAGCACTTCAGAGAGCCCTTAGAAGACTGGGAGTCCCAGGACACGTGGACAAGGGAGTTGCAAAGTGCGGTCGTCGCAGCACTACACAAGAGGATCCCACGCCGCCAGAGAACAACTCAGGGAGCGGAGCGGCGCAGGATAGAATGCTGGGGACCTGGGCTGCACTGTGCACAAAGGACTTTTGGAAGAAGTGCACAGACGCCCAAGGAGCTACAGAAGACGCAGTGCACAGGGGTACTGTCGCAGCACGGGGAGGCAAGGTTTACCTCCACCAAATTTGGACAGCTGGACCTTTGGACAGTCTGGGTGATTTCAGACCACCACCTGTGTTTCACGCATCATGCTCGTCGACAGGAGAGGAGTCCTAGAGTACCGGTTGTCAATGCAGAAAGGTGCCTGCTGAAGCAGGGAAGTGACTCCGCCACTCCACACAAGATTCCTTTGGTTCTTCTGGTGCAGGGGAAGACAGGCAGTCTTCAGAGCGTGCACACCTTGGAAACTGTTGCAACTGCTGGCTGGAGCTGAAGTTGCAGGTCACAGTAGCCTTCCTGGGTACTTTGTTGCAGGTACAGCGGTTCCTGGAGCAGTCTGCGGTCAAACCGACGATCAGAAGCTGAAGCAGAGGATGCAGAGGAGTCCTGGAGGAGTCTTGCAAACCGAATCTGAAGAAACACCCAGAGAAAGACCCTAAATAGCCCTGAGAAGGGGATTGGCTACCTACCCAAGTATGACCTACATCTTGGAATCCGAGATGGCTAACGCCAGGGACACTCTGGAGGAGCTCTGAGCACCACTCCTGGGGTGGTGATGGACAGGGGAGTGGTCAATCACCTTTCCTTTGTCTAGTTTGGAGCCAGAGCAGGGACTGGGGGTCCCTGAACCGGTGTAGACTGGATTATGCAAGGAGGGCACCGTTTGTGCCCTTCAAAGCCTTTCCAGAGGCTCTGGGAGGCTACCCCTCCCATGCTGGTAACACCTATTTCCAATGGGAGAGGGTGTAGCACCCTTCTCCTAAAGGAATTGCATTGTTCTGCCTTCCTGGGATCGAGCTGCTCAATCCCCAGGAGGGCAGAAACCTGTCTGTGAGGTGGCAACAGATGGGGCTGCAGTGGAAACCTCAGAGAGCTAGTTTGGCAGTACTGGGGGTCCATGTTGGAGCCCCCAGTGTGCATGGGATTGACCCCCCAATACCAAATTTGAATTGGGGGTCAATTCTATGATCTTAGACTCTTCACATGGCCATATTCAGAGTTAACATTGTGAAGCTACATATATGTGTTTATATATATGTAGTGCACGCTTATAATGGTGCCCCCACACTCACAAAGTCTGGGGAATTGGCCCTGGACAACGTGGGGACACCTTTGCTAGTGCAAGGGTGCCCTCACACACAGTAACTTTGCACCTAGCTTTCAGTAAATGAAGGTTTGACATATAGGTGACTTATACGTTACCTAGTGCAGTGAAAAATGGCTGTGAAATAGTGTGTGCACTATTTCGCTCAGGCTGGAGTGGCAGTCCTGAAGAAAGGTTTGTAAGAGCTCCTTATTGGTGGCAAAAGAAATGCTGCAGCCCATAAGCATCTCCTGGAACCCCAATGCCCTGGGTACCTAGGTACCATATACTAGGGACTTATAAGGGGGGGCAGAGTGTCAATCAGAATTGGGATATGGAGTCAGTAAACTATAGTGACAAACTTGGTAAACAGAGCACAAGCACTGGAGTTCTGGTTAGCAGAACTCCAGTGACAAAGTCAATGATACTGACAACACATATAGGCCACAAACTATGAGCATTTGGGTCCTTGCTTGCAGGATCCCAGTGAGACAGGCAGAACACACTGACAAACAGGCTGAAATCGGGGGTAACATGCCAAGATAGATGGCACTATCCCACAATATATAAATCCCATGTAAAAACAATGTTATAGGTACAAGTGTGTGTTTAATACTAAAATCAATCTGGGCTTAGGAATAAAAAACGAGGCACAGCATATGTACAGAGTGCCAGCTAGCAATAAGGCACCATAAATATAATTTGGAACATACTGACGCAGAATCAACCATATTAAATGAATGTAGCGTTTTGCTAAATTTGCAGCAAACAGTGCTGTTAAAGGCAGATGGAGCATCAGAAATCACAGACTCTGTTGTAGTTTGATTCTCGCTCTAGGCAAGACTGCTGGTTTAGGGATGACAGCACTTTTGCCTGTAGGCGACTCAGCCAATCCTACAACAAGTTGCAACTGTCGGCCCAACCCTACCGGCTCATAAGCAGTACCTCACCAAAAACCCAAAACAGTAATAAGTGATTTGTAGCAGCCTTTACGCATGGACTCAAGAGTGCAAAATCTCAGGGAGGTTGTGGTTAAATGGAGATTACCCTTGTCTCACATGAGCAACATTTCTCAGTCATACACAGACAATAAAGGAGATGCAGTAAAGTTTCAATAGTTTTTATTTAACAAGATTGCAATCTACTTTAAAATGCATGGGCTGCAATGATTAGGATAATGAACACTGCAAGAAACAGAATGATAAAAAGGTGAGTCATGAATACAAAGACCCCCACCATCTTGCAATAACATGAGATGTGAAATAGATGTGAAATAGGCCCTAATCCTCTTGCATGATGGACCTAATATCTAAACTAAGGAGAGCTAAGTGTGTTAAACCTAATCTGCCAGTACCATGACCATGAGAAGAGCCTCTCAACCCTTGTTACCTTGGAATGAGGTCTCTAGATCAGACTCCGTGGGGACACGAAGACTGGGTCGGCATCAAGGCGATGTGTAGCATAGATAGCATCGGTCGACGGCATCTGGTAGGAATCCCTCTGATTATCTTGTCTGTGTGAGATGTATTTATACAGATCTTATAGGACCCCTGACGCAGGTATGTTCCCAAACAATAGGTAAGAAGGCATGCTTGGAGTGGCAATTATATAAACAATTCCTTGAAAAGGTACATTATGGCACTGTCATACGAAAGTGGGAAAGTACATGATGTGAATACATAGGTATCTCATTTATCTTTGACGCTGATAGTGACGCCTTTACAGAGTGGCACTGATAACGTGAAACTAAAACATCTTCCTAACTATGAGCATGGCAGCCATCTTGGAGGAAATAATTAAATAAATGTGCTATGCTAAAACAGAGCAAGCTAAGTACGTTAAAAGTCACTAGGTGATGGGGCACAGGCCTGCAAGCCAAAGGCTAAGCTAAACTTCTTATTCCCATTAAAACTAAACAGGAGCTTGTGCAGCCCTTGAGGAGAGACCAGATGACTGCACTACCTCATGTTGTGTAAACGTCTGAACAGAAATTGGAAAATAAGGCTGGAAAAATATTTTCTTTTTATTTTAACAGAATAAAAAGTCTAGCAAGCATTCTTGCCTTGCATTTCAATGAGCAAAGAAGCCTGAGAAGATTTATGGCCACAATAAATGAGATAAGCAATTCCCTGTGTGTGATGTTGTGAGCGCTGGCAGGGAGAGGACCTGGAGAGAGTGACTCAAGATGTGATGCGAGGCTAAGCAAGTTTCACATCATTGCTTCTAGGTTTAGCTACATTTTACCATAAAGGGCATTATGGGGTTTTCATGAGCTGTGAGCTAAATGACTGGGTGTTTCTTTCGCAAAATAAGCTTATTTTAGGAGCCAGAGGTAAACAAGGACAGCTCTGGAATAAAGCCAAAAGAAATGTCAGTGACATGGGAGGAGATGGGAGGAATGGAATTCTGCAATAAAACTCAGCCAGCTAACAGCTTAAACACCTACAATGAAAGGGGAGCACCAAAGATTAACAAAAATAGTCTGTCACAGCAACATATAAAGAAACCAAAGTGGAATAATACAGTAGTTAGTCACTGATCTGAAACAGAAAAAAGGAGGGAGAAAAAGGCAGAACAGACCTCCAGTGAGCAAAATGTTTTAAAGGCCACTGCAACCAACAAATGAATTCGCTTTAAGCCATAAGAAGTATGCTAAAAGTATGCACGAGGTTGAACGCCTACGCATGACCTTAAAATCAATACTAAGCAAGGTTCTTTGTTGTTGCCTTGGCGTCAACACTGTGTTGTTGAAAATGAGCCTTGTATCCAACATGGCACATATCTTCCGATCCTGACTGTAATGTGGCACAATTATTTCCATGGGCATATTACATAGATAAGTAATCCTAATGAAAACCTCCCTTGGCACAGTGATTAAGAGGAGTAGAATATGGACACATTTAATTCAATGGGCATTTTTTGTTGCATGGAGATTCCAATCGGTTGACTGTTGGTAGGCACAGTACAATTGTTGAGGACAATATGTGGCATCATAATTGTAATCAATGTTTTGTTTTGTAGTACTTCTATCAGGCATATTTTGCTGCACAGCAACTATGATGGCCATATAATCTGGTACAGTGATCCTGCTGGGCATATCACCTGGCATAACAATTCATTGGGACCTATTTTGTCCCACATTAATCTAGATGGGCACATTCTTTGGCACAGGCTGTCACTTTTTATGTAACATGGTAACTTCAGTTCACATTTTTCTCTAGTACAGTTATGCATATATTTTCTGTCAGTTATGGTGGGTATATTCAGTTTTGTTAATTTGGAGGTGCATATATTCTCTAGCAGCAAATTTGCAAATGGGCGTATTTTTTATCATGCATTTATTCTGATGCACATTGATACAGATTTGGGCAGAAAGGATTCCTGTGGTACCTGGACTTTAATGCAGGTAGTAAGCATCGGCACTCATGGTGGTTGGACGCATTTTAGTGGGTGCCCTTGCACGAGACTGAGTGAAAGTAAGGGTACAGGGAACATGAACACAGACGGTGACAGGTGGCATTGGGGATATTTCTACTAGTGGCAACAGGACGTTCACACTCAGGGATACCTGTGGTGAAAGGGGCACTTCCGAATATGGTACAGATAATACCTGGACACTGGTGACAATGGCAGTGGTGATCTTTGTGCGCACTAAAGGAATCTCAGATAGCCTCCGCAGTTCTGACTAATGTTATCAAAACCAGCTGCTTTACGCGGGCATCACGTCTGTTAACAATGCAGAATGTTTTTCAAAGCAAACGTATAACACATTTACACTGAACAGTGGCTTTATTCTGCCTGTCTTAGTCAGTCGCCATGTCAATTTTTATTTTGCAAGCCTTTGATCTCTTCCTCTAAGCTCTCTGCGTTAGCCTCACAAGGTACACGGCACATTCATAAAAAATCATAAATAAATCAATGACCTGCTCCTAGGGCCTGGTGCGGTGCTGTTTTATTTATTAAGTGTTTTTGAGGCTTTGTTTGTCCATTAATGTCCATTTAAATTTAAGATGAGTTATTCTTAAATGAAAAAGCGATACCGGTTTTTTTCTGTGCCGGTTTTTGAAGTAATTTCTCCTACACTTGATTTGAGAGTCTTCTCTGATTCCAGGGTGACATTTTGTCTATTTGCTTGATTCAGGCTTACTTGACCGCGAAACCACACACACGTGAACTGCAAATTCCAGAACCCACCATTCAGCTCTATCGGCATATGGCAGAAGAATTGCACCAGCAGATCTTCCCCGAGTGTGTAAGTCATGCATAGCTCTGTGTGTTCCCTACACTTGGCTTCAATGTGCTAGACCGTAGGTGCGGTGGTAGTACCTAATCAAAGAGCGTTAGCTTTCTTCACATGGCTAGTTAAGGTTACTATCAATTTAGTAAAGGGCTACAAAACAGACATCTTCCTACTTCAAATAATGTGCTTATTTTGCTGTTTTATATAGCACTGCTTTTTGGATTATGGGCTCTTTTTGAGGATAAAATTAGATTTTATTGTTTATGTGTGGTATTTGAGGCATACAAAGAAAATAATATTAAAAACTGAACTCGAGCGTTTCCTAACTCCTTAACACAGATACAGTGGTTTGTAAGTGACTGTGGAGGCTATTTAGAGTTCGGTGGGTGCTGGCCATCCGACAACTATCGGTGCAAGTGCATCGGTCCACCACATTTACAGTATATACATGGCATAAACCCTAAATAGAGTGGAAGTGATATCCACCAATTATAAGTGGATCTCCCACCTCCCAGCAAACTGCAAAGAGATCCCACATATGTGTAACCCAAGACTTCAGCCTAAAGGAGCATCATCTGTCTTGCAAACCTCAGTCTTAATTAACTGAATTAAATTGGATTTGTATTTGTAAAAGGGGTATGATCAATATTCCACCAGAATATTATTTTTTGGTGGATACTAAATTTCACCAAACATCTTATAAAGTATCAGAACATTTCTGAGCAATATTTTGCGGGACCAACTAGGTTGAGAATAGATTTCAAATCCATATTTTTATTTAGAGATGATTATGGCGTTTGGATTTCTTCTGCAATTACTGTCTCTGGGGAAATTATTGATTAATTCCCAATGCTTCCTGACAGTCTGTCTTATTCTAACTGATTTAACTCTCTTTGTGATTCAGTTTGAAATCTACCAGTAGCAAAATAGGTACATTTTTATGTCTTTGAGTAGTAAAAATAACTTTACTTCTAAGGCACTTTCTGCTGCATGCTATATATATATATTTTAAGAAAAATGTCTGTTAACCCTCCAAAGTTTCTCTGAAGTATTTCCAAAATAGGTTCAAGAATTCTGACTAGGAATCACTCCTGGTCCAAATTCAATTAAGTTATGGGCATTACCAAATCAGTAATTGTATTACACTTTTTTGAAATGGGTGCTATAATTATACCCTCCTCTAGAACTCCTTGCTCGTTCGTTGCATTCATCTTATCTTTTCTTAACTATAAATGCCATCTTTTTGGAAGGCAAGTTGTATTTTGCAGGACCTTAGTTTTTGCCACAATTCCTCAACGAGAGGGGATTTCCAATGAGAAAAGTTCGCAACATGTACTAGAGGAAATGGCTTCTGATTAGATTTGCACACATTGCCCTCTGTTTCAATGCAGAAACAAGGTACACCAGTTTCACAGAACAGGGTGTCACCTTGGGAATTGTATGTAACATCAACATTACCCGATAGGCACAATTATATGGCTACAGGGATGGACATTTCCAGCACGCGCCCGACATACCTCCCACATCCTTTACCTTCACAGCACTAGATGACATTGTTCTAATTGTTCTGCAGCTGCCAGTGATAAGGAGGTGACACTGAATCCTGAGTGTGTTTTGTTTCAATCTAAGAGAGCCACTCTCTCTCCAGGTTTATTTAAGATACAAATGACATCCTAGCTCTTGCCTGAAGTACAACTTTGAGAATAAACATATTTTTCTAAGAACAGAAACACTTTCGAGTCAAGTCTTCTGAGATGAGTAGCTATCAAAAATGTTTACGCTATCATCCTAACGTGCGCCATGATGGGCCGTATTGTAAATGCTGTGCAACCGTGGTGTTGATAGGTGGCGGAAGGGGCCTGCAAGAAAATTGGCACTTCGGGACCAATGCGACACTTTCTGTTAAATCTGGCCCAATATGTCTTGCAGTGACAAAGCATGAGCTGTTGGCAGGAGGGATCTAAACTCACAATGGCCCTCATCACAAGTTTGCCGGAATAGGGTATGGTACATATCACATGTGGCACATTGCATTATTGCAGGATGAGGTATTACCATGTGTAGTAAATACCTCCTATTCCAAGTTTTTAAAAGAAAAATGGGAATAACATGCAGAACTGGTTTTTATAGACCGAATTCCATATGTTTTACCTTTTTTTTCTAAGCCGTTTCCACTTATAGATTTAGGCAGGTTTTACCTGCCAGCATTTATCAGGTGTAAAATGCCAGCGTGTCATAATTATGACACAATTTGAAAATCTGATCCTGTGTGGTATCAGTATTTGCCCAGGCAGTTTCAATGCACACAAAAAAGGCAGCACTCACATTCAGAGTTATGAAACTGTTTCTGTTTAGGCCTTTCCAACAATAAGAAAACAATTTGGACATTAAGTTAGAATTTCTAGCCAATTATATTTTACTGCTCAAGCTCATGGTTTAGTAGGTTTGGCTAATGGCAGATTTAGGTATCACCAGCGCTCATGTCATAACAAAAAATGGAAAAAAGGGTATTCGGAGAGAAGTTATGGAATGTTGATTAACCTCTTTATCACATCTATATATGTGCTGTATCAATTTTAACTTTAATATTTCTGGTTTTATCATCATCCTACAGAAGCGGAGGATACAGGAGCTGGCCTACTACCCTCTGTGCAATCTCTGTGAGGCCCTGCAAGGGCCACAACACCTCATCAAGAAGCGTTCGGTTAAGCTGCTGGACTATGAACAGCTACAAGAAAAGAAAGCAGAGATGGGGAGTGTTAGTTATGAGGAGGAGGATACCATGAATACCTATCGGGCAATTCACTCCATGCTGATGTCTGAGCTCCCCAGAGTCAACGAGCTAGCGGTGCAGTGGCTGGGGAAGATCATCAGTGCATTTGTGGTCATTCAGAGGGACCTATCCAAGCACGTGCTTCAAGCATCTGAAGCAGCGCTGAGTCAGGTAAAGAGAGCCCGCTGTGCTGCTTTGGGCAGTTAAGTCAGTCCTTGGAGGGGGCCGGAGGAAGGACGAGGACATTGTCCAGGCCACAGAGAACATATCTCATAGGTCAGGTTAGCGAGGTGCAAATATCAGGTCCACTTGAATTTAATGATTCTAAAATTGATCATTGATTCAAGACTCAGGACAGATTGAATTGTCTCTTTGATCATATCGGTGGTGGCAGACTTTAGGTAAATAGCACCTGAGCTCAAGGTATTTGAAGTACAACCCACATAAATGTAACAACAGCTTAACAGAAAGTCCACCAAAGAATTCATTGGCCTTTCTCCAGTGCAATTCTTTTTCTTTTCCACCCTAAAGTCGACAGTGCTAGGATTGATAGTGAAAGTGTGCACTAAATGGAAAGAAGACGGTCAGAGGACAAACTTTATGGGCAGTCAGAAGGACTTGTGCAGAGAACAAGTTCTATGCTTGATAGTTAACATATTGTAGAGATAGATTTGGTTAGGATTCATGACCATCATAATGACAACCTATGCTGAGACACACCTTGACTTCGAAAAAAACGTTACCTTGATAATGACCACTACTTGACCATGCCATGACCTTGAGCTGGCTAATTTAATATTCTAGCGCCAGTCTTGGGATCCAAAGACAAGTGGAATCCATAGATTCTGGGTAATGAAAACGTCAACGTTTAAAAAAAATAATAAGTCAAGGTATGTCGATGTGAAGCATGTGGATGTGGTGCATGTTGTCCGGTTCAAAGCAAATAAATCAAACCATGACATTCCTTTATTGCAGTTCTTCCATCAAAACTTGTTCCTCATTCAAATGTGCTAATAAATAGTCTTTTTTGTTTTACTTCACAGTTGCCACACAGTCAAGTTCCCCAGAATTTGTTCTGGAAAATGGTCGAGGACTCTTTCCGCCGATTCGATCCTCAACTGAGCGAGCTCTGCAGAAACTTTGAGCTGGTTATGCCAGGCCCGTCAGTGCAGGTACACTTTAAACATGGAATGTATCGGAGTACTGCTCGAAATAAATCCAGTATAGATTTACTTTGTCATTAGAACGTTGCACAGTAGGAAAATCTGGTGCTCCTAATGGTGAACTTAAACATGGAGTGCTCCAACATGAATATGAGAGCATAATGAAAACATGCAGGGCTTGTCCATAGACATCAGTAAACTCTCTTGCAAAGCTAGAATTTGAGGCAAACGCCAAAAGACAGTGTGATACACAAGGCCGAATTGGGCCTATTGGGACATGTATACCAGGGGCCCACAAATACATATGATCCTTCTAGGTGAGCCAGACATCAGCACAAGGGGTGCTTGGAGCTTACTTCTGCTATATCCTACTGTATCTTAATATCATGTGGTCCTAATTGCTACCGGGTACAGATGAAGTCAAGTAAGCAGCTCTGCATCAATGAACCCTTACTATGCCCAACCAGAAAATAGATAGTTAATTTGTAGAGCTTTGGGGTATTTCCTCTAGAGGGAGGGTCTAGATGTCAAATAACTGGCATACAGTAATGCTAGAAGGGCATGCACTTTCAACAATGTGATTCCTCATACAGAGTGATATCTGTGGTTTCTGTGATTTGGATGTTATATAATGTGACAGTCTGACACATATTGGATCCCACTGTGTATATAGTTCTAATGTATTGTATTTGCATTTATATAGTGCTTCATACCACTGAGTAGACTCTGACGTTAGTAAATGGTAGCATGCTACACAGTGTGAATGTCCTTTGAGGTTAGAGTGCTGAAATTATAGCAAAGCCTCCATGGGAAGCAGTTTGGATGTCATGCTTGAGATACCAACGTACTGCTTTTACCTTGCCTTTGGTAACTGCTCAGGCGTGTAATGGGAGGAAGAGTTGTGGGAGATAGAGCCCATGCATTTTACATTTATTTAATTTTGATTCTGTCTACTTATGCCTGACTACATGGGTCTATATCCACTCGTAGATGGCAGGAGTTGTCCTTTATTTGCAATGAATGCATGTCTGTGCATGGTCTTTTTAATCACTGAGGCTTAGAGTGTGAGGACATCCACCATGGGCAGTTGTTGCGGATGATTTCTGGCAGCCTACAGCTTGGACATGGTATCAGTCTATGGTCTTCATTACATGTGACCTTTTAAGTCCAAGAGGCCAGCTACAGCAGTTGCCAGCTCTGTTGGAATTATGAGATCCTTGGTGCTTCTCCAAGTCTGTTTAGTTTTAAATGGAGAGTTTGGCTGCTGAAATCAGATAAATCTTTTTACTCTCAGCATGCGCTGGTTGGTTACACAGAGATTGTGAGGGTAATATTCCATTCTTCTCATCCCTTCCAGATGACAAATGTGGCTGTTGAGAAATCAAAAGTTAGGCCACCATGGTGGTGAGTTGGCCACTGATAGGCGGGCCACCAGATACATAACATTGGGGATTACTTAAAATGGTGTGAAGTCCATTGGGCCACCAGGTCAGCATAGACCATCGCCTCTGCCTTCTCAGCAGAATACAGCCCTCCATACTTAGAGGTCCTTGTCATGCTGGCAGGGATCTCTCTGTCTTCAGAGGAGTAGCCAATGTTGTAGCTCCCTTGAAGCCAGGAAAGTTTTGTTGAGCCAGCTGCATGTTTGGTATTCTTCCTTGACGAATCCTTTTTGTTTTCTTAAGAATAAACTTCTTCTTAAAAACAAAATATCAATGACCCAGACACTCCGGGAGTTTTCTACCTAAACTGTGGGGATCATTGAGTGATTTCCTTGATCTGGCTGAGAAATCTTGTGATGGTTGCCCCTCCATAAAAAAAGTTATGGGGTTTTTCAGTATGATCAGAGACCCGGAGGTGGAGCTATGTGGCAGGGCAACAGACGATTTACCGTGGGGTGGGAGCTCTGCCAAGTTATGGTGAGAAGACGCACTGACAATTTATGGCAAAGTGGGACCATCTACAATTTATGGCAGTGCTCTTGCTCTGCCAAACTGCGAATTATCCGATTGCTCCTCCTGTGCCTCAGAGACTCTCCATTTTCAGCCCAGGCCGAGGTTACCATTGAGCTCTTTGAATGTGCAGTAGGTCATTTTGCAATAAGAGGTTGAGATTTTAGAATTACAAGCGCTGTTTACTTGTTACTGGGAAAAATCTCTGAAAGTCTATTCTAGAGCTTCCTTTGTTTGGAATGAGCCAAGTTTTTTCTTCCTTTGTGATTTTCTGATGGGCTGGAAAGATGCTCAGCAATGAACTGGAAATAGAACACTCTCCGTGCTGCCCTGGTGCAACTTTGTGTAAACTACATACTCACAACAGTCTCTGCTTTTACTTTTACACTTGCCTCATTACCATAAATGCTACCTACAGTAGTGGATCGTTTGTACTTCTGTACATTTGTTTAGCTTTTCGAAGAAATAACTTGAGCCTCTTATAAATGTAAAGTGCATAAAATACTGTTGTGATAAAGATCACTGTTGAGGTGTTTTGTCTTTTCCTGTACATTTTAGCTGATACTATGTCCTGTACCCGGTTTTCAGCAATCATTAAGCCCCAAATCAGAGAAATTAGTTCTGTCCTTGGTGAAGAAGCATGGCCCCGACAAAATCTATCAAGTGACTGGGAACATCAGTGGCAGTAAGGAACTGGACCTGACTCTGCAACGAGGACACATTGTCGCGCTCCTGCAGGACATGGACACTAAGGGGAACAAACATCGCTGGTTGGTGGATGCCGGAGGTAGGATCCACAGCCACCATTCGCACCCATTCACAGCATAGCCCCTTGTCCAGATTCTAGCCACTGCCCGCTAGCTAAACTTACGTTTGACACCTTTCAAACCACCCAGGACATAACATTCTCTTTACATATGACCCCACATACATAACAGAGCTCACTCTTCAGACCCTTCCTCACCCTTAAGAAGCTTGCCTATCAACCAGAAACTAACCCACATGTTAAATTCTAGCTCGCCACTCTGAATTTAGCCTAAAGTTCAGAAGCTACCTAACCCTTCTGAACCTCACCCACCATACAGAACCTAGCCCACTGTTCAAATCTTTGCCCACCCTCTACATCTTGGACTTTCGTTCAGAACCTAACCCAGCTCATAACATAGCTAACAATTTCGAATACTATTCAGCTATACAGAACTTGGCCTGTCTTTCTGAACATAGAACATAGCTATGAGCCTAGTCCAACATTCAAAACCTGGCCCACCTTTCTAATTCTAGATCCAAATCAGAAACTAGCCTGCAGTTTAGAACCTCACCTACTGTTATAAACACAACATACACCTCAAAGCCCATCCCACTATGCAGAATATATCCCAACTTTTAAATTATTTTCCAGCCTTCAGAATGTAATGTTGTCTTCGGAATGTATCCTACCATTCAGAAAAAACAGTCCCAGGCTTCTTAACCTTCGTCTCCTGTCAGAACCTAGCTCTGTTCCCTAGTTAAGCACTGCCAGAGAGGGGATTTTACTCTCAGATTTGTATGAAGTGAATATCCATTTTACACAAACCAAGGGGGTTGTTTACTAATGTTCTGTGTGGGTACTCATGTGACTCAAAGCAACACAAAGCATTGCCCTTATTTACTCAACATGAAAAAGTCATATTGGCTCAGCGCAAAATTGCACAGCATTTTGCAACCATCAACACAACCGTTATTACAACATTGGAGTGTTGAGCACTCCATTGGAGACAGCGGAGTAGCTTTGGGCTTCAACTGGCTGGTAGAAGCCTGTAGCTCCAACCTTCCAATGCCTTTCACAGCTGTTGCTGTGAACAAAGGCCTTGCAGAGCCTAAAGGGATTTTAACCACCTCAGGCTCCGTGAGGCCTTTGTTTTACTAATTCAGACATTCTGCCCTTCAGAGTGGGTGGTTCTAATAGCCCTATAGCCTGCCATAGCTGGGTTACACCAGCCATTCAAGGCACACTCCCTTGTTGAAGGCCCTCGCCTTCAGCTCAGACCTTTAACTCTGGAGAGGGCCTTTAATGTCCTTTATAGCCCGCTAAATCTGGCTATCAGGCTATTTTAGAACATCGGAAGGTTAAGAGCTCCACTGAAGACCATGGAGTGGCTTCGGGCTTTTAATTGCTGGCATAAGCATTCCGCTCCAACATTCCAAGGTTTGTGTTTCTTATTCTCCCTTTTTAAATTAGTAAATTCTACCCTTAGTGGGTGGAATGTACTAATAGCCCTATAACCCTTCTGCCATGGGCTATACCTATTATTAATGGCCCTTGCCTACAGACCGTACATATAACTCGGTTCAGGGTTTTTAAGAATCAATACGGCCGTCATCAGAGGACTTTAAGGCTATATTAAAGCTAGGACCAAGCTGTCTTCTGATGCATCCACTGCAAAACTGCACAGCTAAGGATGATTTCAAGATCCTAGGCAGACAGTATCTCAAACTGAAGGCTTCTCACAGTGCACCTTGGGGGAAGTTACGCAGTAGCCATTTTGTCTTTGTTTGTGATGTATAATGAGGGTAATCAAAGGTTAGTTAGTAGTACTATCTGAGTAGTACCTTTCAATGTTGCATAAATGTCAGGCGCTGCATAGATCATTACTGCTGCCTGATTTATTTATACTCTTTGCAGTTCTTTCTTCTCATTAAAGGCAATTTAACCTAAGGTATGCAAAGAGGTATTGTAAGTTCTTTTGAAAACCCTACATTGTTGTGAAACTGCCACTTTAAGTACCTTTCACAGTTACTCAGAGATGCTGGCACATGTTTTATTTACATCCCACTTGCGCTGCATGGTGTGGGAGACAGAGCGGCTTCTGTTGTGCTGCATGAAAGAACAATGGATCATCGCTGGTCTCCTACGTCCCTTTATGTCAGTGGAATGTAAACAGCTCAGCAGGCTTCACTCTCTGGAAATCCATGGTAAAGTTATATATTTGGAATATTTTGACATTTTCAAAGCACAATATTTAAACTTTTATATATTTTTGGACGAAGGACTGGAAAGAGAACTTTGTTATAGAGGAAATCCCTGTTTGCTCTTTTCTGTCATAGTAATAAGCCCCCCTGATTTCCTTCTTAAATACACAGTTGGTCTTCTTGTTCCATTTAAGAGACAGGACATCCAGTATGTGGACAGCTCACCTCATTAAATACAGGCTAAATCATAGATATGCATAAACATTTTCTCGAGGGCCATAAAGTACGGTACAGGAAGAGTCTGAGGGCCACATTGGTACTAGTGGTGAGTGATGAGTAGAATGTGCTTGGTGGACTATGAGACACAAAACACAGTACTGAGGTTTTATTCCACACCAACCTCTTCTAAATTAGCCCCATAGGTGCTTGAAAAGAGGAGACATTGAATGTATTGGCTGTTACTAATATGTCATGAGAATGTCTCAGTTTCATTTTTAGGCAGGCACGTTTTAGGAAGTGCCTTCCTCTCCGGGGGGGAATAGCCAATTTCCAGTTCCAGTCTAGTTTTCTTATTATCCATATACTATAACCAATTTACCTAATTTTAAGTAATTAAAAGCTCTTCAAAAAAGGAAGCAGGGGAATGTACTAAAAAATAAGAGTATAAAATTTGGTCCGGTGGGGAAGCTGGTATGAAAACCCAAATCTTCTGGTTCAGTTGTTTTAGCCTTCCATACTACACCACACCCAGGGAGCGAGTGGTTTTTAAAAATGAGGCCCAGCGAATGCCCTCCATAAGTAAACGGAGACATATCCACATTTATTTAATACAGCCTTTGCTGACAACATATGGTTTTGAAGTGGTTATGCCAGAATTAGATGTAAGTCTTTCCACAGTCAAGTCTAAATCCTAAACACTGGCCTCTATTTAGCGTTGGAGATTGAGCAGAGGTGTCTGGTCCATCTCAGTAAATTATTGTTTTTTAACAGCACTCTTAAGTGATCTTTTTTTGACCTAACAGAAAATTGTGAGGCCTTTCCTGAGGGTCTTGAAGTAGTCGCCACTTAGTTGGCAGCATCCGTGTTGGATACAACTGTTTGATGTACCAAAACTGTTTAAATTCAATTTAGATAACGAAGGAACCATCACATAAGTAGAGTTTGTGCTGTTCGGGTACTAGATTCCCCTACAGTCCATACACATTTTTTAATACAGAGTGGTACTCCCCTAAGTAAAATCCATATTGGTTTACCACACTGGTTGTTATCTTGTTTAGTGGATCTGCAGCTCCATTGAAGCTTAGAAAGTGCCTCCTTGACTACAGGGTGTAGGCCTGCACTCCATCAAGCTGGGGCCTTGAAGAGCATGGGTTTGTCCTATGATGAAGCATGACACCTGGGAAGTGTGTGAGGACATCCAGTCAGCTTTTTTGAGTGTTTTAAAAAGCTATTAGACAGATGCTAAAAAGTTAGTAGATAGAGACTGTACAGCAGCCCTGAGTAGGGATTTCCAGGGACGCTTCCACAGTTGACTCGGTGGCCTTTTTGTGAAAAGAATTGTATTGGAGGCTGGCTCACCCTCAAGGTCCCACAACTCTAGATCCCTACCTCAAATAGACTGTTATGGCTTTATGTTATGGGAATCCCTAAAACGTGTGATAAATCTGAAAGTTACAGACCTTGAAACAAGCAGTCGTTCATTACATTCTTGGTTCTTCTTGCCCACTCTAAGAGGCGTAAGAGAGGCCACCGCTGGCGGAGGGGGGAGATATAGGCTTACCCATAATGGAGGGGCTCCCCTCATCCACTACTGATGTGAGTGTGGTGGGGCTCCTTCAGCGTATCTAGCAGGGGAGGCCCTCACATTTTGTTACGCCACTGCCCAGTCTGTTGCACCTTTGTCCCCTTCCCTACAGTTCTGTGAGAACATCGAAACAAGCTTTTATAGAAAATGCACTATCACCACCACTGTCCCAGGACAAATCTCCAGCACGCTTTTCAGTGAACCAGGATTAAGATCTAACAATATGTTAATAGATAAATGGGAGACTGTTGGCAGATAATGACAGCTGCCATTGATTTAATGAAATATCATAACACACTACTAAGCTGACAAGATGGCTCAGTGAGTTCAGTTGTCACTAATGACAAATGCAGTAATCAGATGGTAACTAATTTGAATACCAGAAAGCCAGAGTCAGCCTTTCATCCTTCTGATGGCAATAACTAGAGTACCATCAATTAGGATTTACTAAGCGTGGCTAATCACCTGGTAGGGTATCCATGCACTTGTAGGTCCAGGAGGCTTATTTGATATTAAAAGCTTATTTGAACAGCCAGGTTTTGAGGGCCATTCAGAATTCCAGAAGTGATGTGATGGTCCAGAGGTGTGTGGGGAGGCTGTCCCAGGTTTTGCTGTGACATGAGAGAAGCAGCGCCCTCCACTTCTGCTCGGAAGTTGCAGTGAGTATGGGCAAGTGAAAGGAAGGCAGAGCATAGTCTTCTCAATGGTTAGTGGAAGTTCTGGCAGTGGTTAATGTACGTGGGTCCTTGACTGTGTAGAGCCTTGTGTGCATGGGTCAGCAGCTTGAATTGGCATTTCTTCTGCACAGGGATCCAGTGGAATTGCCTGAGGTGGGGTGTGATGTGGTTTTGTCGGGGAAGGCCGAGGATGATCCTGGCTGCAGCGTTCTGTATGATCTGAAGTCTCTGTAAGAAATGCGCGGCAATTCCTACGTAGAGGGCCTTGCCATAGTCCATTAGGCTGGTGATGAGGGTCTGTGTCATGGTGCGTCTCGTGTGTAGAGATAGCCACTTGAAGATCTTACCTAGCATGCTCAAAGTGAGGAAACAGGCTGAGGAGACGGCGATGATCTGTATTTTCATGGTGAGCTTGTTGTCAAGGATAATTCTGAGGTTTCTGCCGTGTTCAGATGGAGTGGGTGTGGGTCCTAGGTCTGATGGTCACCAGGAGTCATTCCATGTGTTGCTGCTGTTGCCAACGATCAGTACTTCCGTCTTGTCTCAGCTGCAGGCAGTTGTTCTTCATCCAATCAGTGATGCTTGTCATGCATCTGTGGAAGCTGGTTCTGGTGGTGGAGGGGTGTTATCAGTGAGGGTAAGGATGAGTTGGGTGTCGATGGCCAAGGAAATTATGTTGAGACGCTGCGATCTGAGGATGTTGGCCAGCAGGGTTATATATGCGTTGAAGCCGTGGAGCTGAGGGGACACCGTAGGTGATCTCCTTGTGTTTGAAGATGAAAGGTGGGAGGTAGATCTTCTGGGTACTTCCCGTGAGTAAGGAGGTGATCCATCTGAGCGCATCCTCTTGGATGCCAATGTGGTGGAGTCTTTTGATCAGCATGTGGTTAGATATGGTGTTGAAGTCTGCTGAGAGGAGGATCAAGGCTGCTGTTTGTCCTCAGTTGAGGAGTGCTTGGATGTCGTCGGTGGCTGCGATCACTGCAGTTTCGGTGCTGTGATTGCTGTGTAAGCCGGACTGGGAGGCATTGAGTAGTTGGTTCTGCTCCAAGTATGTCATGAGTTGCTTGTTGATGATGTTTTCCAGTACCTTCGCAGGGAATGGGAGCAGGGAGATTGGCAGGTATTTTTTCGGTTTGCTCAGGTCGGCAGAGCGTTTTTTGAGTAGTGTCTAACTTTGGTGTGGTGAGTTTCTGGCCGATCCTCTGGTTTCCAAGTTTGTAGAGGTAGTGTTGGTATGGCTCTGTGGGAGCTCCAGAGTGGATGGATTTAATGGTGAAGGTGATGTCCTGCATGGAGAGGATGTTCTAAGTGGTCAGTATGTGGTTTGTGTCGATTTCGGTGGTGGCGTATCTGTCGAGGAAGTCCGTAGATGTGGGTTGGAGTTCAAAGTTTCTGTATATTGTTGCAATCTTGTTGTGGAAGAAATGAGCAAGGTAGTCACGTAGCTCCTGTGAGGGTATGTTGTTTTCGCTGGCAGCCGGGCTGGAGAATTCCTTAACGATTTTGAAAAGTTCCTTGGTGTTAAAGGTTCTAGTTTCAATACGTGTGGCAAGGGCTATCTTATTTGTTCCCATAAATTAGTTAAAAGTAACATATCTCATTTACAATGCTTAGGCACCGTATCAAGTGCTATATAAAAAAATAATATTGTTTCTACTTAGTCTAAAATCCTTTCTATGCTCTTACATTAGGATCACTATATATCTTTGTGGAATGTTCATATTTTCAACGCATCCGCTAGTGGATGAAATTAAATTCTTGGTCACAAAGTTGTATTGTTGCTATAGATAAACCACACTCCCCTTCTGTATGATCTGTCCACATCCCTCTGCCCTGGGACTGGGGTGCAGGCGATTGGTACTCCAGGGAAAATATCATTTTTCTATTGTTATCTGTCACGCAGGAAGCCGAGGCTATGTGCCATGTGCAAAACTTCAACCCTACCACCTGCCACAGAGTCAGCAACAAGCCAAGCCAACACTGTTGTTACCAGAAAGCGGCTTGGAGAAGAGGCGGCATTCCTACACCATCCAGGAGACACCCAGCCCTCAGGTCTACAGCGCCAGGCCCGTTTTCCAGGTAATGTTTGCGGTGGTGTGCACGGGGAATGGTGAGAAGAGATGATATTGTCCCTTGGTAAATCATCGCAATGCACTGCTCCTGCCCCTGAAGTCAGCCCATAAAGATACAATTGAATATCAACCAAAGTAGCAGGGTTAGTGCGTCTCAAAAGAAGAGGCCAAGTGAGACAGTATCATCCACCGTGTGCTAGTGAAATTATAGAACTGTGTGACGTGTTTTGTGTAATTCCATAACCTGAGGATAGGCTCAGAATGGTGTATTTTTCTTGGCGGCGTGAGGGTGTGGACTCCAGAAATGTCACAAATGATTCACTTACGTCGATGAGAAGTCAACGAGGCTGCACACTGTACACAATATCTTCTGGTTGTGTTTTTCGGTCAATGAATTCACAAAGAGGGCGCCTCGAAGAAACAAGCCTCGGGTGGCATGGCGTATTTAAATACGGTCTGATGTGATTGCCTGAGACATTTTAACAATGTTTGCCCATGTTCTTGCTTGTTGGGTATGAGTGTAACGTTTTACTTAAAAAGCCATTGAAATATCCCTGTAGCTGACATCAGTAAGGTGTGTGTCCTTTCCCTTCCATGGGACCAGAGATCAATCGTCCTCGGCCTTGCGCACAGTTTACTCCCAAGCCTTTGAAAAGATGTTACGTAAACCGGGTCCCTCCTTTCAAGGGGGCGGTAATGTCTATCGGGTGAAAATTGCCCCACTTTTGGAGTTTTTTTTTGTAGATTTTCACTAGGTGAAACGTGACAGAAATGTTCTGTTATATAGCACAGCTTGGAAAGGTGAAAACATGCACAGTTAATACCAGTGTTTCTTAATTTGTAAAAGAAGGAATGGCGGTGCCCAACGCGCTACTCGGAAGCCAGCAGCCGACTGTATTAAACGCAGAGCACCGAATGCCAAGGCTGCGCAGTCCGGAATCCACCTTAGACCTACTTCATCCACTGGCAGACACCCCGGCTCCTTCGACGTACTCCTTCGTTTCCTTGCTTTCGCACTTGGCGATGGATTTCTGTCTTTCTTTTCCTACTTTCCCAATTGTGCGTCCTCTTCTTGCTCTTGGGAAATGTGTGATTACGAAAAATACTGGCTCAAATCAAGCATTGGCTCATACATTATTCCCATTCCAAGGACCACTTGGAATTGAGCCATTAATCTAGGAAAAAATATGGCACTGACACATAGATGTTGCAGAGGGCAAGTCGAAGGAATTTTAAAAATGTATCTAGCTATGAAGAGGTTACCTGAGTCAAGGACTTCTACTAGAATTCTACCCAAACGTTCCTTGTTTTAAATTTGGCCCGGGAATTCTAAATTACGCACAGTGGATGGGTGAGTAATGGTTCTGTTATAATTGTGTCTTTTCCTGCCTACTTTCAATGTGCTGTAGACCACAAACCCAGGATTGCTACTAAGGAGCAAGGTCATTTCACAGAGCCAATACTTCTGACCTTGACAAGCTGGTGCTATGGTTAAATAAAGGATCAGACTGATTTACAGGTAAATTAGGCAGTGCAGGATGGGCTGATCTGGCAGACTAGTGTGGGGGGCAAATTCTTTTGCTGTTTCTGGGCCTGTTTAATGGTCTGCTGGGCTGTGTTTTTACTGTTAATTTCCTTTAAAACCAACATTGCCTGCAGCAAGCCCAAGTCATTGCAGTCTTCCATAAAGTACAAAACTCTTCTACAGTGTGTCCTTACAAGTTCAAAACTGCCCCTGTTTGTAAAAATATGCCAATTTTTAGGTCTCGGACTACCAGACAGCGCAGCTTAAGACACCTTGGGGACTCTAAGAAAGTTCACCTATGAATGCATTCTGCCCATTGATTATCATTGGCTTTGTGGTTAGTAAATCACATTTTATGGCTTTCTATTTGCTGGCTTTATTTGCTTTAGGCAGGGTGTCTTTGTCCCTTCTGTTGCCTAAACCGTGTTTACTGTATTCCTCCACAAACTCACCTTCTGTAAATAGGCCTTTAAATCTTGTTCTTATCTTGTCCCATTTGCTGTGGGTTCTAAGACAGAGATCAAACATCAAGCTGTGTCTTCTGAGGAAGCTTGGTATTTACTTTATGTTCACTTACTTCAAAGTAGGAGTGTTCATAGGAAAGAGGCATGCATATTACTGCTCATGGAGCCCACTCGTGCCCCTTTTATGCGCTATTTATTAGGCTTTAAGATAACCCTAAAATAGTGCATCACGTAACATGCGGATGGCAGATTTTTATTTTAGTTAGATAGGTAAGTCGGTTACTGCTTTGAACACAGAGATCCTTTTGTTACTTGCAGTTAATAGATTATAATACTTTTAATGTGATGCTCAACACAAAAACAATGAACATAAATCACAACTTCATTTCACCCATCTACATATTTCTCTTCTGTCCCTTGACTCACCTCACCCCTCCCCACTTTCTCATGCTTTTACAAAGTCCTAACTTCCATTCAGTCAGCAAGTCTACTTGTTCCAGGACAGTAATTTCACACCTTCGTGCTTTTATGCACAAGTTGTAACATTAACTTTCCTGTTACTTGTAAACAAACAGATACCACAATCTTAAAGCCACTCTAAGAATCCCTCCTCCACACCCCCACAGATCTAAGCATCCCCAAGACCCTCACTATGTCTACTTATATTTCACCACACGCTCTAACAACAGTTACACTGCATCCTCCATGCCCTTTTACCATGGACAACAATTAAAAATATATTCTCTTGCAGGCCCTGTCTTTCACTTATGAAATCATATAAGCAACACAAACAGGCCTCTCACTTTTTATTACTTTTCCAGCCCTAGCCTATACAACATTACTTGGTGCGCCTTAATAACATTACATGTACTGCATGCAGTAACACTTTACACCAAAAATAGGATCAATATACAGTAATAATTTGTTGTTCCACAAAAGAATACAGCTACATACTTAATTAATACCATTACAACTCAGGATACACTACTTCTGCCATGGAGTACTTTTTTCATTAAAATAGATTTGACCTACTTGTGTTATCCCCACTAACCTATGCCAGTGTGTTCTTTCAAAAGAACAACAAATACTCATCAGTAATATTTCATAATACTTTAGCAGGAGTCTCTTTCTCTCCTTTCTACATTTTGCACACACACTTATATGTCACTCTTTCTATTTGTGCAACAGGTGCAGTTGAACAAGGACAATTTGGCATCAAGGACATATTGAGAATAAATTACTGCTTCCATTTGAATTTTTTTACAGGACACAAGGATATCATTTACTCTATTTCTATACCAATGTACTCTGTGCCACTGCTCCCTGCACCGCTTTACTCTACTCCACTGCACTCTACAACACTCTACTCTGCAACACTGTACTCTCTGACACTGAAATCTCCACCGCTCTACTCTGTGCCACTCCATTCTGCTCCACTGCACTCTATGCCACTGGACCACTCTACTCTTTGACACTCTATGCCACTGCAGTTTACACCACTCTAATCTACTGTACAACACTGCACTCTATGCCACTTCACTCTATACCACTTTACACCTCTCTAATCTACTCTGTACCACTGTACTCTAAGCCAATGCACTATACTTTACTACACACCACTGCACTCTTCACCACTGCACTCTACACCACTCCAGTCTATGCCATTCCACTCTACCATACACCATTCCACTCTGTGTCAATGCACTCTACACCACAACTCAATGCCACTCCATTACACTCTACCGTGCAGCACTTCACTCTACCCAACTTCACTCTTCCCTGAATCAATCTACTACACCACTGTATTCTATTCCACTCTACTCTATGCTGCACTACTCTACTACACCACTCTTCTCTACACCACTGTGCTCTACTCCAGTGTACTCTACACCACTGCACTCTAGTCAATGTACTCTACACCACTCTACTCGAAAGCAATGAACTCTATGCCACTGCACTCTGTGCCAACTACTCTCCACCACTGCACTCTACTCTGCTTTAGTCTACTATGCAACACTTTATGCCACTGCACTCAAGCCACTGCACTCTACACCACTCTACACCTTTACACTCTATGTCACTGCACTCTATGCCACTCTATTCCGCTCTGCTCCACTGTACCGTATGCCACTGCTCTTTACAGCACACAACTGTGCAACACTGCACAGCACTGCAGTCTACGCCAGTGCCGTCTACGTCATTGCACTCTACATCACTGCACTCTAAGACACTTTATTCTGCAGGGCTGCACAGTCTGTCACTGAACATATGCTACTCTGCACAACTGCACTGTATGCCATTGCACTCTACTCTGCAACACTCACCTCCATGCAAATGCACTGTATGCCACTACACTTTACGCCACTGTAATTTACTCTGCACTCCATGCCACTGCACTCTACTTGACTCTATGCTACCCATCTCCAGTCTATCCTGCACCCCTCCACTTTACTCTGCACAACTTCACTCTACTCTGAAACAATCTACTGTGTGCCACTGCACTTTACACCACTCCACTGTACGCCACTCTTCTCCACAGTGCACCACTCTACCGCATGCCATTCCACTCTATGCCATTTCACTGTACACCACCCCACTCTACTCTGCACCACTATTCTACACCACTCTACTTACTCTACACCACTGCACTCATCGCCAATGCACTCTACAACACTTTACTCAAAACCAATACCCTGCAATACAGTGCAGTCTATGCCAACCTACTCTGCAACACTGTACTTTATGCCACCGTACTCTAGGCTACTCTATTCCAAGTTATACCACTCCACAACACTATATGCCACTCCACCCTATGACACTCTACTCCACTCTGAAAGGAAAGAGTACAGTAGGAAGGAGGAGTGGGCATCGGGAAAATGGAAAAGGACTTTTGGCCAGAGGTCCTAGGTGAGCGTAGAATTAGATGGGTGAGAAGTGTCTGAGAAGCATGTGTCTCCTGTCACTAAATATTCCAGAGGGGAAGAAGTTGCAATGGTGTGTAGGGTTCAATTTGAGGGTTGGGATGTGAGTGTTGAAAATAGGCATTGCAAGCATTGCTGAGACAGAGGCATTGCAGTTACATATCAGGAGGCACAGGTCAATGCACCTGTTCTGCAGAGGTGTGGGTTTCAGAGCAGTGGACGAGTCAAGGCAGTGGGAGATCACATGAAGAAATATGGAGAACTAGGGATATTTAGCGTGGCTGAGCTTTTTGGGTGCTTGGAGGGGTGTCCCACCAGACGTGTAAAAGGCTAATCTATACATGTTTGGAGATGACGCGTCAACTAGTTGAAGATTGTCAGGTCTGTGTCAGGGCACACACTGATAGGAGACCCCACAGAATGTTTCGAATCCTAAAGTGGTGGTAGTGAGACAAATGGATGGGTTTCAAGTCAGGTTAGGCAATCTTCATCATGCAACGTCAATGATCTATGCCTTTCCTGAAAGGCACTCCAGCATTCTTATATTTGTTGATGCACTCACAAAATGTATAGGTTCCAGTGCATGACTGATTGTGTCTGAAAGCTCAAGTTCATCTGAGGTAATGAGTATCTCCTAATCACAAATGTGTCTTTCCTAGGCTCACATGAGACTAGGGCATTGCCTTGCTGACTGTCCTTTTTTATCTTTTCTTTAGATAGTGGCGGGATATGCTTTCACAGCGAGGAGCAGCCAAGAAGTCAGTATGCAGCCGGGGCAGCCTGTCACAGTGCTGGAACCACATGATAAAAAGGGAAGCACTGAGTGGAGCCTAGTGGAGGTGAATGGACAAAGGGGATATGTGCCTTCCAGTTTTCTAGTAACTGTTCCCATCCATCAGCCGGGTATCTGGCCTGGTCCCGGTGTGTCATAGTCACCACAGAACACATATTGGGGATTTCAACCATCTAGATTAAAACAAAAAGAAGGAACCTAATTTATCTACTTGCCAGTCTCCATGAAGATAAACATGATACAGAAACCTAGGGAGAAAATCAGAGAGATAGGAAATGACAAACTACAGTAGAAGGCACTAATGAGGACTGCAATTCTCTGCATCAAAACAATCTTGAATAAACCTGACCCTGGGTGTCCTGCTGGAACAGTGAATTATGACAACTAATTTAGAAATTGCTGCTTGGTGCACGAGAACAAATTATGAACCTATTATATTGTGTGACAACCTATGAAAATGCACTTTGACCCCACTATACTAGATGGTGGTCCATGTGAACTGACTGTAACTGCTGTAGGGGGCAGCAGCATATTTCAGTAGACACTAAACCCCTGAAAGTGGTGAAACTCTATGAGAAGTCACCACAACTTACTTCATGGGATGAAGACCCACGAGACCTGAATGTGCCTTGCCTGTTTGTGAGGACAACACTTGGAAACTGACTGTAAGCTACTTTGTTTGAGGAAGCTCCTGAAAATGATTGCCTTGCTATGGAACAACGACTGTGATTCAACTGTATGAGAAGACGCCCTATGACATTTAAGAGCCTACCACGTGGAGCAGTGACTGATTGCCTTGGCTGTTCTGCATGGATCAATGGTGCACCAAGACATCTATTACCAAACTGTATGGTATGGCAATCCAGGAGAACCCCTATCACTCTAATAGTTCAGAAGATTGAAGTGATTTTACCATATCAGCTCTATGAGGGGACAGCACATAGGAACAGACTGAAGTGGAATGATCTATTTGAACTGACAACAAATTCCTAAATCTGACAATGGTCTGTTAAAATAAATCATGGCTTACGCTAGGCAAAGGCAAGCCAGGCACTGAGAGAAGTCATTTCCTAATGTCCACACAGTGTGAAGAACGGTGGACAAGGAAGAAACAACTTGAAGCTGTATGTACTTCAAGAAATATGTGCGTGTGCAGGGTATATGGTTGTCTGCTATACTGTGAATGGAATATGGTATATATAAACAAATGGATTTGAAATTGTACATCTACAAAAGGCTAGTTATTATTGTTCTATCTTTGCAGGCATGAGTTTTCATTGTGAATGGTGTGTATGTGAGTGCCTCTTTAAATGCAGTGTGTGCATACAGTATGCTAGTGTTTTGAACAAGCTTCGCTGTGAATATTTCCAAATACGTACACATTTTGCATTTGTTACACATTTTGCATTTGTTAGCTTGGTTTCTATTCAGAATTTACTACAGATACATTTGAAAATTTTGGAAGAATGATTACGGATGTGGTGCAATCCCTTACTACCCACTGGATACCAACTTAGAGAAGAACTGCTATTACAAATAAGTAATTACTTTCAGGATTTATTATGTAGACCACTGGGTTAGTATAGTGTGATAAGTTGAATAGAAATCATTGCAAATTGTCATTTATGCAATTGGAAATGTCCTCAGTTCCCAATCACAGTATCCCTACAAAGTATTTACCTTGAATTAAGCTAGAAAAGTGGCCCTAAAAGGTTCTGGCGGATTTACCTGTTACATATGGCAGTTTTGGTCAAATCAGACTCTACATAGTAGTGAAGTTGTTCCCAGAAGCTTGTATAGTAGTTTTATATATTTCCACCAAGTAAGTGAGCTCAGTTAATGCAGTTGATGCTTCTTTTTAAGTGGTGAACTTAGGGTCTATAGATATTAGTCCCAATTTACAAAGTTTTTTGTGACTCACTCTTGTAGTTCTCCCTCTTACTCCTGCTTTTCACAAATAAGATGGAAATGCTATTGGCATACTCCTGGAATGTAATAGCAAGCCAGAAATACTGCAACAATAAGCCACAACTACTCATAGAAATTTTGGTGAATGGGGCCTATTGTCTTCCTTGTAAAATCATAAAATTTATCAACATTCATTCGTTTGACTGCATCCCAGGTTAACAATCAGTCGCTCTGCACGGCAACTTGTAACCGTGCCCCCTCTCGTACTGCGCTTCACAATAAACATTTTTTTCTGTTCAGTTTTCTTTCTGAGGCTAACACTGTACATTCTGTTCTCTAAAAGTTAATTGAAACGTTACTCAAATTACATGATAAATCAACCTGACAGAATGGAAAACATTTTTCAGAAAAAGGCTATCAAAACAGATATGCTTCAGTCTCAAAGGGGGAAGATCACAAAAGAGAATGAATATCTGCAAATTGATAATAAAGTAGCTCAGCATTCACTGGGCAGTAAAAATACATTTGTGATGGTTTTGGCACAAATTCCAAAATAAGGAACTCAAATCACCCTATTCTCTTATTTTTATGTTAACTCCGTGCTCCTCTTAGTTATAGAACTGAATGATTTTATGAGATACCTATATCTCAAGAGGACGTGCAGAAGATTAACAAACGAAGTGAGTTACTGAGTTCCTGTTGAACCAAATTACCTATTTTGGGATTATTGACTTTCAGTGACTCTGGCCTACAATGTCCTGCTTTGCTGCAGTTATTGTGCTTGTGACGCTTGACCATGGTATGCCTGCCTAATATTGAAATGTGACCCAGAAACAGAACAAAGCTAGACACAAACATCAGACTAGAGACCTCCTTGGTAAGATCACCTCCATTCCTAATGGCATCAAACAGCCCTTTTTTCATTATGCTTTATTCTAATAAGAAGCACTACCAGCCGCCAAAGTTAGAAGTTGTATTACCTACTTAGAATTATGGGGCCTGAGGAAGAGTACCGGAAGTGATAAGTACTTTTCATGATGGAAACAGTAAACAGTCTAAGCAATTGAGATTAGTTCTCGACCCACTATTCACTGTTGAAAAACATTGTATGAAGAGAAAGAAGAAAAGGCTTTGAGGTCCTTTACTCTCCTCAGAGATGTAATTGTCTCCTGAAAAGTAGTCTTGAATGATGAGCGTGTTTAGCTCAATGAGAACCACATTTAGGTACAAATCAAGGCTGAGACAGCCGCCTTCTGGGATAAGACTGTGATTGCTACACAATTAGTCTTGATAAAAGAAGCCAGCTGTATGCAGGATGAAAGCTGGTCGAGCTATGTCAAGGAGGTTATTGAGAGCCTAGAACTTCCTGGCTGGAACATAAGCAGCACGTAGGCGATGGAGGTAACTATTCTACCTGAGAATTGATTCTTGGGCCTACTTAGTACCCATTTAGATAGGCCTTCCAGAGAACTTTGAGGTAAAGAATAACATAAAGAGCAGCAGGTGTCAGTTTCAGCAACGTTACTACAAGGTGGTGTCTACTTTTTCGTTATAAGGAACCAAACTCGCCTATTAGCAAACCTTATGGCCCAGTTGTCAGACTTTGCCAAAGGTACATATGAACTTTAGTTTATCAGAGACCCTTGTAGGAGTTAAAGTAGATTGAGGAAGTTGTTACCATTTTTCCTGCAAAGGCCGTTGAAAAAAAGGAAAGGGAAAAATACTATTGTCCTTGGGCACAACTGGAATGATTTCCAAAATCTCCTGATGGTTCTCAAGGAAATTGAAATCAAAATTAAAGAACACAACCATTCTATACTAAGCCCAGAATTCACTGGTTGGAAGGTACCTTCTTCTATTCCAAAATGTCTTTCCTCTAAATGCAGGGTGAGAAGAGAAGATCTTCACCTAAGCACTTACCAATGCTGACCTGAAGAGTGCCAAAACTCAAGATGTGTTAGTGTTTGTCCTCTTACAAAATGTTCTGTGGGAAGCTGCTGAGGTTGTCTTTGGGGTAGCACAGAAGTAACCACCCAGGATTACTAAAATGTCTTAGGCTACTGATTCCAACTTCTCTTTCTACCATTTTACAATTCAGAAAGAGGTAAACCTACCCAACAGTCACCCAGGAGTCTTGAACTCGGTAAGGAGAGAACCTATGTCAGTTGACATTCTACAGTCCTCTGGCTGGTATCAAGGTGCATTTAGTACACACTCCACAATGCCTCCTTCCTCAGTGGTACCTCGAGGCCCAGTACTTTGGCCAACATTGGACAAAGAGTCAAAAGGATTCAAGAGATACTTGGCAGTTGCGATGTCGCCTTCAACAAACTTGAAGTCAGATAAATGCAAATCTGCACCTGTGGTGCTGGTGGGCCACAGGGTTTGTTTCCATTGAGCTATGACTAGTTGAGAATGAGTCACCTGTATCTGGAAGCTCCCAACTGAGTATGTGCTTCTGCCCGTGATAGGCAACGCTGAGTCCCTCGTACAGTGGTTGCAGCGGTGACTATTGTATTCTCTGCTTGTGGACTGCATAGACGTAAATACAGCTTTGTCAGCACTACTGTTTCACAGCACTGATTTTATTAGCTCTGTCACCAGCGTTTGTCACCGTCGACCCAGAGTTGCTCTGCAGCCTCAGATCTGCAATGCAAATCTGCATAAAAGGCACCTTCCTCCAATGACAGTGACTGTTGCTGTTCCTTATAAATAGAAGCCAGCTTCGGAATATGCTCTTATTGATGGGCAGGGGTATATCCTGTAGCCTAGCACAGAAATATTCTCTATCATTTTGGTATTTCATGGCATTCTTTACCAGCATTCGCTGACTGATGTCACTCAGTGCACAGATTCTCCTTTCACACGATGGGTGACATTCGCATTTTAAACCAACTGGAGGCAATCGAGAGCCCTGTAACCTCACCTCTAACAGCCATCTGCTAGGAGTCGATGTCTTGATCCTCATAAATCCTCCTTACAATGAGTCCATCCAAAACAGAGTTGTTGAATGTTGGAGCCAATCCCAAATTCGGAATTGGTGGCCTCAGTCCCTCCTCAAAGCAGCACTACAGCAAACCCACCCCCTTGTGTGGGCATAGGGTATGTGATAGAGAAGCACCAGCCATCAGTCCTTATAAGCCCTGTTGTTAGCATATATGTCTGTTAAGAGTTGCCCATTGCTTAAAATCACCTAGAGAGTGAATGTGTGAATGCAACGTAGCTTCTTATTAGGGCTACAGACGTGGACTCTTTTTGGATCTCCTTAAAGGCCTGCAGGAATGGGTCCAGTGCATTTAATCGCTGCTACGTTTCTTTTTCTTAGGATTAGAAAGCATGAATGAACACCCCCTTGATTAACATTCACTGGGGGTATTTGAGGCCCTTCTCTAACCTTCATAGCTTCCAAGGAGGGACCCTAGTACTGATCATGCTCCTGTCAGAAACCTGATATAAACCTCCAGCCAGGCGTTGTTCCGGGTCCCACTGTTTCAGCATACTGAAGTGTTAGGCAGGTTTTTCTCAGTCCTGAAGTCCACTCTTTGCAAATTCCTACACAATTCTATTTGTCTACTTAAAGAGCATTTGACATTTCTGAAAACAAGTGATGTGCTCGGTTACCCTAAGTTTACATGAGCAGGTGGCACACTGAGGCCTCTTTAATAATCATGTTAGTACCGTGTTTCTGCTTTACAAATCTCTTGTTTATTTCCATTGCTTTCCTCCTCTCAGATTCCCTTGCTTCTTCTGCCACAAAAGGATTCTACCGGTGTCTATCAACATGTCATAAAGCCTTTTTGAGAGACCCTTTTTGTGAGGTCTCAGTGTGGAGAAAGATTCTGTATTGAAGGAAATCGATGCAGCCAGGCTGCTGAGACCCCATTCAGCATCACAATCTGGTGATGATAATGTCTGATGTGGTGAAACAGCTGGATGAAGAGCCTGAGGTGATTGCGAAACTACATCCTGCCAATGAACAATGATCCAGTTTCATCACACCTGCCATATAGCCATAGCCTGCAAGGTCTTCTAGTAGTACAGAGGGACATAAGAACCCCAGAGAATGCATCTTGAGAACTGACAGCATAACAAATACTGTGGCACTGCTGCCACTAATTGCCACCAAAATGTAACCTTAGTGAACAGAGTACTGTTCTTCTTCTTGGTAACAGTTATTGCAAAACTCTCTATCCTGCATAAATACAGGTGTCACTGGAGTCACAGATTCTGACTACATTGAGAGGCTCAGAGTGGGCCCTCAGTGCTAGTTCTATTATGGATTTAACCTGGAAAGAGAAAATGCCAGAGGACCACGGCGAATGAGAGGCTTGCAAGCAGATAGTTACCCGAGACTGTCCGTTTCATAATTTGTTAGGAAGCTGAGATGGATACTAAATATGATCATACTAACTTGTAGAGACCAAGTGAAAATAACTGTGTCATACAGTTCATCAGTTGCGGTGTTGCGGTAGGTCAGTGTATGGTTAAGCTTGCTGGGTGGTCTGAGTGGTGCTGGACCCCCGAGTATCATTGTTGGAGTTCACAAGGAAAATTAACAATAACGAAGTCTTTTTTACATTTACTGTATATTCAAGTACAGACTGTCTTATGACAGGCAACTTTCTGTCACATAGTGCTGCTGATTCTCTTAACATTCAGAGCTGTGTTCACTGTTCCTTTCCTGCATGTTTCAAGTACTTGTCATTCTAGCTATTCACACTCTTGCTGGGGTAAGATAAAAGGAGAAGGCCGCTGCATTCCAGACGTTTTTTTAACACACACACATATATATATATATACATATATATACATATATATATATATATATATATCAAATCCAAAAGGTCCAGAAGAGGCGCGCTCACTTTTTGTCGGTGCCTACGCCAGGGAAGGACCTATTCCCATCAATAATCTTCACACCAGTTTGACAATTATGTCAAAGACGCGGCACTCACAGGATTGCATCAATCTTTTTTTAATGCATGAAAAGACCCCAAACAAACTGACACCAACGCGTTTTGACCTTCACGGTCTTGATCACGGATATATGTCTATATATTTTTTTTCCTACCAAATTAAAGCGCAGCACCCGAAAAGACTTTGGGGCATATTTATACTCCGTTTGTGCCGGAATTGCGTCGTTTTTTTTGACGCAATTCCGACGCAAAACTTACTCCATATTTATACTTTGGCGTTAGGCGCGTCTAGCGCCAAAGTCCATGGAGTTTGCGTCATTTTTTAGCATGGACACCTACTTTGCGTTAATGATATGCAAGGTAGGCGTTCCCGTCTAAAAAATTTACTCCGAGGCATGTGCGCCGTATTTACACTCCCGGGCAAAATTCACGCCCGGGAGTGGGCGGGTCAAAAAAAATGACATACGGCCGCTTTTGCGATGTTTTTTAGCGCCTGGAAAAGGCAGGCGTTAAGGGACCTGTGGGCTCTGAAGGAGCCCAGAGGTGCCCTCCCATGCCCCCAGGGACACCCCCTGTCACCCTTGCCCACCCCAGGAGGACACCCAAGGCTGGAGGGACCCATCCCAGGGACATTAAGGTAAGTTCAGGTAAGTCATTTTTTTTGGGGGGGGCATAGGGGGGCCTGATTTGTGCCCCCCTACATGCCACTATGCTCAATGACCATGCCCAGGGGACAGAAGTCCCCTGGGCATGGCCATTGGGCAAGGGGGCATGACTCCTGTCTTTGCTAAGACAGGAGTCATTTCTATGGGGGTTGGGAGTCGAAAAAAATGGCGCAAATCGGGTTGAGGCGAAAAATTTGCCTCAACCTGACTTGCCCCATTTTTTGGCGCCCAAGCTCCATATCCCCCTACGCCGGCGCTGCCTGGTGTACGTCGTTTTTTTCCACGCACACCAGGCAGCGCCGGCGGCTAACGCTGGCTAACGTCATTGATTAAATACGGCGCCCGCATGGTGCTTCAGAATGGCGTTAGCCGGCGCTAATTTTTTGGACGCAAAACTGCGTTAGCGCAGTTTTGCGTCAAAAAGTATAAATATGGCCCTTAGTATTAATAGTAAACACCCAAGCCCAGAGACACTTATATTATGGTCAGCACACAGGGAGATGATGGTGATTCATATATTTGCTGTGAGAGTTGTGACAGAATGAATTGTTATCTGGACAGGGTGCACAAATGTCATGTTAAAAGGGAAAGGTACACGATTCCCAAAGATGTACAAATCTTAGAGTTTTTGGCAGAGTGATCTTGGGAGTAGATGGGCTGCAAGATTGTGACACTTAACGTAATTCTGTGGCAGATTAGAATAGCGGGCATTTCTCCAGAGGGTGTTGGACCAAACCATACTCTAATGATGTTCATAAGGGGAGGGTTTGGGATACTATATCCCTTATCACAACAGATCCTGTCACTACATAGGAACATATAAAAACTTAAATCATCAGTGGTCGCAGATAAACGACAATGATCGAAGTCCACAAATGTTTGCACTTAGATCAATCCATAGGGCTTTGACCTCAGGCTCATATACTTGTCTAATAGGGATGACCTGGGATAGTAGAGACGTTATTTACCTATGATAATTCATCATCACATCGAAGCTTTTTGCATTATGGGTGGTTAATGAGAGTGCCATGCGCAGGCAATCCAAGCTACTAGGGAGCTTAGGTTTACACCCCATCCATCATTCAACCTTATAAAAAGAAACAAAAAGTGATAAATATGTAAGACCTGTGCATGGTGTGTGGGAGTTTGTATATGTGCACATGTAGGAAAATGTAATAGTGTAGGGACAGGACTCGTCTGACTAAAGAAGACAAACACAGTTGGCAGCATTACACTAATTTCCTGTACTTTTAAATCTGCATCATGCGCATTGTCATTGGGCACACCTTGAGCAAACGAGAATCATGCTGCAAGTTGTTTTATAAAAAATGTCTGTCTCTAGTGGAGGCGAGCACTCACACCTTCACTGGGGACAGCGCAGCACTGAAAGGTGGATTCGTAGTTTGAAACTGCTTTGCTGCCTGTCAATGCAAGGGGATGGGCCTGCTCACAAGAAGAGGCAGGGATTCCCCTGCAAAGACTGCACCTGCCTGCAAGGGGATATCTGAGGCTTCCCAGGGACTCCCATGCCTCCTCCTAAAACGCAGTCAGGGGACATTGCTTTATAGCCAGTAAGCTGAGCACCTCACTCCAGCAGTCCTGACCTTATCACTTACAGGTTATTGTGTTCAGGTTTCTTAGTCTAATTAGTTCAGTGAAAGGCTACAACATCACGGATGCATTTTGTGATCTCAGGTTCAGGACTGGAATCAATGTCTCTAGTCACCTGAAAAGAAGTGGCCACCCTACAGCCACTCCTCATCTAAAGAGACACAGAAGAGAGTGAGATGGATGGAGAGAACGTGTGTCCGTGTGTGTAAATCTGCGTATGTGTGTGTGTTTTGTCCGTACCGGTGAGGGTCTCGGGAAAGGTCAGCAGGGATGGGTGAGTGTCATTCGCAGGCTGCTTGACATAGAAGTGACTATTCACCCGGCCTACCAGCCTTCCCGGAGTGCTGGCGTGCTGGTGCGATGGAAAATCTTCGTTTTCTTTGTTTCCAGTTCCATTTGTGGCCCTGGGCCTGGTCCCTGGCACCAGCACAGGAACCCCGGGCACCCTGAATGTAGCGTCGCTCCCTGCACCAGGTAGTTTCGCACGGAGGCGGGCGGCCGGGCTTCGATGCGCTTGGCTATGCAACGGCTGTTTTTGCAGACACATATTAGTGAGAGCTGCGCCAAGGACTGTTCGTATTGCCCTATTCAGGTTTGAAAATGGAGTATTCTTCCATCTTTGGAACAATATTGTGTCGGGCCCCAGAGAGGTTTTTTCTGGATCACAACACAAGTAGGAAAATTTCCAAATTCTAGCAACCGGAGTAAACTCGGACTCTCTGGAGCTTGCGGCGTCTTTCCATTGCTAAGAAAAACATGCTGTCCAAGAGGCTGAGACCAGGGCAGCGAGGGTCATCGCAGCCAGTGAACCAGGGCTGCAAACAGCTCACTCAGGACTCGGGTCCTTGGAGCGGAGCCATCTCCTCGCGTCAGCACGGGGGTTGCTGTTTCCTTTCGTATTTCTCAAGTATATACATTTATTGAAGCTCAGGAGATTATGCACTTTATAGAAAGCTGTGTCCCCGGAAGAGCAGCAGGGTCTATGGGGCTTTTAGTTGTAGGTGAAAACTGGGGTGGTTTGTGACTGGGGTCCTCGATGAAGATGAGGGCTACTGCCTCTCCTAAACTGATTCTTCCATGGACATTTCCTCTCTCCGAGGTTAATGCTACGGTTTGAAAACCTTCCAGCTACGTGCCTTCGACTTCACTGTTAGACCCCTTCTACTCTCTATAAACACTGTTAACTCAAGTCTCTGGGTACTCCCTACACCCCACTGACAGGGCTCTCAATCTCCACTCCATACCAGCAGAGCTCTCTGCGCTCTCTCCAGACCACTGTGGCAGCTTTCCGCCCTCGTGCTCTCCACCACAACGCTCTCTAGGCCACCCCCACAGCACAAACAGATCTCCCTGCACCCCCTCCACACCGCTATCAGACCTCTTTTCTCTATGCTCACCACTAGGGATTATTGCCAGTTGACTCGATTTTTTAGGTCGGGACTTTGGGGTGGAGGATACCCGGGACTGAGTTAATGATTGGGTCTGTGGGCCGGATTTGGAGTTTGACAGTCGGAGTAACTCCTCACAAAAGCGACGGATATCCCATCTGCCATATTAAAAGTGCATTGTGGCACTTCTAATATGGCTGACCGGAAATCCGTCATGTCTGTGACAGAGTACCCCGTCCTCCAATCTCTAAGTCAGGCCCTGTGTCTCCACCCTTTATTACGGGCAATGCCGTTAAGAGGCCTTGAATGGTGAATAACACATGACCCCTGCAACACCGGGTCCTTTACTGCATTCATATTACCGATTCCAAAGGCCTTTTTGAGTAAAGTATGCCACCTGTGTTAAGCAAGTGGGACTTGTGAGGGAACCAGCCGAAGTACTCCCACATCTGATAAAATCAGGATCTGTGGGCACCAGTCCTCTCAGAATTATCTGGGACACCATCTCCCTTGAGTGCCCCTCCAACCAACTCAAAATGAGCTCCTACAAGAGCACTCTGCACACACTGATCACCTGTACAAGCGCTTCGCGCCATTACCTTATCCATCCACTGTGTGTCCTTTTTTAATATCTGTGAAATAAACCGCTGCTATTTTTGTAATGATTTTGTTTGGTTGAATATATAACGATTTTATTAATATTTTGATTAAAAATTTGAACTGTGAAGAACAAACACTGACCTAGAAAGTGTGTTTATTTCAAATTGCTTTTGTGTGTCTTTCAGTATTTAATGTTTGGTTTAGCCATCCTACGCCAGGCACAACATTTTCCGCGTGCATTTTCATTCCGAGTACCATTAGCATTCTCAAAACGCAAACTGTTTCATCTGTCCCTGAAGCGTGTGATCGACTCACAGGTCTAGCGCCCCCTTGAGGCTCCATGCCGCCCTTCACAGACTGTCCCCTGGGGCTCTCTCTTCTGCTGTGGAAGCTCCTCGATTTTGGTCCATAGGGGCACCTGCAAAAGTAAGAGGACTAAAAATAAAAACAGTGGCTGCTGAGATATATTGAATTGCTGGAGTCGCACTAGACGGGACTACCCTGTGTGACGTTTCGTGAAATCATTCAGATATCGCTATTTTACAGCTGCAGTGCCATCACTCCCACCTCTCATCCCCCCAGTGATATATCCAACGAGCATAGCCCTAGGGCCCACTCTGATACCCCAGAGCTGCCAATACGAATCATTACCTTTGTTGCACTGGCAGACTGAGCATGCCGCCCTATCCTCATATGCTTCATAAGTATTTCTTCACACTGGCACTGCCCCAAAACAGTGCCGTACGTTGCTGGTGAGGATCTCTTTCGGCTGTGTGGACTCTGGTTTGTTCAGACGCTCTTTCCTTTTTAACGCGGCGCCCGTCCCCAGCGCCCCCTTCATTCTCTCGGTGCTGGGTGCGCCCTGATGAAGGGCCGCTGTTGGTTCGAAATGTTTTGGGGTTTTTGAATTACACGTATTCACACTAAGAATCTGGAATGCACTTTTGGACGTGTTGATAATGAATTCATGAAAACAAAAATATGGAATAACATTTTGGAACCAAGTTGACTTATTTAATTATAAATGGTTTTTACTCCTCATGATGAAAATAATTTTCATTCAAGGATTACATTAAGAAACCCACCAGAGACCTCAGGGGCCGCATTACGAATACAACGCTTTTCCCTTGTTTTCGCTAGGGGACACATTTTAAAAGTTGCAGCCTGCACGTGTAAGAAAATGTGTAGTACTAGAATGAATGCACTGCCCCCAGGTCAGCCACAAACTAATTCAAGTGAAGTATGGAGCGACTTTGAAGCAGCCACTCTGTGTTTCACTGTGCAGGTGGCAACCCGCCTACACTTTTGGGAGGGTAGAGAGATCCCCTTGCATGCGTGTGCAATGAGTGACTGCATCCACCTGCAAGCGGATCTCCCCCTCCAAAGGGCTGCCATCAGGGTGTGCTGTGATAGTGGGCCACCTTTTTGTGGAACACTGTCAGTGCGCCTCATTTGAGCTTCTTTCCCTTTGAGTCCGCATCTATAATACAAAAAGAACAGATGACGGATGGAATGCTGAACAATGTCATACATTCATGCCCAGTCAGAGACCTGGGCCTAAATCCATTGTTTTCTTGCCCACCATGCCACCACAGTTTGGGCCGAGCAATATGCAAATCAGTCTTGCCCTGCTTCCCATGCAAATAGTTCAGCCCGAACTACCAGGCCAGGTCTTCCCTGGACTGAAAACAAGCATTCTGGGACTGATTTCGAGGTATCACCCCTCATCTGCTAGGCTACGATGGGTTTAGGCCCAGATCTCTGACTGGGGGTGAATGTTTGTGATTGTTCAGCATTTTGTCCATCATCTGTTCTTTTTGCATTTGGTTGGGGTGGAATGGTGGCAAAAAAACACAATGGATTGGGATGCAGTCCGAGTGATTACCAGTAGCTGAGATTAATGTAAGCATTCCATCCATCACTTTGTTGCTTTTGCATTTGCCGCAGGGGCAGAGACAAAAAGATTTCCTCATTTGCATGGGGCCATGCTCCCATGCAAATGAGGGAACCCTCTCTGACAATAGCTCTTCCACTACATGTGCACAAGCGCTGTCTATATTACAGAAGAGGTCGCACAATAACTGCAGCCCCTTCTGTAATACTAAAGTGCCCAGGGGCCCCTGGGTCACCTTGTGTAATACGGCCCCAGGTGGCGGTAAAGGGAAAACCGTCTCCTAGTTTAGGACAAGTGCTATTGGGACTGTCCCAAACACCCCACTCCTGTCATCTTGTTCCATGCAGAAGGTTCCCCGCTGTCTCCATTTTATTAATGACACAGAGGCTAATATTATGGAGTAAATCACCTATTGCCACCACTCAGCAGCATATTTAAAGCTCATATAACTTATAATCTTTAAACATTCTGAACATAATAAAAAAAAACAGCAACCCCTATTTTCCCTTCTTTTATGAACTGCGAACATAGGCAGTAAAATAAACCTTGAAGTTAGATCCCCAACTTGTAACTAAAGACTTCTTTAGAAAAACAAACTCATCTTCCAATATATCTATCAATATTCCGGTAAGGTTTTTAAACTTTTTAAACTTGTCCTTTAGAAAAATACAATTTAAAAACATCAGGGAAGGGTTTGTACTGGAGGGATAATATTAGATTCCGTGTCTTTATTAAAATCCAGATTTTTAGCCCACCATGGCGGGGGAAAATCTACATTTTATGTCAAGACCCGGATGCCAATATTATGCAAGTTTGAAGCTTATCGACTAGACATCTTGCAGCACTCTCCAATGGTTTGAAATAAAAACGTCTGAACATAGCATCAGATGACCAATCAGCACAATGCAAAATACCCTGCATACGTCCATCCACAATACAAGTGTTTGAAGAAGCTGCACCCCTCACAGAATGAGCACTAAAGAAACCTACATTCACACCAGCTCTCTGCATAATCTATTTTACTCATCTTGCCAGAGTTGGTGAAGAAACTGCCTTATGAGGATGTCAAAAAATGAGCAACTGTTCCACTCCAGGCGATCTCAATAGAATCATTCTGCCCTCATACTTCTTAACACATAGCACAACACATAACTTCTGTCTTTCATCAAAGTATTGATAAAACAATTGAAGAAGAATTTGCCTTAGTTCTCTGTCTCAAATGAAAACATATAATAGAAGAAACCTCCAAAGCACAAACATCAGAAACGAATCGAAAATACCCTAAACACAACTGCATAGTCAATTTCAAAGACATCTCTTAAACTCAAATCACTATTATCACCCCAACTTTCCAGAAACGTCAGTACCTTAGGAACATCCCAGAGGGCTGTATATCTAGTACTTGGAGGTTTACCAATTCTAATACTCCTTAACAATCTCTTCACCATTACATCCTGTCTCATGAAAAAACATTTACCAAAATATGACCGGCATCAATTGCTGATCTGTACATATTCACTGACCTGTATTACAAACCTTTTGCAAATAAGTCAGTCAAGAAATTAATTACCTGTACTACCTCAACAGAAACAGGATCAAACTCCCTTTCTACACACCTGCACAACCATTTTTTCTATGCTAGTCTAAATATCTTCCTTGTCACTGATTCCCAGGATTCTTCAATGAGTCTAAAAGCCTCTGATGAAAGCCCTGGCTTTTTCCAAACTTTCCTGAAAGAGTACATGCCACCACCGTTAATTGACCTGCAGCAACAAGACTGTGTACATCCCCCTGCGGCCCTCTCAAGATCTTCGGAAACACTGGGCATAACACTGAGAAATTTCCCCATCTCCAACGTGATTGGATACCATGCCTGAGAGCTCCAGAAAGGATTTACCACCATTATAGTCTCCCATCTGGGAATCAACTCCGTCACTCTCCCAGTCATGATAAATGGAGGAAACACTTATGGGTAAAGACCACTCCAATCCTGGAGGAATGCATCTATTCCTGTTGCTACTGGGCCTGAGTGCCAGCTGAAAAACCTCCCTACCTGATCATTCAGCCTGGTTGCAAAGAGATCCACCTGAAATGGGTCCCACAATTGTTCAATCTCATGAAAATATTCCTGTCAGACATCCTATCTCTGGATTCTTGGAAATTCCTTGAAAACCAATCTGCCACAGAATTGTTCAAGCCTGGAATATGCTCTGCTTGCACACATAGGCCCCTTTCAATGCCGTATTCCTAAAAGATCTCATCCAAATCTCTCAGACCCTGTGAACATGGTCCTGCCAGCCTGCTGACATACCTCACCACAGACACATTGTCCACTCTCAACACCACTGAACACTTTACTGACTGATCTGCAAAACATTTGACTGCAAAAGAACCTACTAACAATTCTGAACAATTTATATGCAGATTACTTACGCGCTCTGTCCAGCAACAACCTGTCATTAGCAATCCACAACTTGCACCTCATCCTTCCACGCTTGCATCCGATTCTATAACCAAATCCGGATACTCTCCAAAAATTGCTCTCCCATTCCAAGCTTCCATGTTTCTCAGCCACCATGACAATTCCTGTCTTGCCTCCTAAGTGAGACAAAGGAGTCTCTGAGTACCTCAATCCATCTCTCAAGTGTATTGCTTTCAGTCTCTGTAAGGCCTGATAATGCAAAGGCCCTGGGAAAATCACCTGAATGGTAGAGGACAAAGACCTACCCTACAGGCTAACATTCTTAGTGAAGCACTGTCCAATTCTAGAGTATTCATTGTCTCTTTCCTTATTCTCTTCAACTTCTCCTTTGGCAGTTTCAACATTCCTACCACAGTGTCTATAGTAAAACCAAGGAATTGAGTATGCTGTCCTGGTATTAACCATGACTTTGTACTGTTCACCACAAATCCTAAATTCTCTAACAGGCTTAGTGCAACACTCGTGCAAAATTGCATGTTCCCTGTCTTGATCCATAATCAGAATATCATCTAAATAAATTATCAGACGTATACCCCTTTGTCTCAAATACCCTACCACAGGACAAAGGACGTTCAAAAAACACCATGGTGCTGATGAGAAACCGAAAGGCAGGCGTACAAACCTCCACAACCTCCTCTTCCATCTGAACCTCCGAAATCCCTGATGATCCTCCCAAATTTGAACAGTCAGATAAGCATCTTTTAGATCCAACCTGGTCCTCCAATCTGCCTTCTGCAACACATCCTTCAACAAATGTATTCCGTCCATCTTGAAATGATGTTAAACCACCCAATCATTTAACTCTTTCAAATTTATAACCAGACGCATACCTTTGTCTTTCTTTTCTGCTAAGAATATGTTGCATATAAACCTGTCCCCCTGATCTTCCTCAAATACCACCGCTCCTTTTGTAATCAACTTCTATATTTCTGAATCTATCAACTTCATATGATCAGAAGGAAAACTCAACTTTTTCAGAGTGTATCTTTGCACTGGTCTCTCCACAAACTCTATTACAAAACCTTGAACAATCTCTATCTTCCAATGGTCCCTTGTAATCTGAAATCAGCTCTGATAAAACTGGGCAAGTTTGCTGCCCAATTTTAAGGGGATAATAGAAAGCTCAAATCTTACCTGTTGATCCTCTGTTACTCCTCGGGTATTCCTACCACAAACTCTCTGCGTCTGGGGACAAAATCTGCCACCCCTGCAAGATTGCTGTCCTTGATAGCTTCTGCAGCCATGAGCAAAGGAGCTTCTGGTGATACCTTGGCCGGGGAACCGACTCCTCGTTCTCCCTGCCATCCCAAAAACACGCTCCTGAAATACTTTTTTTCATCTCTTTTAGAGATTTTTGAAGCAAACTAAAAGTTCCCACATATCCCGAAAGATCCTTTATAAAGTCATCCCCAACTAATAAGCCATTTGCAGAAGGGCCCTCTTTGCTGGCTAGATCCTCCAGCTTCGGATCTATTTTCTATATTATGCTCTTCCTTCTCTCATTTGAGAGAGCTATATTAGCTTTGCCTAACAGGCATATTGCTCTCTGAATCCACTGGCGTAATTCCTCCAAATCAACTCTATTCTTAAACACAAACACCACCTCAATTATATCAACTATCTTTGCCAGTTGATCTACACCATCCAAGAGACTATCTTAGCAAGACCTAAGTCCTTTACCAAGACCCTTACTAGGATCACGTCCACCTTTACCTATAAACACAATAATTTTATCATCTAATTTAGATTTAGGTGTCACTAAAACCCTCTTGTCCACTGAGGGTCTTTGACATTCAGACCTTAGTCTGACCCACACATCATCCGGAATACCCCTTCTCATCCAATATTGGATATACTGTGCAACATGATCAGAAGGTGACCACTCTAGGGAAAGCAGATGTTTTATCAGACATGGATCGAATAGGTCCTGACCAAAATTATTCAAATGTGACCCATTATCCTTGCTTTTATTACCATCTAATGGGTATTAATCTTTTACAGGTGCTTCATCTGAATCAAATTCTGATGAGCAGCTAAACTTTACCTACACACTTCCATCCACCTAATGTTTGCAACCCTTACATCTTTTTCCAATCTCATGTTCTGGGACTTTCTCTTGTCCACCCTGTATGCCCTCAGCATCATCAGCTTGCCTGTCAATACAGCAAACATGTTCTACCATAGTAGAGTTCATTTTCTTTGCCATCCCTTCACTGGCAATCACATGCTTCCTTTTCCATGAGGCCTTTCTCTCAGTGATAAAACCTGCTTCTGCTTCATTAGCAGACCAAAATCTTTCCTCCTCACCACTTGGGTTCTACACTTCCAACAACTCCAACTTTTTTCCATTCTATTAGATACCTCTAGAGTAATTTCTTTGATAACCGTACTGAACTTCTCTTCAAAACTCTGATCTTGTGATTCTTCACCTTGCTCCAAGCTAAATGACCTAAAATGCCTGTATCTCAATCAAGAATTTCAACCTTAAAATATATGAACTCTCCCCACAGAATCAAAAATAATCCCAGATGATAAATTCTCCTAAAGAAGATTGTAACAATAATCCAAAGTGAAACTAGAACTGCTTTCTTCTACAAAGCCAAGAGAAAAAGTGTCAAAATCCAACCTTGCCGAGAGACTTCAAAGTGTCAATTACACTTGAGCGACAGAGCTTCTACAGACCTTTAAAGGCTGATGAGTATCAATTGGGATATAAATGAGCGCTTCAGTGGGGATGTATCATCCACGACATTTATAAGATCTGGCCAAATCGGACCAGGGTTTGTTAAGCAGTAAAGGTGCGGATGGCCCTGATAAGCCAATCACAAATAGTGGTGTCCGTGCCGGTTGGCGTCGGTATGGGAAGTAGTGAGCCTTGACAAAGTCTAGGAGACGAAACACGTGTCGGCTGTTTTCTGCATTGGCTGTTTGCTGCATTTTGCACTGCTTGCTGTAGATTGGTCTACCTACGGCTTATTGGCAACACGGCTAATAAAATTCTTCTTCCATAAACATCGTGGTTTTCAGACTCTAATTTACACTTCCACTCGGATTAACCGCACAGGACTGCATACGGTGTGCCCTGGCCTTCAATTTTCATATTCGTCATCACTGACTGCCTCCCCGGTCAGTGATCTGGACTACCTTTGGTGGTCAGGTATCACCAGGTTGGCACCCACCTCATTGCTGTCACTCCTTGTGACTAAGGACTTCTCTATAGAACATTGTTTGGATATACTTTGTGGATGTGCGAGCGCATTGGCCTTCACCACCTTTATCACTCAAGTGGATACCTTTGAGATTCTTAAATCTTTAAACTCAGGCTCTCTGTTGGATCCTGCTCCTCTGGATGTTATGTTCAGAGGTGCAAAGACAGTGCTGACTTTGCTAACAGATATGTTCAATGTTTCACTTAAATCTGGAACAGTCCTCTCTGCATGGAAACATGCCTTCGTCAAGCCATTTCTAAAAAAAACCCTCGGCAGACCCCACAAAATGCGAAAACTATTATTGAATTTCTCTCCTCCCAAGGCCTAGCAAAATTCTAGGAACATTTGTTTACTGAAACCTTTCCCTTTTTCTGGAAACCAATGACATGTTACATCCATTGCAAACCGCCTTTAGATCAAGCAACAGCATGGAAACCACTTTGCTGCCCACCATGGAAGAACTTAAACTATTTTGGATGAAGCTGGGACAGCTGCCCTAGTCCTGTTGGATTTGAGTCCAACATTTGACACTGTGTCCAATCCAATGCTAGTAAAGAGGCTGGAAGAGTTGGGGATATGAGGAAGAGCTTTAGAATGGATCACCTCCTTCCTTCAAAAGATAACTTTCCAAGTACGTAAGGTAACCTCATTCTCGGAAAGTGACTACGTGGGATGCAGGGAACCACAAGGGTCCTCCTTGAGCTTCAATCCATTGGCAGATATTGTAAAGGCCCATGTTACTTCTTCAGTATCCTATGTGGATGACATCCATATTATCTTCTCCCATTCTCAACAAACAAATGGAGCCTTCAACCAGCTCAATAACTGCCTAAAAATGTTGTAGACTGGATGCCATCTAGCAGTCTTAAACTCAATGGGGAGAAAGCTGAGGTCATGGTGGCATGCAACAATCCTGGCAAATGAATGGAGATAAATTGGCCAAATTCTATGGCTGAGCAACTCATACTTAGAAGGAGGTCAAGAGCCTAGGCTTTTGGTTGGACAACAAGCTCTCAATGGCAACACAGGTGAAAAAAACAACCAGCAACTTGTTTTGGCCTACTAAGGTAATTGAGAAAGCTTCTGAGATGGTTACCTGAACCATCTTGCAGAGCGGTAGTGCAAAGATTGGTCCTCTCATGACTCCTTCCACTTGGGTAGCCACAACACTGTTGTACAAAGACTTAGAATTATTCAGAATGCTGCAGAGCATGTATTACTAAAAATCCCAAAATTCTAGTCAGTAACCAAGGATCTGGCAAACTGCACTGGCTTCCAATTGTCAAGAGAATTAATTTCAAGACTCTGTGTATCATGTACCGCATTATGTACAAGAAGACCCTGAAGCTGATCCATAGACTACTCACCACCTATGATCCTATAATAAAGCTGCGTTCCACTGACCAGCAACTTTTTATAGTACCAATAATACAGAGGTCCAGGAGTGGAGGGTGTCTTTTGCATTTCTGTCCCCAAAACTCTGGAATTCTCTTCCTTTACAAATAAGGAAAACAGAGTCAGAATTTCAATTTTGCAAACTACTAAAAACTGCCCTGTTTAACTAGATTGCGGGATGGGAAGGTTATTTGTAAACAATCTTAGCTCTGGGAGGCCCGATTGGGTAGCCATGCACTCTACAAATATCCATGAATAGAATAGAATAGATTTTTGCATGTGTGAGGCTACAACATGATATAGGTGGCATTTCAAAGGCACTTTTTAAAACTTTAGCCATGCCACGCAGCATGGAGAATGCATCATGGCTAACAACCATTTGCAAAGCCAATAGGTCCCAAAGCTTAGACCCATCGTCTTTGCCAATGCTTGTTTAAATTATCACATGGACGAGGAAATATACAGAACCTGGAGAGGATCCATAATAAAAACACTTTTTGAAACACAGGAAAAATAACATCCAGCTGCATATAATTTTACCTCATTCCTGGATTCTTCATCTAAAACATATTCTCATCTTGCACTCAAAGCCTTAAAAGACAGAACTCAAAGCAGCAAAAAAATACCTGTTGAGAAGGTGGAGATGAGACCAGAAATTAGCACAATCATCTTATATTTATACATTTACACTTAATAATTTAGCAGTGAAGACTGCAAATAAAGGAAATTTAATTGTTTGTTTCATAGACGTCCAGGTGGGGTTTTACCATGTTGACAGCTTAACTATATGGAAAAGGTCTAAGAATTTGGCAACCCTTTTAGGTTATTAAGGATGGTGAGTTCCTTACACGACGATACATGTGCAAGTGTCCATACAGATGCAAATGGACGTTTGTTGGAGCAGGTTGGTATAATATTCACCAGCTATCCTTAAGCTTGCGAGTGGATATGCACTAAAGGTTGATGGAAACCCATTTAATGCACTGTTTTATGCCAATGATCTAGTTTTCATAAATCACACTGCTGTGTGTTCCAGACCCAACTAGTTGCATTGGACAAGTACAGTACTTCAAGCAAATTAACTATGTAGCAAGTCACCTTTCTGCGCTGCCCTACGCCAAAGTGGAATGGCAGGAATGTACCAAAATTATGCAATACGGTGCATTCAAGAAGCAATAAAAATATTTCTACTCGTTATGCCTGCCCTGGGGAAGCGTAAGCTTTTGCACATCCCCAGGTTGACAGGCTCTCGTAAATCGGGGGATGTGTCAAAAATCCATGGGTGTCGCTTGGGAAGACACACAGCAACACCCATGGAATGCCTCACTGCCAGGGAGTAATCCAAGCAGCGACTTGCGCTGCCTGGCCTTGCTCCATATCTATGAGGCCATTGAAATCCATGCAAAGTGGCTTTGCATGTCCTCATAGGTATGATTTTGGAGTCTACACCACCGGAGCATCACAAAAAGTAACACTTCAGCGGCGCACTGGGCTCATAAATATGTCCCTATGTTCTTTGGCAAAAGACAGTTTGCTTTTGTTTTCATATGAAAATACACGAATAACCATTTCTCTGGGGATTTATATTAATCCTTCCCTGAAAATTATATATTTTAATGAAGAACATTTTATTAAAATGTATTTTAATATTAGGTGAAACATTTTAAAGTTTATGTGGACAAAGTGTCTTACTAAAGTTACATTTTTATGCTATGTTTTGTTATGGTATGTTTCTATAGCGCACAATTTACCAGGGATAGTATCCTGGTGCATTGTTGTAGAGGCCTACTATGATGTGGAGAGACAATGGCCTTCCTAAGATGTTCTTCCACAAAGAAGAGTGCTGCTGGTTGTATTTAACGACATTTGCAGTTCCTCCTACCAAAAGGCACAGGAAAGGTTGTTTCCTCAGTGAATGTTCCTTTGTTTGTTTTGTTTAGCACTGGCTTATGTATGATTGCCATTTTCCAGAAATGACAATCGTGTGAGGAGCAGTAGTGGGTAATTTGAAATCTTATCCTGTTTGGAAAATATGTCAAAAGTAGCAGAGTGGATATGAACGCAACCCAGAGCTGCAAACCATTGAGGTGGGAAACCAGTTTTGAGTCTCATTGTCAGTTCAGCATCCTGTGATTCTGGAAAAATCACTTAGGGCCTCATTAGGAGTTTGGCAATCGGACCCCCAGACAACAATGTTGGGGGTCCCAAAAAGACCACCATGTTGGTGGTCTAAAAAAGACTGGCATATTGGCGGTCTTTCAAAGTGCGTATTATGAGTTATACATGCAGGACCACTGACCGCCAACTAAAAAAGTCAGACCGCCAGCAGCGGCCTGGAAATAGGTGGTTCAATTTCCAGCACCAACAGCACAGCGACCAGCCACTGACATTATTTCAAGGACACAGTCGCTGTGGTGGACCCCGATGGCAGACAGCCAATGGCGGACCGAACCACGGCAGTCTGCGGTCAGCAAAGTAATACACAACTGCACATTGGATGAATTAGAAAACAACACAGCTGACACACATTGCCACACTGGACACACCTGCAAATCATAGTAAAAAACACACCCTTTCACAGACCACAGACCTTTGCATTTCCACTGCAAGACAACGAAGCCCAAGCACCTTATTTTGTAGAGGACAAAGATTTGGCACCCTTTTTTACACCATCTCATTGAACCCCACATACACTTTTCTCCAATCACCCCTTATTGCACTTCCACTGTTAAGTAAGTCACTGTCACCCATTGTTTTTTGTTCCACCATGTCACGTTAAAAAAATCCTGATTTTTCTGAAGATGAGTTAAGAGTCATGGTGGATGAAATCATAAGAGGATAGCCACAAATGTTTGGAGAAGAAGTCTAGCATACTCCTCTCATTAGAAAAATGGGAATGTGGGACAGAATTGTCGACAAAGTGAATGCTGTAGGCACCACCCTATGCACAAAGGAGGACATGAGGAAGAGGTGGAACAACCTCAGGGGCAAGGTCCGCTCCCTGGTCTCCAGGCACCAGGCCAAGAAGACTGGGGGTGGCCCTCCCAGTGCCTCATTACATCTCTTTCCCAGGGAGGAGAAGGTCTTGGCCATCCTGCATCCTGAGGGCTTGACAGGAATACCTTGGAGAGTTCAGTCTTGTACGTCACAACACAGAAAATGTCACCAAATTGCAATGTCATGCATGCTCATAGCTCACCTTTTGCCTCACTTACTGTTACTCCACTTACCAGCCAAGTGTTCTCCTGTCCAAAGACCTTTGATGGGTAAACTCAAAATTGAATTGTACTCACCTGGGGAGATGACATTTGTATAGTGTGTGTAGTACAGGGACTGACATGACTCCAACTCCCAGCAGGCACTGTTGCTATAGCTCCAAACACCAGACCAGTGGTCATTTGTCCAAAGACCCCTGTTTGTTATCTATCAATTTAAGGATACACACCTGGGGAGATAACATCTGTCAAGTGTGTGTAGTACAGGGACAGATATGACTAAAACTCCCCAGAGGCACTATTCCTGTAACCACAATCATTGGTGCAGTGGTCACATTCTACAATACATCTGTTCGTTAACCCTAAGTTGCAGTGTACTCACCTGGGGGGAGAACATTGGTCAAGTGTGTGTAGTAGAGAAAGTGACATAACTGCAACTCCCAGGAGGCACTGTTTATATAATCCCAAATACCAGCACATTGTTCCCTTGTTCAAAGGCCCCTGAGTGTCAGCTCTCAAATGAAGTTTACTCACCTGGGGGAATAACATTTGTTAAGTGTTGGAGAGTAGAGAGAGTGACCTGACTGCAACTCCCAGCATGCTCTGTTTCTGTAACCAAAAATACCAGCCCAGTGGTCACTTGTTCAAATCCACTTGTTTCTGAACTCTCAATTGAAGTGTACGGACCTGGGAGCGTAACATTTGTATAGTGTGTAGTCGAGAGAGTGACCTGACTGCAACTCTCAGCAGCAAACTCCAACCACCATCACAGTTGTCACTTGCCCAAATACCCTTTTTTGTGAACTCGCAATTGAAGTGTACTCACCTGGGAGGATACCATTTGTCAAGCATTTGGGAGTAGAGAGACTGACCTGACTGCAACTCCCAGCACACCCTGTTTCTGTAACTCCAAAAACCAGCCGAATGGTCAATTGTCTAAATGCCCCTGTTTGTGAACTCACAATTGAAGTGTACTCACTTGGGAGATACCATTTGCCAAGTGGTGGGTAGTAGAGAGAGTGACCTGATTGCAACTCACTGGAGGCACCGGTCCTCTAACTCCAACCACCAGCACAGTGGTCACATGCCCCAAAACATCTGTTTCATCAATTGCAGAGTACTCACCTGGGGGGATACCATTTGTATAGTGTGTGCAGTAGAGTGAGTGACATGACTGCAACTCCCAGGAGGCCCTGTTTCACTAACTCCAAACACTAGCCCAGTGTTCACTTGTCCAAAGACCCCTGTGTGTCAACTCACAAATGAAGTTTGCTCACCTGGGGGGATAACATTGGTCAAGTGTGTGAAGTAGATGGAATAACCTGACTGCAACTTTCAGGAGGCACTGTTTCTGTGACTCCAAACACCAGAACAGTGTTCATTCGTCGAAAGACCCCTGTTTGGCAACTCTCAATGTAGGTTTACTCAACTGGGAGGATACCATTTGTCAAATGTGGGAAGTAGAGGGAGTGACATGACTGCTAAGGCCAGGGGGCTCCGGGCACTGTCATTTCACTCACCAGCCCAGTGGCCTCTTCTCTAAAGACTCCTGTTTGGTAACTCACAAATGAAGTGCACTTACCTGGGGGGATACCATTTATCAACTGTATGAAGTAGAGGGAGTGACATGACTGCTAAGGCCAGGAGGCTCTGTTTCTGTAACTCCTAATACAAGCCTGGTATTCACATGCCCAAATAACCATGTCTGTTAACTCTAAATTCAAGTTTACTTACCTGGGGGGAAGATATGTGTATAGTACGTGTAGTATAAGGACTGACATGACTGCAACTCCCAGGAGGCTCTGTTACTATCACTCCAACCACTGGTCCAATTTTCTCTTCTCCAAATACCCTTGTGTGGTAACTCAGAAAAGAAGTGTACTTACCTAGGGAGATAACATTTATCAAGTGTATTAAGTAGAGGGAGTGACATGACTGCTAAGGCCAGATGGCCTTGTGTCTGTAACTGCAAACACCAGACAAGTGTTCACTTGTTCAAACACATCAGAAGTTTACTCACTTGGGGGGGGGGGAATACCATTTGCATAGTAGTGGGAAGTAGAGGGAGTGACCAGAATGCAAAGCCCAATAGACCCAGTTTCGCTAACTCCAACCACAAAACCAGTGTTCATTTGCCCAAATACATCTATTAGTGAACTCTCAAATGACGTTTACTCACCTGGGAGGATAACATTTGTTAAGTGTGTGTAATATGGAGAGAGACGTGACTGCAACTCTCAGGAGGCACTTTTTATATAACTCCAAATACCAGATCAGTGGTCACTTGTCCTTGCTTGTTAACTCTCAATTGAAGTTTACTCACATGGGAGTGACCAAGATACATATCATGCTCAACTCTCAGATGTGTCTGGCTACCTAGCTCCATCTTGACCTGCTAACCGAATATGAAACTGTGGAGGACTGGAAGGTCAGTTAACCCAGTGTGAAAATCAATGATTCCAAAGACCTTAAGATGCATAACCAGAATTGTATTGGCAGCAGACACATTCACACTGCACTGACCACATTACGAATTCAGTCACATGTACAACAAACTCCTGGGTCTACCAGCATCACAATCAACTAGGCCTCAAAATGGCCAAAGACATATCTTGCCCAGCCAAAGATTTGCCTGCACTGGTAAGATGGCATTCTCAGTCCATCCTCCCAAAGGCTAATGATCTGGACATTTCAGCAGCTGCTGTAGCCAAAAGGACCAGGCATGCTCCACAAATACAACCAATACCAAGGGTACTTGCCACAGTAGGATTAACTGCAACTTAACTTTATACAAGGTCTGCGCTTAATGTAACACTAAACTGTTGGAGATAGATGTCACAATACAGACAGTAACATTGTATCTTTTACATCAAAAGGTCGAGCTGCCACTGGGCACACAGAGGCCACAGAAGAGACTGCCACTACTCCCCTGGACGAAGCCCTCAGTGAAGAAGAGACTCCTGGACATTTGAACATGGAGGCAACCTGGCCAGACACCAACAGTGAGTCTCACTGTGGCCACATCAACACCTCCCAGCCTGGTTGCCTCAACATCACAGGCAACCTTTCGCTCCCCCAAACCGGTGTACCAAGTACAGTGTCTACCATCTTGTGCTCCCAAGTCTTGGATCCTAAGTTGCAGCACAGCACTTCAGACAATGAGGGTCCAGGACCCAGTGGGAGAGGGCACCCTGTGGCAAGGGCAAAGGGACGTGAGGTAGGGTCCATGAGAGGGATGCTGTGGGCCGGCGGGGTGAGGCCACTAGGGCTGCTCCTGGCCAGGACACCATCAGTCACACCTTGGGAGGTTCTCAGAAGTCCCAAGGTATGATGGGCCAGGTCTTGGCCGAACTCTGGGAAATCAAGCAGCTGCAGAGGGACATGCATAGGGACATGCGAGAACAGATTGAGGCCCACAGTACCCACATGGCCTCCCTAACATGGGTGAGGAGAGACATACACACAGGCCTGAGCAAGCATCTGGAGATGAAATTACATTGCAAGAAAACTGACACAAAGAAAGCAACATCATCAAGGTGGGGGATATGTCAAAAGCTAACTCATCAAGCAGCGTTTGGCTGAATATTGCTGAGTATCAGCTCCTTATTTGTTTCTTAAACAGTCAACCTCATACATTCTCACAAATACAGTTCATCGCACAGTCACAGTCATTACATCACATGACATACTTATACTCATGAAAAATAGCTGTTGATGAGATCTTCCCACAAGTCAGCACTTTTCTCTTCACCATTGTCATCCTCACTTAGCATTTCAGGAGTCTCACCCAGTGGCACTGCATGCTCCCCCTCTTCTGGAATGCACAGGATATTCCTCTGCAAGGTAATGTTGTGGCGCATGCAGCATGTACTCTGATCTGACACACTTCCCTGGGTGAGTAGAGGAGGGCTACACCATCCCGGTCCAGACAGTGAAATCTGGCCTTCAGAAGCCCAAAAGCCTGCTCCACTACCCGCCATGTTCTTCCATTGGCCTCATTGAAGCAGACTTCCCCTGGTGTAGTTGGATTACTCAGTGGCATCAACAACCAAGGATGGTTCGGATATGTGCAGCCTCCTGTCAAGGAATGGGACATATGTGCAACAATGAGTCACTCAGTTCATGATTGTAGCACATGACATTGCATACACACAATCAGGACAGATGTGACTTACCAACCCGCCAGGCCCACTTTGGGTACATTTGTGACATCAGCTTGGGTAAGGTGCTGTTCTGCATTATTAAGGAATCATGGGCTGAACCCGGACAATGGTCACAGACATGTGAAATGTAGAGATCCGCTATACAGGCAACTTGCACGTTAATGGAATCGAAGTCCTTTCTGTTATGATAAACCTGTTTATTGGCCTACAGTGGAACCAACCATCATATGTGCCATCAATTGCCCCAACTACATGGGGGAGGCAGGCAAAAACTGGAAAAGCCAGCCTTCCCATGGGCTACATTCTCACATTAGGTAAACTAGATATAGCTGTCAAGCCATTTCAACATTGTTGAGAGGACATACTTCAACACCAGACTGACCATAGGTTGGTGCTTACCAGCAGAAAGGGCACTATGGGGGTCATTCTGACCCTGGCGGCCGGTGACCGCCAGGGTCACCGACCACGGGAGCACCGCCAACAGGCTGGCGGTGCTCCCGAGGGCATTCTGACCGCGCGGTTCAGCCGCGGCCAGAAAGGGTAAACCGGCGGTCTCCCGCCGGTTTACCACTGCCCTTGTGAATCCTCCATGGCTGCGGAGCGCGCTCCGCAGCCATGGGGATTCTGACACCCCCTACCGCCATCCTGTTCCTGGCGGGTCTCCCACAAGGAACAGGATGGCGGTAGGGGGTGCCGCGGGGCCCCTGGGGGCCCCTGCAGTGCCCATGCCCATGGCATGGGCACTGCAGGGGCCCCCGTAAGAGGGCCCCGCAAAGTATTTCAGTGTCTGCTAAGCAGACACTGAAATACGTGACGGGTGCAACTGCACCCGTCGCACCCCTGCAACTACGCCGGCTCAATTCTGAGCCGGTGTCCTCGTTGCAGGGGCATTTCCTCTGGGCCGGCGGGTGCTCTTTTGGAGAGCGCCCGCCGGCCCAGAGGAAATGTCTGAATGGCCGCCGCAGTCTTTTGACCGCGGTGCGGTCATTCAGCGGCGGTACCTTGGCGGACGGCCTCCGCCGTCCGCCAAGGTCAAAATGACCCCCTATATGTTGGAAGGACCATGTGGTTAGGAAGTGCAATACTGACATGACTTGTACAATGGGTGGTATGCTGGTTGAATAACTAATAGCTGGCATCAGATCTGGCTCCAACTGATGACATAAGTCCGCTATTGTTTGCCTATGCAGGTGGTAGTACATGATTATGTGCCTTCGCTCCATGGTCTGAATGTGTGGCAGTGGATAGTAGACAGGAGGTTGTCACATTCTCCTTCTCCAGGGTACACATGTATGACAAGACATTATTTCCAACATTAGTCAGTGTGTCCACAGCAAAATGCATGTCCACAGCAAAATGCATGATGAATGCCAATGATATCATGTGACAAAGCATTTCTGACTGTCTAGACATGACACACAGTACAAATCACAGCCGCCAACTACACAAGGGTCACATGTGACCCCCCATGGTATTCAGCATGTGTCCACAAAACGGATTTTGACCAAACTGAAAGATGTGCAACACAATTGCTCCTCGAAATATGACTCTACATCCCGACCACCAAAATGACCGTCAGCGGTGGTGGACTGTGCCCTGCTGTTAAATGCCATCTGTGCCATGCAACATACTACAATTGTGGTTGAGTAGTATGACCTACCTGACAAGGAAGGATAAGAATGTTTGTGAGGTGAAATATCATGTTTTGTAGTTGTGGTACAGTTATGAAACCCAATACAGCATTTCAGGCTGGCAAAATGGTGGATGCCTAACCTACTATACTGGACATGAAGAACTGCCTGCGACACCTGGTAGAAGTCGTCATGGCCGCAGGCGGTTGCAACTGCAGAGGACACAGCCATAGGCTAACTTTGTTGCCAGTGGCAGTCGAGGGCAATGACTGTGTCCATTGTTGGTGACTACCGTGTATGTGGTGGACCTGACAGCCATATTCTGCAGACTCACTTACTTCACACCTGACACTGCTGCCAGCAGCACCTCCATGACCAGAGCTGCTGTGTGCCACCTCTGGGAGCAATCATGTCATGTCCAGCAGGTGATAGGGCCCCTGCCTTCTCTCCAGAAGAGCTGGAGGGGCTTGTAAATGAGGTCCTACCCCGTATGAACAGCTCTATGGCTCACCAAAGGAGCAGTTAAGTACCTCATGTGCACAATTTCCTCTGCAGGCTACAATGTGCCCCTGTGTGCCAGTTAGACTTTTTGTGTGCCTGTTGTTGCAGTCTATGCAGCACCAATGGGGTGTAGAATGTGCAGGTATTCGTGGTCAGTACCATACATTAATTTCAGTCACATTATGTTTTGTGAGGGTTTCGGGGTCCTAGATCATCCTTGTGTTGGATGCACATTACTAGGTAAGTTGATATTACTGCCATCTAATGACATCTCTTTCCTCATGATTGTTGTAAATGTTGGACAGCATGTATGTGCATGACAGCATGAGCTGTGTATGCATTTCATATGAGTCATTTGAGAATCATGTAAGCAATGTGTATAGTGCCAGACCTTTCAAACCACATTTGGCCTTGCTAAACTGTTTGTGGAAATCTTATCATGAGTCACAGTGGCCTTCAGGTTGCACACACACCACATGCCAAATTGCTGATAGTCACATGATGTACTGTCAGGCATGGAAGTGATAGGAATGGAGCGTCATGTAGGTTCTATATGCTCAGCCTGCAGAGACCAGGGTCTGTCAGATGTATCTCCCAGTATGGGATCTAGTCCAGTCTTTAGGCTTTTCACTATGACTATGCAACTGGGCCAATGTGTACCCCCAGTAGATCCTGGCATGTGGGCAATATGATCCTCTAGTGGAGAAACCAGCCTTGAATGCCTCATTCCTTAGACTAGGTTAGGAATGGGTATATAGGTAAGTCCCAGAACTAGTCCACATGTGCATTTTGCATCATTGTCAAAGTGTGTTTCAGACTCATGACAGGTCCCTTACTCCCTCAGCTCTGTGTCACCTTCACACATGTCGTAGTTGTCCTGTATAGGCTTATTGCATAAATGACAGTCCCACAGTGTGTAGACAGTGTATTGATTCCTAGGAGGCCATGATATGTGACTCAGTAGGTCACATAGAGGAACCTACGATGCATGCCTTTGTATGGTGGATGCCATCTCTGTAGGATAGACACATATGTCCAGAGGACTGTTTGTGGTGCAGGTACATACCACAGAACCCACCCCCTGAAGTGGCATGAGTCTGCATTTGTTAGTCCACATGTCCACACATTGACAAGGATGGCATTTTCTGTACCCGCCATGCCGGCCCCTTTATTGTTACTCAAGTTTAATGGTGACATTTGAACTGTGGCAGTTGCCTGTAGGGACTGTATTCAGTGAGTAAATCTCACAGCGTGTGAATGTGTTGGTTCTTTCAGACCTAAGTAGTTTACTCGTCAGAAGACACATAGGTGTGGAGTGTTTCATTATGACTCACTTCACAATATAGGTTGCTGGAGCAGGGGATGCCTGATGTCAGTAAGCTTGCTTAATCAGTGCAGGCCATGAGCAGGGTAGGGGGTTAGTCTGCAGATCCAAATGCATATATCTGTAGTCATGTTCCTGAGCTTATGGCTTTTGTGTTTCAGACTTGTGGAGTGTTAACAAATTGAAAAGTTCCCGCTTGGTGTTTCTGACAGGTATGTGACTCAACCATTTGTGACAAAACTTGTGAATGTAATCTCTTGATTTGTGTTGTGCATCCATTCAGGTCAATGGCGATCAGAAAAAGAGCTATGGAGAGCCATCGCCAAGAAGGTGAAGACCCTGGGGATCCAGAGCCGGTGGAGCACCGACTATCTGGAGAGGTGGGAGGATCTGAGATTCTGGGCCCATAAGATCACTGAAGTCCAGTTGGGGATGTCCTCCCAATGCCAGTGGGGTGCCCGTCGGACCATGACTCCCCCCCAATACCCCACTTTCTGACAGTGGCCTACCCAGACCTTGATGGGCATTTGAGGACAGAGCAGCAACCACAATGGGGTGAGTACAGGGCATATCCCTGCCTGTCACATTGCCAAGTGAATATGTTATGTTCTGACAGCTCCCCCTGACAATTAGGGATAAGACATGTGTAACAGTAGATGATTGATTGTTTGGGTAGACATGTTATGTGTTGTATACTGATGTGCCTTGCCGATTAGCCCAGGTACCTAGGACACGACTGTGTACAGTCCACAAACTAGGGACAACATATGGCTGTGTACAGTGATCAATCAAGTACTGTTTGTTGTTGTAGTGGGTGTAATTTCTATGCAACATAACAACACTACTCAGCATTACAGGCCAAAATGAAGGTAGTGATGGATTACTGGCCCCAATCATGTGTCTGGTGAAATGAGTATATTGGCCTCTGCCACCCAGAGGCTACTTGTCTTCAGCGTATGATGGGTGCTGATGCCTCACCACTGTCTGTAACGTGAGGATGGCCATCATACATATGACAGTGCCTACATTGTTCTTGGGTGCAGCTACAAATCAATACTTTCCCTTGGTAAGTGAGGAATGTCCATTGACATGATTTATGTGCCATCACTGTTGCCATCATTCTTTATACCTACATGTCAGCATGTGTCTCTTTCTCTTTCGGAAAACATTTGTAAGCTGCCGTTTCATGCATTGTCTACCTGTGTTGTTGAGATCATTTCTATATTCCCTCACAAATATGTGCATGCCAACCTGTGTGTGGAACAGGACATTTACAATTGGGGTACATTTCATGTTGTGCCACAGAGAGCAGTGTGTCAACATTGATTCTTGCCTGACACATACTCTCACCCATCATAGCATGTCATTTGGCATTTGCAACTGCAGTAGCAATGAGGGACATGATGGATGAGCCTAGAGTTTTTACCCTCAACGTGCATTTCCATGTCATTGATGTGGAATCATGCAGCAAAGCCCTTTGCACATCTGAAATGGGAAAGGTTTGTAACCTAATTGTTGGCATGCATCATAGAGTGACATGTTGGAAACATGTGTTTGAGTACAACCATTCATCTACAGAAATCTGGCTTTACATGTACTTGCAAACCTCTGGACCTCTCCAACATCCAATGAATGGACTAATAGTGTCTACTGATGCACTCAAAGTACGTCATTGTAAGGGGTGCCAGACATTAGTGGTGATTTTCCTAGGACTTGCTGATTCATTCTGTGGTGGAGTTTTGAGACATATCTCCCTGACATTTTGTCTACAGTGCACATTTCCATGCCAAATGTGTGGCCTAGCTGAGGAACATTAATACTACCTCCATGAGGACAAATATCACTTGGTGAAGTGTGCATTGTATAACTATTCCAATGTGACATGAGTATTTCCATGTCACCTTCACCAGGCTATTGTACTGTTGTCAGCAACATGGCATGTTCTGGGAGCATCACTGATTATTGGTGTGTCATTGTGTAAGTGACAAATAGATGTGGGCATGACCTTGTGTGGGATCGGTGGGAATGGAGCTGGTATTGGCCTACTATTCTATTACAACAGGTAAGTAATGTATGCTCCATGAGGCAAAGCATAGAAGGTGATGAGATCTCCTACCTGTTCAATGGTTATTGTGATTGCGCAACTTCAGCCATGCAATTGTAGTTGTGTGCGTTCCTGATTTTCCTGTGGGCAACTGTTGACTGTTCAGGTGGCATGCATGCATACAGATGGTACATGTAAGGGCCTCTTAGGTGGAGTTTGTTGATGGGGCCTACTTGACATCATGATAATGTTTGCTTTTCAGAGCTGTGATCATGGGCTTGTGATGACCATATTTTTCTTTGTATTTGCAGTATCAGTCCAGGGTAGTGAAGGAGACAGGTGAGCGGGGAAGCATCTGGCCATAGGACCTTGGGTCAAGACACCACTGACACAGAGGGAACCAGTGGACCGGAGGGTAAGTGGAGTGCCAAGGGGGAGATCGGATCCACATCCTTAACATCATCGGATTCTTCCTCCCATAGCCACTCCCTAGTGGTGGGTGACCCATCAGGACGTACCCCTGTACCATCTTTGTCCGCCATCCCCAGTTTATCACCACCCTCCCTATTGTTCCCCACCCGTTGGCCGTGCCTGTTCACCCAAGAAGGTGGGCATCTCCTTTGCCGCAGGCACTTCTGCCCTAGCCTCTGTTACCCCTGTTGCCCTCAGTGAGAAGGCTACTGACCTCCTGAGGAGTATCTCTGTGGGTCAGACAGTGTAGGAGGCTGGACTGGCTTGTAGTGAGTACCAAGGGGTACTTGCACCTTGCACCAGGCCCAGTTATCCCTTATTAGTGTATAGGGTGTCTAGCAGCTTAGGCTGATAGATAATGGTAGCTTAGCAGAGCAGCTTAGGCTGAACTAGGAGACGTGTGAAGCTACTACAGTACCACTTAGTGTCATATGCACAATATCATAAGAAAACACAATACACAGTTATACTAAAAATAAAGGTACTTTATTTTTATGACAATATGCCAAAGTATCTTAGAGTGTACCCTCAGTGAGAGGATAGGAAATATACACAAGATATATATACACAATAGCAAAAATATGCAGTATAGTCTTAGAAAACAGTGCAAACAATGTATAGTTACAATAGGATGCAATGGGGAAACATAGGGATAGGGGCAATACAAACCATATACTCCAAAAGTGGAATGCGAACCACGAATGGACCCCAAACCTATGTGACCTTGTAGAGGGTCGCTGGGACTATTAGAAAATAGTGAGAGTTAGAAAAATAACCCTCCCCAAGACCCTGAAAAGTGAGTGCAAAGTGCACTAAAGTTCCCCTAAGGACAAAGAAGTCGTGTTAGAGGAATAATGCGGGAAAGACACAAACCAACAATGCAACAACTGTGGATTTCCAATCTAGGGTACCTGTGGAACAAGGGGACCAAGTCCAAAAGTCACAAGCAAGTCGGAGATGGGCAAATGCCCAGGAAATGCCAGCTGCGGGTGCAAAGAAGCTTCTACTGGATAGAAGAAGCTGAGGTTTCTGCGGGAACGAAAAAGGCTAGAGACTTCCCCTTTGGTGGAAGGATTCCTCTCGCCGTGGAGAGTTGTGCAGAAGTGTTTTCCCGCCAAAAGAATGCCAACAAGCCTTGCTAGCTGCAAATCGTGCGGTTAGCGTTTTTGGACGCTGCTGAGGCCCAGGAGGGACCAGGAGGTCGCAAATTGGACCAGCAGAGAGAGGGGACGTCGATCAAGACAAAGAGCTCTCTCTGAAGCCGGTAGCACCCGGAGAAATGCCAGAAAAAGGCACTACGAGGATGCGTGAAACGGTGCTCGCCGAAGTTGCACAAAGGAGTCCCACGTCGCCGGAGACCAACTTAGAAAGTCGTGCAATGCAGGTTAGAGTGCTGTGGACCCAGGCTTGGCTGTGCACAAAGGATTTCTGTCGGAAGTGCACAGGGGCCGGAGTAGCTGCAAAAGTCTCGGTTCCCAGCAATGCAGCCCAGCGAGGTGAGGCAAGGACTTACCTCCACCAAACTTGGACTGAAGAGTCACTGGACTGTGGGGGTCACTTGGACAGAGTCGCTGGATTCGAGGGACCTCGCTCGTCGTGCTGAGAGGAGACCCAAGGGACCGGTAATGCAGCTTTTTGGTGCCTGCGGTTGCAGGGGGAAGATTCTGTCAACCCACGGGAGATTTCTTCGGAGCTTCTGGTGCAGAGAGGAGGCAGACTACCCCCACAGCATGCACAAGCAGGAAAACAGTCGAGAAGGCGTCAGGATCAGCGTTACAGAGTTGCAGTAGTCGTCTTTGCTACTATGTTGCAGGTTTGCAGGCTTCCAGCGCGGTCAGCAGTCGATTCCTTGGCAGAAGGTGAAGAGAGAGATGCAGAGGAACTCGGATGAGCTCTTGCATTCGTTATCTAAAGTTTCCCCAGAGACAGAGACCCTAAATAGCCAGAAAAGAGGGTTTGGCTACCTAGGAGAGAGGATAGGCTAGCAACACCTGAAGGAGCCTATCAGAAGGAGTCTCTGACGTCACCTGGTGGCACTGGCCACTCAGAGCAGTCCAGTGTGCCAGCAGCACCTCTGTTTCCAAGATGGCAGAGGTCTGGAGCACACTGGAGGAGCTCTGGACACCTCCCAGGGGAGGTGCAGGTCAGGGGAGTGGTCACTCCCCTTTCCTTTGTCCAGTTTCGCGCCAGAGCAGGGCTAAGGGGTCCCCTGAACCGGTGTAGACTGGCTTATGCAGAATTGGGCACATCTGTGCCCAACAAAGCATTTCCAGAGGCTGGGGGAGCTACTCCTCCCCTGCCTTCACACCATTTTCCAAAGGGAGAGGGTGTCACACCCTCTCTCAGAGGAAGTCCTTTGTTCTGCCATCCTGGGCCAGGCCTGGCTGGACCCCAGGAGGGCAGATGCCTGTCTGAGGGGTTGGCAGCAGCTGCAGTGAAACCCCAGGAAGGGCAGTTTGGCAGTACCAGGGTCTGTGCTACAGACCACTGGGATCATGGGATTGTGCCAACTATGCCAGGATAGCATAGAGGGGGCAATTCCATGATCATAGACATGTTACATGGCCATATTCGGAGTTACCATTGTGAAGCTACATATAGGTAGTGACCTATATGTAGTGCACGCGTGTAATGGTGTCCCCGCACTCACAAAGTTCAGGGAATTGGCTCTGAACAATGTGGGGGCACCTTGGCTAGTGCCAGGGTGCCCTCACACTAAGTAAATTTGCACCTAACCTTTACCAGGTAAAGGTTAGACATATAGGTGACTTATAAGTTACTTAAGTGAGTGTAAAATGGCTGTGAAATAACGTGGACGTTATTTCATTCAGGCTGCAGTGGCAGGCCTGTGTAAGAATTGTCAGAGCTCCCTATGGGTGGCAAAAGAAATGCTGCAGCCCATAGGGATCTCCTGGAACCCCAATACCCTGGGTACCTCAGTACCATATACTAGGGAATTATAAGGGTGTTCCAGTAAGCCAATGTAAATTGGTAAAAATGGTCACTAGCCTGTTAGTGACAATTTGGAAAGAAATGAGAGAGCATAACCACTGAGGTTCTGATTAGCAGAGCCTCAGTGAGACAGTTAGTCACTACACAGGTAACACATTCAGGCACACTTATGAGCACTGGGGCCCTGGGTTACCAGGGTCCCAGTGACACATACGACTAAAACAACATATATACAGTGAAAAATGGGGGTAACATGCCAGGCAAGATGGTACTTTCCTACACAACCCCCCCCCCAAACGAAGGACAATAAGACTAGCCATGACCTGATGAGTCTTCATTGTCTAAGTGGAAATATATGGAGAGTCCATCTGCATTGGAGTGGCTACTCCCAGGTCTATGTTCCACTGTATAGTCCATTCCCTGTAGGGATATGGACCACCTCAACAATTTAGGATTTTCACCCTTCATTTGTTTTAGCCAAAGTAGAGGTTTGTGGTCTGTCTGAACAATGAAGTGAGTGCCAAACAGGTATGGCCTCAACTTCTTCAGTGCCCAGACCACAGCAAAGGCCTCCCTCTCAATGGCAGACCAACGCTTTTCTCTAGGGGTCAACCTTCTACTAATAAAAGCAACAGGTTGATCCTGGCCCTCAGAATTAAGTTGTGATAGGACTGCCCCTACTCCTAATTCAGATGAATCAGGGTCCCAGTGACACATACGACTAAAACAACATATATACAGTGAAAAATGGGGGTAACATGCCAGGCAAGATGGTACTTTCCTACAGACAGTAATTGTGAATAACATCCAGGGATTGTCCACCCAGCTGCAGCAGACAAATGCATTCCTGGAAGGCATTCAAAGTGCATTGTCTGACCTACAGAGATCTTTTCAGGCTCTGGCCTCCACACTAATAGCAGCCAGTCACCCCCACCTTCCGTCCCCCTTCCACCTCCCTCTTCCTAATCCAAATCCACCATTCCCTCACCTATCCCAAGCACACAGACCGATCTGCAGGCAACCACCTCAACATGCCAAAGCAGCACACATAAACGCAAACACCTCAAAACACACCAGAACGCAAGCACTCAACAGACACCCATACACAACATCAGCCACCACTTCTCCATGCACCCCACCACCTCCACTTTCCCACGCACCACATCAAGCATACCCACAGACACCACAACAACAGTCAGTGACACACCCACCATGCCCGCAGACACCACCCCCAATAGACTCACACACATCCACTACTCCCATATCACCCAGCACTTCCCAGCCCCCAAGACACTCAAATGCCCACACTCACACATGCAGCAGACACCACCCAAACATAAGCATACCTCACAGACACACACACAGAAAACATAGACACCGACAGCAGAAACCACTCCCTCGACCTCTAAATCCCCACTGCCTTCTGCTGACTGTCCCCGTGTTCCCAAGACTGATTTTTTTGTTTGAGCTTGCCCTTTACCCTCTTCCCCCCACCCGTCCCAAACCCAAGAGGCCCCCACCAACATCCCAACCCATCCCTTCCAACTCCAAGTCCTCCCCTGTCACACCTGCCCCCACTACAAGCACCCACACCCCTCTCTCCAAGAAGAAACCCAGCCCTCCAAAGAAGCAGTTCACCTCTCCCAAACCCAAACCCACCCATCCCAACTCTGACCCCCCTTTCCCCCCAAGGATGACCCCTGAGGTGCCTGCTGCCCCCTGGATGCCGCTTCCTGTGGAGATTCCCTGGCAGTATATAGGAGTCAAGTGAGAGCACAGTGATGTGCACAGACAATTCCATGAAGACTGGCCAATGGCCTTGGACTTTTCCAATTTGGTTCATAATCAACCCAAGCAGTCATTTTTGGGTACACAGTTGTCCTGCAATTTGCTCCTGAGTAACTTGTGTTGTCTATCTACAATTGTGTGTGTTTCTGCCTGCTGGTTCATTTCCTGTTGTTTGCAGGAACTGACTTTGTGGGCAGTGCTGGTGTCCCCCAAGTTGAACATATGGATATGTGGGTGTTAATGCAATTGTGGCGTCATAGCATTGTGTTCTGTTTGGTATGGTAAGTATTTCAACTTGTGTTGTCCAATGTGAGCATGTACAGTGTTAGACTTGTCTCCCTGATATGGATTAAAGATTCATCTAAAGTGTGGCAGCTGGAGTTTTCTTACTGCAGACATGGAGTGTGTTCAATTGTGATACCTTTGTTTGCATTTGACTGTGCATGTGTCCATTTGGCTGTGTGCACCTTTCAACTATTTCATGTAGCTGTTTGTCCCATGCTGTTGTATTTGCTTTCTTGACTTGCACTTCCACATTGTGTAGATTGGCGTGGCACTTGGCTCTACTATTATTTGTCCCAGATATACATGTGGAGCCAGTTCCTATGCAAATGTTATTTAAAGGGTATGTGCATAGTGATATGTTTCCCAGTGCAGCCTCCTCTCCTGAGTGCTCCTGATGCCACCATCCCTATTGTGTAGGTCCTGTTTACATGGTGAGCGTTGTATATTTGCCTCTCTGTGTATTGTGAATTCCATTGACCTTCAATTGTGTTGCAATGTGGGTAATGTGTGTGTCTATAGCAGGACTGTTTAATGGGAGTGTTGGTTGTGTTCCCTGCCACATCCATACATATTTGTGTGTGTTGAATGTAACGCAGTCCATCGCATGTGTGCAATGTGAGTTGTATTTGTAGATGTGATGTTGCTGTGTTGTTGGTGTTGTGGGACACAATGTTGTGTACACTTCACTGTCCCTGTGAGTAAGATGAGCAGAGGTGTGTTTTGTGTAGTGTTGCGGTGCAGTGTGAGTGACCTGCCCAAAGGGGCCGTTTGGTGACTGTGAATGTGTCCTTAATGTATGACTCCTACCCGGGACACAATGACAAGTGTACTTGGTGCCCGTAGCGTGACCCCCCATATGATGTTGGCTGACGGAGCAACGATCTGTTGTTGAGCATAATGAGACAGGTAGGTGTGTGTACTTACAGCCAGTTGCATCCATGGCAGTGTGGATTTTGTGCATCTTCGATGATGATCATCAACAGAAGGACATATGTGATGCCTGCATGGTGGCACCAGACGTGTAAGGCTATCTGCAGGTGAGTTGCTCCCTTTATACTCCCCAATTCCACCTGCTGGGATATGGTGGTTGGACTACCACAGTCACATTGGTAGTGTGCAACCTCATAATGTGTCCGGTGGAAGAACAGGCTCCGCAGTTCTGTCTGTTCTGCCTCATGACGGGGCGGTCTGTACTTCCTGGAGGTGCCAGTAGCTCCACAAGCCTGCATGACTCGCAATACAGAGGTCCGACTGCCAACCCGACAACGGTCAGATTGCCAACGCTGCCCACGGGCTGCCAAACTTGTAATGAGGCCCTAAATCTCCCCGTGCCTCGAAGAAGAAAAAACTTGAATGCATCCTTGTGACATGTAAGTGGTGCTCATGTGAAGCGCACCAAAACATTCAGGTCGAGTCTTGCGCTATACAAAGCTAAAAAAAAACTCTATATCTAACGTGCTGTGCTAAGAGATGTCTTGTCACTTTTGTGAAGATAAGCAACATAGGCCAGTCCCCAGCTGGATGGTTGGAAAGGCTTCTTTGAAGAGCTTTGGTTGAGATTATTTGTAATTGTGCATTCAATGCTAAGATTTGGGCACAAGGGGCTCCAGAGCAGAGATTATGAATTGCATTGCGCTGGGGCATTTTCCACTAAATCTGTCACAGGAATTACTACCTTTTAGTCCTCAAAAGATAGTCAACACATATTAACAGATGTTGATTCAGGGGCTCTAGGCACGGGCATGCTTAAGACAACCTAAAGCTATAGGAAGCGTGCACAATGAGAAAAAACAATACAAACCTATTGGTCCTCATCTAAGCTTGGTGCAACCAGCTGGAATGGGCATCCACCCATACTTTTTAGGAACCTGGCTCCAATAAATTGTAGTCCCTTGTCTGGACACTACATTTTAATATTTAACTGCAAGGATTTCAGGAAGTGGACTATCAGTACATTGTCTTAGAGGATGATGCAAGTGATGATTCCCTCTCATCTGCTAAAGGGAGAATTTTAATGAAGGGATTTCCATTTTTCAGTGAGCGGTCTTTACAAATCTGAGCATCGCCTTTGAATGATTTATCTTTTTAGTCTCCTGATGATTTCAAGACCGAGGTCAATACTGATTAGATCCTTTGTCCATCTTCGAGGAGACAGAGACCACACCCCTTCTTGATCAAATTCAAATTCAGACTCCTACTCTGAGAGCTACCTTCTTGGCAGAGTCCCCCCAATGCCAATGGGGCCATTGACAGTATAAAGTGAGTTAAGGATGGGACAGCATGCTTTATGTAGGTGCTGCCAGAGAACGATCATGAGTAATTGGCACATGGACTTGACTAACAAAGCCCCAAAGTGCATGACCAAACTTGCCCAAAACAGGAATTTGTCAGCACCATTGGCCTTAATAAAACAGAAGGTTGAAGAGGGTCTTTATGGTCCCATCTTTACCTGAGGTGGTGCCATGTGTAGAATGAAGAGAGGCCACATTATCTTTATTTTTTTGCAACACAGTACCCATCTTTAGAGGAGGCTGCAGTACCTCTTACTATCAGTAGGTGAGCGAGGACAGGGATTAAGTGTAAAGGATTTGATTTAAACTGAAACACAGTGCTCCAGAAGAGATTACCCCTCTTGGGTTCCTGATGTGGCAAGAGATATCACTAAGCTGCAGTGGGTCACTTATGTTGGTTTTTGGGGAGGCCTTCTTGAAACATCAAATATAAGGTAAGAAAATGAAGGGTGACTCCGAGGTGTGCCGCTTACATCAGCACCGACTCACTGGGGTTGGGCGTTCAAGAACGTTATGTCATTAAGGATTAGCCCTTGATATCTAAACTTTAATCTTGAAATGGCTTTTCAGCAGAAGGACATCTGCTCTTCACTTGCCCTAGGTATACCAATATACCGAAGCAAAAGTGTTTTAAACACTAAGTTCCAGAGTAACAGCTTTTTTAAAGAAAAAAATGTATTTTAACCTTTGCTCAGTAATTAATGCATGATATGAAAGAATTGACTAGAATTAAAGAGCTGTATGTACTAAAGGACATCAAGGAGTTATATTGCTGTAGGATAGAAATGTGTGCACACATTTCCGAAAATGTGAGTATTTTTAAATGGGCTCCACCATTTCTCCTGTGCAAATGATACTTCCCATTTCTCTGCTATTTAAGAAACAATGTTAGATAAATAAATACTTCGCAAAAAAGCCTGTGTCTGGCAAACATTAAGCACTTATTTAAGGTATCTATCCTATTTGTTACTTTTTGACCTGGTGGCCAGGTTGCTCTGCCAGCTGCAGCATAATTTGTGCTGAGCATTTTCATCATTTGCAGGAGTCAATGCTCATCGAGGTCAATGGATCTTTGGACCCTGCATAGGATGTGGTAGAACCATTAACACAGTTTCAACACAAAGCCAATTAAGTTACACAATATGACCAATGTGGCCGTACAAGGAAAATGCCAGTCAGGAACAAAGTTAAGGGATTTATTACAAACCTAAACTCAAACTCATGTAGACAAGTCTCAAGACAAAATTATAAAGCTACAGGTTTACCCAGGGTTGCCCAAGGTGACAAAATAAGTTCAAGCAAACTAACATTAGTAAAACTAAGCATTCAATAAGAAGAATACAAAACATCAACAGGATTATCTGAGATACAGAAATCAAACTTTGCTCAGGTCTAACAAGCATCAAGTCAATTTCAAATCAGCAGAGTTATAATATAGCTGGGCACGGGGTAACCCTACAGTTAGCCAAATCAGGAATGAACATGTGCTGGGCGGAGCAGTGGGCAAAAGACAAAAAGAACAAAAAGGAAAAAAGGATTTAGAAAAAGGTAATCTCGGTCAACAAGCTAATAAATTAAGTGGCCAAAATATAGGTAAAAAGGGAAAGCATCAGCATATCAGAAGCTCAATCGAGAGCCTTCTGAAAGGTTAGAAAGGAAACCTCTAGGTCTCAGAGGGTCTCTCAAAGGGGCAAAGCAGAGAGGAAGATGCATCTCCAAGGTGCTTCAGAAAGTAGGGTTCTTCATATGCATCTGAAAGGGATCTCTCCAGGGGAAGATCAGAAGATCTGACCAAAGTACCACTGATCAATGACATATCAAAGTTAATTTGGCATTCTGATTTGCCCTGAGTTTCCCTACATTTTACGCTGAGGGAGTATCATCCAATGGAAATCAATCACACAACTCCAAGTTGACACATTACCATCTCCTCCCAGGTCTGTCATGGGAACATCATCCATCCATGTAGCTCCACACAAGTTCGAAACAATTGTATATAATGTCAGTCCACAGTTCAGGATGTTCTACATTCAAGGACAAAACAATAGGGGTCTAACACCAAAGCTAGTCTTTTCATGGGAATAAATCTGAAAGCAATCTCACGTTATGGAGGTGAATCAACAGTCTCTGTCATGAAAAATAGGGCCTAGCAGGCCTCACTTAGGCTAAGGCAAGGGAATTAGTTCAGCATTTTAATTTATCAAATAGAAAACATTTTTATACACAGACTGTTACTTCATTAATAATTCTTCATTAACATTTAGATCCAAAATCCTTAAACTAAATAACTCTGCTAATACATTTCAGTCAATATAACATGGAACTGAAGTTTTATATTTTGCACACATATTTAAATCATTAATTATCAGAAATTCACAATTCTTTCAATACATTCTATAAGTCTAGAGTCTAAATTATGTTATATCATCAGTTTAATCTTTCAGACATTTAGTTTAAAGTCAATACCATCTACGCCGAACTATATAATTTAAATAAATGTGCATTTAAAACTGACTTCTCAGTGCATCTTCTAGAATCAAACTATTAGTACTTTGGTTAACATAATGCATTAACTTTCAAATATACATGACTTCTGTGACATGAGGGACGGTACTAAAACTTCTGCTACATCATTTGTGACCTTCAGCCTCTGTACTTGAGCTTGCTATTATGTAAAAGCCCTCTGTTGAATAGGAAGATTCTTGCCTTCTTGGCCATTGTTACTCCGGCACCCTTGTATCTAGCGCTCTAGAAAGCCCACAACTAAAATGTGTATTTAATAACTAGCACATTCTAGAGCTACAATGCCAAAGGTGAGGCTATCTTGCAATCTATGAGTTACTAGTCTTCATTTCAATGATACAGTACACAGTACTGATCTGCAGGCATTTCTTTTCCATCTGTGCTGAAATTGCTATGACTGCTTGTTTCAGAGAAGAAGCACATACACTGTGATTTACTAATTTGTGAGCAGAGTTAACATTTCAGGATGGTAAAATAAAATGTAAAGAGCAAGAGTGCACATGTGTATGTACTCTAGAGCAGTATTTATACAGCACTTATTAACCCTATGTGGGGCACCAAAGTGCTTACCTACATGTGTGTCAATAAAAACTGTGTAGGGTGTGAGGTTGGAAGGATGTCGTCTTTGTTGAGAGCCTATGTGGGAAATGTTTCCATGCTGTCAGTGAGGACCACTGAGATATGGTTACTGTGTTATTGGAAGCAGCGCGGTAGCTGATGAGCTGTGAGAGACAAACCCACAGTTTTATGGTTTTCAGTATGCCGGAAGCTTCGAACAACTCTGCTAGTCCCTTAATGATATTTCTTATGATTATTGCTTGCTTAGCTGGTTACTGCACTAGGTTGTTCAATCTGAGATTTTCTGTGCAGTTGTGGTCCTGAGCTGGCTTGGTTGGAGTGAGGGAAAAGAGGACAGATCTGCTGGGATGGGCATTTTAACTCTGATCTCATACCTGAGTATCATTGTGACATGTGAAGAAGTGGTCAGATTATAGACATATTAGGAAGCTGCAGGAGTACCCTAGGTTAAAAGTCCCACAAATTGTCCAGCAGTGTGTGACAGATCACTCCAGTTATTCCATGCTTGTCCCTTTGGTGATGTCTGTGTTTTTGACTGTACAGTACTGATTATGGATGTTGGACTTGACCCTCTCTGCTGCGTCACCGCAAAATGTTTGCCTTCACCCCACCTGTTTTCTCAAATTAGTTTTTGGGTTGGGAATTTGTGCACTTTAATACTGCTAACCAGCGCTAAACTTGTTGCGACCATTTCCAAACACTTGGCAAAACACCTGATTGGCACATTTAATTTACTTATAAGTCCCAAATATATGGTACTTCATGTACCCAGGGCCTGTAAATGAAATGTTAATAGTGGGCCTGCAGCACTCATTGTGCCACCCACTAAAGGGAGAACATTAAAATGTATCTCAGGGCTGCCACTGCATCCTGTAATGCAATTTTGAAACTACCAACTTGACCTGGCAAAAGAAACTATTTTCCAGGCCTAAACATTCCTTTTTAATACATATATGACACCAAAAGGTAGGCCATAAACAGCCCACAGGGCAGGGTGCATTGTATTTAAAATGTGGGATATGTGTTCTTATGTTTTATGTTTTTTGGTACTGAAAAACTTCTAAATTCATTTTTCACTACTGCTAAGGCCTACCTCTCCCATGGGATAACATTGGATTACCTTATTACAATAAATAACTGCTAACTTCTGATTAGAAACAGGCAGAAATGTCATGTTGGGCTCAAATGAAGTATAATTTTAAATCGTCCTCAATGATAAAGTCAGATTTTAAGTCACAATTCTGAAAATGCCACTTTTAGAAATGTTGCATGTTATTGTCTTTCCTATTTGGTGCATTCTGCAAGTGTCCTGGGTCACATGACCCTGCTGTTGGGCTTTGTGTATTCCTCCCATAGAGTGGGACAGTAGAGCTTGGGTTTGAGCAAGACGGACCATCCTGGCATCAAGGGTGGGGGTGGAGCTGCTCCTGTCAACACTTGCACATCAAATGAGCTTGCCAACAGCACACAAACAAAACTAACACTAGTCTTTTGTGACCCTAGGCCTCTTGGAACCTTGGCAGGAGGAAAGGAACTTTCCAGAACCAGATGTGGAGGTCTCCTAGAAGATTCCCTCACTTCAAACGCTGGCACCCGGTATAGGACCTGTGGACATTACAGAAGAAGAACTACCTGGTTCCCCAGAGGACTGCCCCATTGCTTGAGGCCTAACATGCTCCCCAGAGGACTGCGCTGCTGCTACCAGAGGCCTTCTTGCAACTGCCCAGCTGACCTGCTGCAACTGGACCTTCCTGAACGTGCAACTGGACCAGCCTAAGCTCTACTGGACTTTGCTAAGGTGAGTCCTTGACCCCCAAGAGGTGCCTCCCCAGGTATTGGACCCTTTCCTAGCATCAGAGTGCACTCCTCTTCAGGAAAAGGAGAAATCCTGAAGTTCTGGGCTCTTCTCATCAGTGAACAGGCCTGTTCGTGCAAAGACTCTGCCGCCTGCGACAACCACCAACGTGCAGCTCTGGTGACTCTTCTTGCCACAGTGACCGCCAGAAATAACTGGCAACCCGTTATCTGCACTTTGTGCTACAACAAAAATAGCCCATACTGACCCCTAATGCAAAGCTTTAACGACGACTGTCTGCGACGCCCGTCCACATTGTGCACTCGTCCTCATGGCCTCCTCCACCATGAACTGGACGCTTCATGCTGGACTTTGAGTAGGTAACTTTTTCAGCTGGGCAACCTGGTGCCTGTATCTGGCCCACACTCCATTCCAATCAGCCTGAAATTTTGACTTTCCCCTGGTGTAGCATGACCAGATGGCTTCAGTGGCATTTTATTTTAGGTGCTATAATTACCTACGTTTTGAAATTGCATACCTCCACTTCTATTGATTAGATTTTTGTCCTTTTGGTTTCATTTAATTTATTCAAATTTCCCCTATTTTCCTAGTTTGGTTTGGGATTTTTCTTATGTTGTGTTTTCACTTTATTCCTGTTTGTTTACTGCATAAATACTTTAGACAGTGCCTCTAACTTAAACCTGACTGCGTTTGTGCCAGGCTACTAGAGTTTTAAGCACAGGTTAATTTAGTTACTTTTGTGGTTCACCCTGCCAAGGATTGTGATTGCTGCTTGAGTAGGGCTTCCAGACCCCTCAACCAAAATTACAGTTTTTCACAATGGACAAGCCTCGTAGAAGATATTTCTTATGAAAATGTAAGAGGCACATAACAGCTGGCTACTGACTGGCAAGTATTTTTGTATTAGTATTTTTACGGGCCATAAATGTTATGTATGAAATTACATGCCTATGTAATGTCTGGGCGAACCATGGTTTTAGTTTACCTGATACGGAAAGCCTTTTGCTTGTTACCTTGTTTCCAATCTGTGGGTAAGCTAAATATTCCGCTTGCGAATTCAACTATCTTTCTGGGTTCTGTTGCTGGTATGTGAGCTGCGTCATTACCGTGGAATTAGCCATGTTTCCAACCTTCTTCTGAAGTGTATATGATCCTGGATGATTCTAATGCTGGCTGTAGTTAGTTTCAGTGCTTGGTGGCCTGTAATGAGAAAGCATGTGGAATAATAGTGCTGGTTGAAGATAGAGACAGACACAATTGAATAATCTTTTATTGCAAAATGTTGTGAGCTTTCATTATAGTTTTGAACTATGTGAAGAGGGGTTTGCCTACATATGTGCTGCTGGTGGGTCCATTGGAAAGGGGCCTAAATGCAGAAGGATTGAAACTTGCAGGTTGTACATGATGGTTCAAATTGTGACTAGAAGCTCAGGGTTAAGTGATCTTAGGTTCTGTTTAGGTGTGAAGTGAGACAGGATGCTGGAGGAGTAGCTATGGTGTTCATATCCTTTAGCAAAGTAGTTCCAGTGTTCAGGCTCTTATGTGGCCCTGCCTTGATCCCTAAAGATGCCCATCATTTACTGTTACCTATGGCAACGTCGCACTTATGCCCAGTAAGGGATGCATAATCACTCTTAGCACGTTTTTTGGGACGAGATAGCAGCAGGATTCTTGAAAATCAATACATAACCCAGTTGATGTTTTCTCGCATTAGATGAGTAGATTTTACATTACTAGTAACAAAACTTACCCCTGAAGCACTTTCACTCAGGAAGGCGAGCTGGCAGTACAACCTGTTCCATGTTTTCTCTAGCATGTACAGGAAGGGCCAAAGGTCTCAAGTTAGAGTATTCGCCCACAGGCCTAGGCCACATAGATTCTGCTAACTCTAACACAGCGACCTGAAGCGGGTGGAAGGGAACATATAAGGTGCTTCACAAAACGCCATCAAAGAATAAGTGAGTGAATAAAAGGCCCAGATTTACAACAAAGTGGCACGGTGCTGTGCCAAAAATATCAGTGCTGTGCCACTTCTGAAACGCAGGGATGCAACATATTTACAGGAATACAGCACACACCTGTGTTTCTCTCTGCGGCGGTGCTGAATTAAGCTGTCTGCGCCAACTCAGGCATCCTTGCGCCATAGTTAAAGGGTGTCTGCGTTGTGGGGATAGATTATTTATGTGCAGGAAGGTGTTCCTTCCTGCACATAAACAATCTGCAATTGTGATTTGGCACCTCTATGTGTGGTGCAAAATAGATCACTCATAGAAGTACCAAACCATCATTTTGGAATGATTGTTTATGTGAAGGAAGGCACACCTTCCTGCACATAAACAATTATTCATGGCCTTTTGCTCTTTCTATATGGGCTGCAGAATGCAGCACACATATAAACAGCAAACAGCAAGAAGGAATAAAAACATTCCTCCTTGTTATGCCATTCTAATGCCACCCTTAGGGTGGCATTAGTTTTTGGCCTGCATCAGATTTACATCTTCTTGTAAACCTGGGGCAGCGTCAAAAGCAATGGGTGTTGCGGTGGAAGGCTCACAGCAACACCCATTGCACGTCCCTCTCACCCAGAAAACTGCGCCAGAGGGACTTATACTTACAAGGTTAAGCCACAAAAAGTGTAAATATTGTGCTAGGGCCTTCTAAATCTAGCCCTAAATGTTTAAATAAACAAAGAGTAGCTTTCCTGACCCACAAAATTGTATAATGAAGAACACTGCAGTCACACATGACACTCCAGATCGCAGACTGATGTCCCATTTGAATTTACTGTAAAAAAGATGTGACATTTAAGAACTCCCTTTAGCAGTGATGTTGCAAATTACATTTTTTAATACTATGCAACATCATTGTTGTCCATACGCTTTTGATGTTGACATTTTACACAGTGCAGTAATGATGAGCTTTCATCCAATGAAGAGATATTTAGAATCAAGGTTTTGGGAAGGTTGTATCAGTTACGATAACAGAAAAGATGAGAGTCATGATTTACTGAAGCTTTGTGTTGGTGCTAGCACAGTGCACAGCAGCACATGCTATATAGTATTTAGTGCAAAACATGTTTTGTGCTGGAAAGGTGAACGTTTT